>NC_090929.1:48468003-48818003 GCF_040938575.1 Ambystoma mexicanum | reverse complement strand
AGAGAGAGAGAGAGAGAGAGAGAGAGAGCTGGCACGGCAGGCCTCCCCGCACCTGCAACGACTTGATCAAGATGTATTCGAATTCCCAAGTTACAATATTTATTATTTCCGGATAAACCCCAGTGTTTATTTAGTTCAGGCATTCAAGTGTTGCGCTCGTTTCCCTTTTACATACATTTAATTGTAACATAAGTGATGCAATTAAAATGTGGTTATTTCTAGCACGTTGCAAATAGAATAAGCTCATCACCTGCTGAAGCCGCCTGTGCGCGCGGAGCCCGCCCCCATTCACAAAGTGAGTGAACGCTGCCACCTAGTGGAACCTGCCGAAAGTTCCGAGAGCCGAAAGAGAAAGGATGCGGAAGTGGCTAACCTGCTACTGCCGGGGGAAGGAGCACCCCACTTCACACTTCCCTGAAGCCTGCGCCCGGGCTGGTATCTGCTTTTGGCACCCCAGCGTGCTGTGGGCAACACCTGGGATTCCCTGTGTGCTCTCTTTCCAGAGATGTTCACACACCTCTCATCCTTTACATCAGGGCGGGTAAAAACACAAATTCGTTTTTCGTTTTTGGCGGGTGAGGTCCCATTGAAGTGTATGGGTGTGTTGGGGCTTGTGTGGATGGAGAGGTATGCACTGATTCCCATGGCCCCATGCTGAGAAGAAAGTAAGCAGGTAGGTCGCCTGCTTGAAATGGAAGTCCGATTATACTCATAGCTCTCAACTCACCCGCTTTTGGCCGGTGTCACCCGCCTTGAAAGCCGATGAATCACCCGCCAAGTCCCTCATACGCCCATTCACTTCTATGGGCCTCTCACCCACTAAAAAGAAAATCGGGTGTTTTGACCTGCCTTCGTGACAAAAAAGGTTTGGAGCTATGTATACTTTGAACACGTGATCGGCCATATATTACCAGTGCCCAGGCAAATAGGCTCAGTCAAGGGTTGTCATACACTCAGGCAGGGTTTCCGCCATGGTTACAGCCGAATGGGCATGGCAGACCCTCACGGGAGAAGCAAGTGTCTCAGGGACACAAAGAGGTGCCTCTTTGATCAAAAAAGGGATAGCTTCATACACTTGGAGCCCGATTTGTGGAAATGTGCGCAGAAATCCTGCAGGGGCCGTGTGCCGAGAAAGACACTGTGCAAGCCTGTGCGCAGGATGAAAAATGCGTGCCCTGCGTATTCATGGAATTGTTTGCGCAAAGTAACTGTATTTGCAAGTCGCAGCTGGAACGCCACTGACATGCCCACACGCAAAGCATAAACAGCCAGATCAGCTACCTTTGCGCGAATCCCCGGGTGCGAATACACTCACCCTTCAAAAAGTTAGTGGGGTCCCCTACAAGCAGGCCTGCATCTTGGGGACCCTGCGCAGGGTCCCCAAGATTGTTCCTGGCACTCCGACAACCTGTGTATGAAAAATCGTAACTCATGCAAAACTCAGAAAATCTGTGTGCGAACCCCTATAAACCGTTCCTGCACCCCTCTACACTGCTTACCTGCACCCCTAAGTTACATCGGAACCCCGGGTGAGTACACGCACCCTGAAATCTGACATGCAACCCCACCTCCACGGTGCAAATCCTACACGCATGTGTACTTCCGCCTACCTTCGGTTGGCGGATCATATGAAGGACTTGGGTGGCCATTTCCTGGCCGAGAGGTTGCGCAATCTGATCCATGAATATGTCTTGTGCCGCACAATTGTGGGCGTGCAAGGGACTACCTGCAGGCCGTCCTTCGGAACCATGGGCGTAATTTAAGGGGGGGACGGGGGTGTTTGTCCACATTAATTTGGTTGGGGCACCTTTTTTTTCAGATGTCATGTCCCCCCCAACATTTTCAGCAAGGTTACTCCACTGTTCGGAACGCCCATTTTTGAGCAAGTTCTTCCTCATTCTTGGTGTTCCGCTCCCTTCCCAGCTCTCTGTGCAAGCCACGCCCACGCTCTGCCTGGAGTCTCATGCAAGGCCCTCGACGGCTCTCAGAGATGAGCTGAGCCTGCGCGAACTCCAGGCAAGTCCAGGTAAAGTACTGCACATTCGATTCCATGAATCGACAAATGGGTTTTTGCATGCAAAATGCCGCGCACGTACTCTATTTTACGCGCAAATAATTCCATGAATTGGCCACTCTGAGTATTTCTGTAGGTCTTTTCAAATCCAAGTCACCTGTGTATCTAGGTCCATGCCGGCTGCACCATAGACCTTCCACTCTACCATTCAATAACAGCCCGCGAAGCACATGGACTGGCACCTGAGCGGAGGGCTTCCCCGCCTGCCTATCTGGATGGCAGGTGGCCTTACGCAAGGCCTGATTTGCTATAAGCTAGAGATCCCAGTACCCGGCCATCAATACCCCCAATCTCCCGGCCAAGGTGAGTTCTTTCTTGCTTCCCCGTTCTGGGCTGAATATTTTGTACCATGGGATGGGGGCTGGGGAGGGGATACGGAGCATTGAGGTAATCCACATTCTTGCCTGAGGATGAGAGCCTGAGTTGCTGTTGAAGCTCTTGCGCTTAGAAGCTTGTGAACAGAGACCGCCCGCAGGGACAGAGGACACAGAAGGATTGGATTGGACCATTCACAATGCATTCTGGGGGGGCCAGCAGAAAATCTCCCGCGGCTTTTAGTCTAGTACTCAAAGCGCTAAGTATGCGCTGAGTGTGAGCTGGGCCACTCTTCCTGTCCATACTGAGATGGTTATTAAGCACTATGGGGGCGGCAGTGTCTGCAGAACGCTCTTATCTATAGCAGTGGAAAGTATAGCACCCTATGTCAGGCTCGTCTCCGAAACATCTACCAGGTGAGTGGTCCATTAAGGCAGTTCTACTAAAGTTTCCTTAGGGCCAGGGACCCATTATCAGGCCTGCCAAGGTCCCTCAGTGCGCCACCCACCGCTCTTATGTGCAGCTGTTGTCGAGCAATAAACGTTAACCATTTGCTTGCTGTTCTCAGAGAGGCACAGCTCCACCTCACTGATGAGGCCCAACAAGGCTGAAACATGTGTCTGGGTTTGCTGTTGGTACTCTTGTTCAGAAGGGAATTGCCATAGCATTTCGGTGCTGGACTGCCCATGTGGGCGGGGCAAAGACTGATATGCAAATGGGTGTTTCCCATTTGTGAAAGGTCCAGTGAGCTAAAGTGTGGCTGCGGACTCTCGAGTGGGCACCTTCCCAAGGAACAGGTCATTTAGCCGTGTTCGTTCTCGCAGAGGGGCGCCTATGACTATTTCTGATCATTTATAGGGGCTCGTGAGGCGGTAACCATAAACCTGCGTGACTAGTTCACGCGCTAAGCGCTCGTCTCTGATAGGGAGCCACACTGCATGCTGGCAGGCCGACCCAACCATTTATCTTTCAGTTCTCGATAAAATTAGTGGCATTAAATTGGGTGATAGGAACACCTATTGTTACAGCTCTTTGAAGCTGTCATGAAGCACTGCATAAGACCTTATATTCTAAGACAAGGTTACCAGGCCAATAACGATGAATATACAGAGTTAATTGTAGGACATTTTTAACCTTGTACTTAACAATCCTGAACATTTAGAGTAAACATAAGTACCCCTGCCCCCAAAGAAAACCGGGACCTTAACCCCAAGAGATGAAGACTTCTGACCCCAGTGGCTACAACACCTGGCAGGGTGGTGGGTAATTGCGAATGAATGCAGTGCAGCTTTTCCCGGGTGAGGGGACATTTCTGCACAGGAGGTGTGGCTGTCTCTCTGAGAGGCCAGACCCTCTGCAACACACATTTCCCGATCCCCTCTCGTATTTCTGAGGCAGAAAGCCTGTGGCTTCTGGGGAGGGTGAGAAGGCGATGACATCATTGCAGCCGCTCCCTTTGTTGATCTTCTGCCCTTTGGATTTGTATTTACTTTTAAAATAATGTGGGTGCAAAGTGCTTTGCAAGAAAAGAAATAAAGAGTCACCAGGGCGGTCCTGTGCCAGGATCCCTGCACTAGAGGGGGCAGTAGTGAGCAGGAAATCAGAACCAGGAGGCGGTCCTGTGCCAGGAGCCCTGCACTAGAGGGGGCAGTAGTGAGAGGAAATCAGAACCCGGAGGCGGTCCTGTGCCAGGAGCCCTGCACTAGAGGGGGCAGTAGTGAGAGGAAATCAGAACCAGGAGGCGGTCCTGTGCCAGGAGCCCTGCACTGGAGGGGGCAGTAGTGAGAGGAAATCAGAACCAGGAGGCGGTCCTGTGCCAGGAGCTCTGCACTAGAGGGGGCAGTAGTGAGCAGGAAAACAGAACCAGGAGAGGCAGGACGCACAGCAGAGAGTAGTCCCAGGGGACGGGGCAAGCACCCGGTATCACACACAGCGGAATCGGGAACAGAGTGCTCCATGAGAGTACATAGAGGCCATCTCTTCAAATGCGGGGGAGCATTGGTTCATGTTTAAAGAAATGGATGGGAGTGAAGTTTTCAAGATGAGAGAAGGGAGTTCCAGAGTTGAGGGGCAATGAGGGAGAAGGGGCAGAAGCACCAGGGGACAAATGCTAGTCCAGGGCACGAGTGATTAGGGCGGGGATTAGAGTGGAGTGGCACAGGGGAGAATAGCAGGAGGGAGCAGGGATGTCATTTGGGGGTCGCCACTGGGACACCTGATTTTTCCCTTGCTACCCCTAAAAAAAGGGGGGGTTCTTTCTTTTACATTGAAGCTCCTAGGCTGTGGCCAGCGCCATGTGGCTCTTTGTTTCTAGGTTTCTGGAGTGGCTGGCTTTCTTGTTAGGGGCTCTTAAAAAAGACAGGGGTTCCACAAGTGTAACACTTTGAGCAGTGACCCTAAATAAGAAAGAATAGGAATAACACATAATTTGTCTTTCTGGAATTCTATACAATAATTGCTAGACTCATTAAAGTGGTGACAGGTCATGTTCTATCACTTCCCATGATGCCACTTTAGGGTGGGGTCAAATGACATCACTTCCTGTGATGTCATCAGAAGTCAAGGGTCATGTGATGTCACTTCCGCTACCCATGGCATTCTGGTGAAATGATGTCCTTGGAGTGTCTGCTACAGGGTGTGCGGGCAAGCCCATGTATGGATTTGAAAACAGGCAGTAGCGATTGGAAGGAGGGGGTGGGGTGTATTTTAATGGAACAGTGACTAGCCTGGAAGCAGCGTTGGGAGATGATGGGGAGAGCAGGGGCATTCTTGAGGTTATAGGTGTTTAGCTCAAATGCCTTGTCGAGTGGTGAGAAAGAGTCAAGGGGAGGCCTTGGAAGAGGCTGGCAGAGAGGTCATGGTTAGTGACTGAGGGCCAGGGTCAGTGCAAGGGTTTTGGTGGATTTGCAGTTGAGGAGGTGGTGGAGTTTTGGGATATTAACCACATCAATCCCGACCACGGCAGAGGTGGTAGTAGCAAAAGGGTGCCGGTTGAAAATGAAATCACCATCAAACTGGGCCCCATAGTGCCTTAGGGAGGGGCAAGGAGATCCAGTGGTAAAGGAGGGGCATTGGCGGAAGGGAAGCCCATGACCTTGGTCTTGTAGAAGTTTCACAGGGAAATCCCTTCCAGTGTGGCACTGCCGAGAGAGCAGGCAATTATAATTATAATTGGTTATTTATAACGTGCTTAATACACAGAGGTTTCTGAGCGCGGACCCAGGGATTGAACCTGTGTTGCTCGGCGTCGCCTTGCTTCCAGTGCAGGCTTTTCCTGAGAAAGAGGAGGGAAGGAGAAGAAGATCTGCACGTTGCCCATGAACAGGTGATAGGTGAAGGAGGAGATCAGTTCAACCAGCGAGGAGGTGTGGAGGCTGAAGAGAAAGGGACCAATGATGGAGCCGTGGCAGAGACCGACCCGGCGGGACGTCAGGTCCGCTGTGCGCGTGTTTCATGACATGGAGAAGGAATGAGGAGGGAATGCTGAGCAAGGTGGCAGGCAGACCAGCCAAGAGTGGTGTACAGGGTTCTGAGGTTGGCAAGGGACTGAAAGAGAGAGAAGTGGTCAAAAGGTGTAGACCAATAAGGATCCAGGAGCGTGTAGGAGGGTGAGAAGATACCAGAAAGTTGGCGACTTGGGTGAGGGCAATTTTTCATAGAATGACAACGGTGGGATTCAGATTGGAGAGGGCCACGGTGGTCTAGGTGCAGATACTGTTAAAGACAATGCATTCTAGGATATTAGAATAAAAAGGGGGGAGGGACACAGGCTGATAGTCGTCAGGATTATTGGGGTCAGACGAGGGCTTCTTTGGGGTGGAGAGTACAGTTGCCACCATGAAGTACGAAGGAAAGAACCCAAAGGAAGGAGTGTGGTTGAAGTGGGCACAGATTTCAATGCAGGTGAAAGGGGCATGGTTGTTTACCCTCTTTGAGGCGACTGAGGTCAACACGGGCAAAGTAGAAGTCGGAGGCCCGAGGGCAGGGAGCTCATTCAAAAGCAGTAGGGGGAGGAAAGGATGGAGGAGCAAGGGAGTGCAGGAAGTCCAGAAGGGGAGAAAAGGGTTGAATAGAGCGATCTATGATTGGGGAGATGTTCTTTGAAGAGCTTGGTGTCTTCAAGTCCTTCCTGAAGTCTAGGATGGAGGGAGAACAGCCTTATCTGTATTGGCAGTTTGTTCCAGAGACTTGTTGCATAGGAGCAAAAGGCTTGTTTGCTGTTTTTATTGTCGTTTCAAGTCTGGTTATATTGTGTCTTCTGATATTGCAATGGCCTCCCAAGATGGTGAATTTCTCGGCTACGCATAGTGGTGTTTTGGTTGTGACTCCTTTGTGGGTGATGCAAGGCTGTGCTGACCATGATGCGTGATTGAAGGGGTTGCCAGTGCAGCTCCTTCCTGATGTGGGTGATAAGGGCGGGTCTTCTCAAGTCTGTTATGGGGCATGCCTTCGCGTGCTGGATGACTTTCTGAGGGGGCTACAGTGGCATCTGGCGCCATTGCTCAGGTTGGCGATATACAGGGCATGGACAACTGTTCTGAAATTCGGGGAAGGGATGAAAGGATTTACCTTGTGGACAAACACATGCTGACACCAAACTGGGTCTTTTTGGCATGTGCAGTTTGAACGAGAGGTCACAGTTGATGGTACAGCCAAGAGGTTTTGCACTGGGTGAGAGTTGAGGTGTGAATCTGTTGGGGCTCGTGCCAGTGAGCCAGGTTTGTACTTGGAAGTGCTTGCTGGGGTTTCCTAGGAGATGGCCTGTGGTCTTTGCAGGGCGGAGCTTCTGGATGGAAAGCTGATTGGGCAGAGTCAAGGGCCATAGTGACGGAGTGGAGGCACTTGTGGAGGCGAGTAGATGAGGGTACGGGCCTTGCTCCATTATGTGGATGCAGATCTGATGGTAATCCAGGATTGGGGGAGAGGTCTGAAAGGGATGAAGGGAATGTGGTCACTGGGGGGGGGGGGTAGAGCCAGAGTAAAGCCATGGAGAGGCTGTTCGATTGAGACATACGAGGGGGAGAAAGAAGGAGAAGGAAGGGGGGCAAAGGGGTCAGATTTGGAGCTGGGAGTGGAGAAGAGGGGGAAGAAGGGTAGTAGTGAAATGGGGGAGAAGGGTGGTCAGATGGGAGCGGTCAGTGGAGAGTCAGGAGGAGAGGAAGACCAGAGCAAGAGGCGGCAAGTGAATACGTTGTGAAGAGAGGTTGCAGAGTGGTCAGAGAAGAGGCTGCTGAGTTCTAGTTGCTGGATTGGGGAGTGTTCGGGAAGCTTCAGTCACCTGTGATCGCTACAATAGGAAGGGAGTCATGGTGGGGGCGCATATCAAAGAATAGGGTTAAGAGGGCTGGTGAAAAGGGGTGGGTGGGAGGAGTCGGTAGCAGTGAACTCAGAAGAGAGTGGTAGACCGGCGCAAGGGCAGAAATGTAGGCCTTATTGACCTATTGGCCAATCCAGGCGCTCCTTATTGAGGAGTGGGAGGAGTGAGAAGAGGCGTCGGAGCCAGTAGGAAAGGCAGCAAGGTTGGTGAGGTCATGAGGGGAGAGCCATGTGGACAAGGCCACCGACAGGTGGGTGGGTGATGACTCAAAGGTCTCCTGAGGAAGAATGAAGGGGTGGAAGTAGGAAGTATAGGAGGGAAAGGGAAAGGGATGGGTGAGATCAGAGGATGGGTGAGGTGAAGATTCATGACTTAATACGTTGAGTGGAGTGAGGAGAAAAGAGGTGGGGTAGTCAAGGGGAGACAGAGTGTGGGAGAGAGAAAAAGAGAGGGATTCAGTAGTTATAGTAACTGCAGTGGGAGCTGCATTGCTTAAAAAGAGGTATAAGGGGCCGGGGTAACGTTAAGTGTGGTTGGGGAGAGAAGAGACTGTTGCTAGGAGAGGAAAGCCTAGGCACTACTGTTTCTGCTTGCTCAGCTACTGACAACAACCCAGACCCTTACCGTCCTCATTGGTTCTTACAACTTCACGTGATGGGGAGGGTGATGGTGGCTAGGCTAAAGTGGTGCTACCGGCTGCAGATGCCACAACTGATGCGACAACTGATTCTTCTGCTTCTCTGCTTCCAAAAACATGAGCTCAGTCCAGATAGACACAGGGCCTCATCACGAGTTGGGCGGTATGCCGGCTGGAATACCACCCAACTGTAATAGCGGTATCGCCCATCGGTCTGGCGGTATTACCGCTGGATCATGGGTTGGCCGTTAACAGTAAATCCTCATTGGGTCCATTGGATTAAATGGGGCATTTTCAGCGGTAATACTGCACGCTAATACAACCGGCGGTAATACAGGGCACTGAATGTGATTTTCACTTCCAGAAAAAAGCTGGAGGTAAAACAGCCCATTTAGCGGCAAACCTGTGATAGGGCCAGCCCTTAAATGTGGTGGTAATACTGTTACTGCTGCTTTTGAGTGCTACCACCCAACTTGTGATGAGGCCCACAGTGTGAGATACATGAAGAACTAGTGTGACACTGCATTTCCATCCATAAACTGCATGCAGAAGATACATCATCTGAGGGGGCTACTGTACCCACAACCAAGCTGCACCTCCAACATCCAATAGCTGAAATAAATTAAATGCAAAACAGCCTGGCTGAGATGTTGCACAAGATGGCTACTCAGGCTAAGCGAGTCGAGGAAACTGAAAGGTGCCTCCGCGAGGTTGAGACCACAATGTGCGAACAAGCTTCCAAATCTAGTGAATGGTCTCACACAATACAAGCCCTAGACGCACAATATAAAAGCTTTTGAAGCAACGAAGAGGATGTGGACAACCGAACACGGCGAAACAACGTGTGTGTGAGGGCATTCCAACCCAAGCCTCTGATGAGGATCTGCCAGACTTTCTTCAAGATCGATTTCATTTTAGAGTCTAGTTGCCAGAAGATGCCATCATGGAACTAGACAGAACACATCGAACTTGCCTGTTGACCGAACCGCGATAAGGACATTTTCCTGATGTCCTCACGCGTCTTCACAGTTAGGGATCAGACAATGAAGGGAGCAAGAAATATATTGGAGAGATGCTAAAAAATATCACTGGATCGGGACCTCGCCGCATCGATGCTAACCAAAAGAAGAGGCCTGAAACCCACGACAGAACGACTGCTTGAGGAACTAATTACCTGTAGCTGGGGAGTCCCAATCTCTTTCCTGTGTTCTGATGGATGGAAAGAAACGGACCAGAAAAATGACGAAGGAGGGTGAACAACTTCCAGCACCTGACGAACCCGGGAGGCTCGGCCTCTAGTAAATAATTAGACAACGCGTCATCAAGGGCTATCTCTCAAGTTAATGACTGGAGAAAAGTGGGAACGTTCGAAAGCCGAGAGGTCCTGCAACAAAGGAGAAGAAACCTGCACAAAGGATAGAACGCCTCACTCTCATTAGGAAAGATACCTATGTACCGTGCAGTTTATTTGTAAAGCGCTTATACACAAGTGAAGTGCTTTGCAGATACGCAGATGGAACTGATGATAAGTATTTGGATTGCCTCGCCACGAGGAACCAGACAAATAGTTGGATACGGCCTTCTTGCCTCCTGGACCCGGAATTCCTCGAACACTATATTTCCATTACTTTGGTAACTTCTTTTTGAGTTGGGAGACTTTTGAAATGGAAGGGAGGTGGGAATCAGGGTTCATAGTGTTATAAAATGAGCTGTGAGACAGAACCGCGTATGCTCTGGACATATGTGAAGGGGAGATATTGAGAAACGGGCAAGCCCGCACGGATACGTCAGCCTAACAGATCGATACGGCGAACCCCCCTGAAAGGGCACAGACGGATGTGATCCGCGTAACGACTTGGAATGCACAGAGATTGAACTCTCCCATGAAGAGAAAGTCTAGCCTGTAGAAATTGTGTAATTTGTTTGGGCCTCTGTGGCCGTTCTGCAAGAAACACATCAATTTCCTGCTGATGAGCGTAGACTATTTCATAAGCAATTTATGCATCAATTCTGCGTAAACGGCTGCGTTTGTGGGAAGAAAAAGGGGATGTCAATCTTATTGACCAAACATATTCCCTTTGCGAATACAAAATCTTTGAGAGATCCCTAAGGGAGACTTATATGCACTAAAAGATCCCTGCTCGGTCATAGGGTTACATTCCTTCCCCGAGCCACCCCATTTGCAAAAGGGCAGGTACTAATAGGAGGTGGACTTTTAAATTTAAATCCCAATCTGGAGCTGCCTACTAGGGAAGATTACAAGTACGCCATTTCTTTCGCCAATCTGCGAAGGGCATTGGCACTAATTGGTATTTGGAGACTCCTGAATAATGATACCAGGGCTTACACCTACCTTTCCCATGCTGCTCATAGGGGGGTTTCTAGAAAAGACCTGCCCTTTGTGACCTCATCACCGGTTCCATACATCCCCAAAGCTCACATCAGGTCCGGGGTCCTAGCTGATCACGCTCCAGTATATATAACCTTATCAGTCCCCTCCGTATACACCCCCATGGAGGCTATATGACCAAATCATGAAAGATGCAGCTATTCGTCATGATATTGCTTTTGCTTTAAGCAATTATTTTAAAGGAAACCTGCCAAGGGATTGCTCGATGGGCCTGGTCTGGGATGCCATGAAAGCGGTGGTCTGAGGGGAGATCTCAAATCGCATAACTGCATACACGAAAGCCCGCAATTCAATTAGGAGCAAAATGGAGGAGGAAGTGAGAACAAGGGAAGAGGGCGGAAACACACAGGTTCATTGAAGGCGATGCGTACCCCCAGGGTCACCCGGGCTAAACTCGAGGGCCGCCTGGCTGAGAGGACATCACAGCCTATCCTCAAAATCAAAGCTAATCGGCTTCTGGGATATAAATTATCCAGGCTTAGGGCCCGAAATAACAACATGCGGTGAACGGGTAATAAAGGAATGGTGCATTACGAAGAAAGGAAAACGGGCGACCTGATTGCACAGTATTTCGCCACTCTCCTGACTAATAATCCCTTATGCCTGGAAGACCAGCAGGAATACATCACCTCAGCTGCATGCCTAGCTACTTGGCAGGGATGCCTCCTGTTGCCTTGGATTTCTGCGTTATCTATGGAACCGGTTGCTAGGAAGATTAGGGATAACCGGGATATCAAGGCAATTGACCCAAGTCGGGAAGAGTATGAAATGTCGCTGTATGCTGATGACATCATGGTCACCATCCCCCGCATGACCACCTCCTGACCGTCTTAATGGAGGAATGGAGGGAATTTGCAGATTCCGACGGGTTCACGGTTAACTACCCCAAATCTAAGGGACTAAATACTAAATAATAGGATGAGTGCTGATGGATCAACGTTCCAAAATGTTCCCCTTGAAATGGGAGGATGACGCGATTTAATACCTGGGAGTTCATATCCCATCCGCCAATGAAGTGCTTTGCCAGGTTAACCTCCCACCGCGATTTAGGGCGCTCCTTAAAAAGATGCATAGACGGCATAAACAAGAAATGTCATAGCCGGGCCGGGTCACGGCAATTAAGATAAATCTTATTCCTACAATCCTATATCACTGCCTAGGCCACCCCCTCAGTATCCCCATTCTAGTTCCACGCTTTACAGAAAAGAAGGTTTTCCTTTATTTGGGTGGTAGGGGGGGTGCTCTTACGGCATTTGAGGAATGGAGGTCTGGGGTCCCGGACCTTCACAGATATAATCTCCCTTGCCAGATGGGGGCAGATAGAGCAGGCAATGTCCCCCGCACTCCTTTCCCTGCTCCCCTTCATGGATATAAATAACCCCCTCCCACAAGAACTTTCCTCTGCTTATTACTACAGAACAACAAACTTGGACTAAAGCTACACATAGATGGGGGACTCACCTGGACTGGGCCCGATATCACCAATCTTGGGCAACCTTGATTTTAACCCTATCATGACAGAAATGTAGTTCAAATGTTGGAAGGCAGGAAGCTTGAAACATCTGCGACAATTGTATGCAGAGTGGTATCTGCTGACATTTATAGAAAGCAAGTTCGCTGGGTGCAATTACAACACTGAGCCTCACACCCACATGCCAAAAAATGTGGGACTAGAAACCTCAATGTACTGGAACTCACCTCCCACTCTGGGCCAAATAGAGCAATACTTCAACCTTTTAAAAGCGCACACCACAATCTAACCTTTTAATATTTAATATTCGAGCAGTGTGAAACACGCTTTGCCTCTGAAGAAGCACACATCTCACTCTAACTCTTTAATATTCGAGACGTGTTTAACATGTTTTGGTCCTGAAGAAGCAGGCACTGTAATCTAACCTTTTGCTAAATATTCGACTAGTGTGAAACACGTTTCAGCCCTGAAGAAGCAAGCACTGTAGCACGTTTCAGCCTGAAGAAGCAGGCACTGTAACACGTTTCAACCCTGAAGAAGCAGGCACCGTAATCTAAACTTTTAATATTCAACTAGTGTGAAACACGTTTCAACCCTGAGGAAGCATGCACCGCAACCTAACCTTTTAATATTCGACTAGTGTGAACCACGTTTTAGCCCTGAAGAAGCATGCACCATAATCTAAACTTTTAATATTCGACTAGTGTGAAACGCGTTTCAGCCCTGACGAGGCACCTTTGAAGATTTGAGTAGTGCGAAACAATACATCATGTTCTAGTTAAGTCTATGTACTGATGTTATATTGATACACTTGATTGAAGACAGTGCTGCTGTAACAAGAGAATTCAAATACACCCCCTGGAGTTTGCTTAATGTACCTATCAATGTCAAGACGCATATAAAGGCCCTTGAATTTCTGTGCTTAGTTGGTCAAGGATTAAAACATGGATTGCCATTCGCATGCACACTGACACAGATAGTGACAGACGCACAGTGGTGCAAACACGAGCAAGGATACACATTGAGAATGACAGACACTCACTCACACAATAATGCATGCATTTTTTCCAACGCCATTTACACCACTGCACGCACTGATGCGCACAGTCACACACACGGGCACAGTGACATGGAAAGCACATTGTAGTACACAGATGGACAGGGTCAAATACTGAGAATGACACAGACACGCATCCTAATTTACAGACCTACTTCCAATGCTCACCCGGCCACAGACACACACGGATATATAGAGAGACGTGCACACTCCATGACAGACGCACTGGCGCGCGCAGGCCCTGCTTCTTTGACATCTCCCGGCATTCCTTTGGGCATGGCTGCACAGCGCCGATTGCTTTCATTATTCGAGGCGCGTGCTGTCTCCCGTGATGAAGAGGCAGCGCGAGGAGGGCGCATCCAGGGAGGGCCTTTACTAAACATTGCAGACCAAATCGGTTAGTTTCCAATTTTCCAACCCAACTCTCGCCAACCTCCATCAAATACAATAACTTAAGATATGCAGCGGGGGGTTGGGTCCGACCCCCGGCAGCCCCCCCATCTCCACATGACCTCTATTGTACGGATCCCGCTGGGGGCCAGGTGGGGGGGGGAGCAGAAACAGCAGGTCTTTGCAAAGCATTCACGAGGAGCGGAGGGGCAGGGGAGCGAGGAAGAGATGGGCGCTGCTGGGGAAATGGCGCATGAAGGCCTCGGCTGATGGGGGGCACGGGGAGTCGTGGGTGCTGTATTCATGGCTGCCGCTGCGGTGCCCCCCGAAGAATGGGACCTCTCACGCGGCGCACCACCAAGTTAAGGCGAGTAAATGCCTGCCTTTCGGCGCATTAGCAGCCTCATTGCCCCTCAATCGCCGCACAGAGGCAGAAAATGGCCAATCCAGCTGCTTTTAAATGGCTGCTAGGTTTTCTATTTGGGAGGGCAAGGGGGGGGTGCTAGGTTTTGGGGCACTGGCACCTACATTACTAGGGTGCACAGGGCTGGACTGGCCTACAGGGAACTCTGGAGATTTCCCAGTAGGCCTCTGCACCCTGGGCAGGGCTGGACTGGCCTACAGGGAACTCTGGAGCCTCTGCACTGGCAGTAACAGTATTGAGCCAGCAGCGGGCTCAGCAAGTCACTAGTGAGGTAACCTGATAGAACTGTGTGTTCTTACTGATATAGCTGGGCAGATAGCACAGCGAGTTGAGCGATTGTTCCGATATCTGTGCGTAGCCTGCTGACGCAGGTTCAAATCCCGGAAAACTCATCCTTGCAAGGCAACTCATCCTTCCGAGGCAACTCATCCTTCCGAGGTTGATACATTGAATAACACACAGTGGCCCTCATTACGACCCTGGCGGAGTGGGATACCGCCAGCGGTAATCGCGGCGGACCCGTCCGCCGTACTACGAGTTCCCTTAGCGCCATGGAGGTTTTCTCCGCCTGGTTTTACCGGGCGGAGAAAACCATGGCGCTAAGGGACCTCGTTGTTAATTACGCCGCCGTACTTTACGGCGGCGTAATTAACTCCTTCCCCACTCCCATTATACCCTATGGGGCAAGAATGGGAATGGGGAAGGGTAAAATGGGGATTGGGGATTTACCGCTCCGCCAAGGTCGGCATGGGGTGGTAAATCCGCCAACCCCCATGGCGCTATCGGCGGCTTTCCGCCATGCTCCGCGGTGCATTTTGCACCGCGAATTCCGCCAGGGTCGTAATGAGGGCCAGTGGGATAATAATAGCGCTTAGATACCTGTGGGCTCCCCTTTTCTGCAGTATTATAAAACGAACGACAAGCAATGCTGATGGGGGCGGCTCTTTACGAGGCATCGTGTAAGCACTCACCACTCACCACTTCTTGTCATTGTATGTCCAGGTGCCATTCCCATTTGCCCCACTAACGTCATATGCCAGGGTTTCCTCTGCTCGCCTTTGCTATCAAAGGCCCATGTACTCACAACAGCGTTTAGTATCAAATCTTCAGGTACTCACAAAACTGCCAACTATTACCATCAAAGGCCCGGGTACTCCAGATTGCGTCGTCAAAGTTTCAGGTTGGCACAGCACTCCCGGCTACTGCTATTAAAGGCCCGCTTACTCACACCACTCCCAGCTACTGCTACCAAAGGCCCACTTACTCACACCACTCCCAGCTACTGCTATCAAAGGCCCACTTACACCACTCCCAGCTAATGCCATCTAAGCCCCTGGTACTCACACTATTGCCAGATGTTACTCACACTATTGCCAGATATTGCCATCTAAGACCCTGGCACTCAAACTATTGCCAGATGTTGCCAAAGCCCCTGATACTCACACTATTGCCAGATGTTGCCATCTAAGCCCCTGGTACTCACACTATTGCCAGATGTTGCCATCAAAGCCCCTGATACTCACACTATTGCCAGATGTTACACTATTGCCAGATGTTACACTATTGCCAGATGTTGCCATCTAAGCCCCTGGTACTCACACTATTGCCAGATGTTGCCATCAAAGCCCTTGATACACTATTGCCAGATGTCGCCATTTAAGCCCCTGGTACTCACACTATTGCCAGATTTTACTCACACGATTACCAGATGTTGCCATCTAAGCCCCTGGTACTCACACTATTGCCAGGTGTTACTCACATGATTGCCAGATGTTGCCATCAAAGCCCCTGGTACTCACACTATTGCCAAATGTTACTCACACGATTGCCAGATGTTACTCACACGATTGCCAGATGTTGCCATCAAAGCCCGATACACTATTGCCAGATGTTGCCATCACAGCCCCTGTTACTCACACTATTGCCAGATGTTACTCACACAATTTCCAGATGTTACTCACACTATTGCCAGATGTTGCCATCAAAGCCCCTGGTATTCACACTATTGCCAGATGTTACTCACACTATTGCCAGATGTTGAAATCAAAGCCCCTGGTATTCACACTATTGCCAGATGTTACTCACACCATTGCCAGATGTTGCCATCAAAGCCCCTGTTACTCACACTATTGCCAGATGTTACACAATTGCCAGATGTTGCCATCAAAGCCCCTGGATTCACACTATTGCCAGATGTTACTCACACTATTGCCATATGTTGCCATCTAAGCCCCTGTTACTCACACTATTGCCATATGTTACTCACACGATTGCCAGATGTTGCCATCAAATCCCCTGGTACTCACACTATTGCCAGATGTTACTCACGCGATTGACAGATGTTGCCATCAAAGCCCCTGGTGCTCACACTATTGCCAGATGTTACTCACACTATTGCCAGATGTTGCCATCAACGCCCCTGGTACTCACACTATTGCCAGATGTTACTCACACTATTGTCAGATGTTGCCATCAAAGCCCCTGGTACTCACTCTATTACAAAAGGTCCAGGCATGGGCGTGATGGCTTTTATCAAGACCACGCCCTGCTGTAAAGCACAGAGTGCTGTAAGGTAGGGGGGGTCGAGCCAGAATCCTACACACGTGTATGGGACCAGTAGGGGAAAGTGTCGCTTGATAAGGCATCCCCTGACACCGTACTCTTACCGCCTTGCACTCACACCCTGCTACAAAGGATTGCCATTAAATGCACTGATGATGGTGGATTGTCACCTTATGCCCCGGTGTCTGGAAGCTGGGGTGGGAAGTGAACAGGGGCCTCCACCCATCCCAGGGCGGGAGCAGCCCCTGCCCTCCCTGCCTCGGGGAGCATTCACTCTACAGCATGCACTACTTTGCATGTGGAAGGATGCACACTGCCCACAACAGTCAGCTTCCGGGCACGTGATGTCCTCTTCGCTAGTTGTGACATCACATGGTGCAACTACTCAAGGGGAACCCTAGGGCCTTATAGTGAGGCATGTTGTGAAAACACAAGCCATGAAATGATGCCCCCTGGCAACAGAGACATAGGCATCAACACTTGTGTCTTCCTGCTCCGCCAGGGCTGCGCGAGTGCTGCGCAAGTGCTGCGCAAGTGCTGTGCCAGTGCTGCGTCAGTGCTGCGCATTTGATGCCTTGTGCAGGATATACCACACAACACAGCAGGAAGATTTTTGGAACAGCACAGAGAGCAGTGCGGCACAATTGATACTAATATGGACCTGGCTCCCATGCTGCCCTGCATGGGAGTCAATTGTCAGATAGTCTCTTCAGACTGCTACCCCGCAATCGCCCAGCGACAAGCAGAAATGAGTGCAATGCAGCTTACCTTGGGGTTCTCCAGTACGCCGGCCTCGTAGCTGTAAAAGTGAGAAAAAAAAACAGAATTACTTTGTGGTAATGTCAAAGCGTACACCCGTAAGTTTAGGAAAACCTTTAATGGAGCCTATAGGCCACCAATACTCTCTCAGATAAACCGCCCCAGCTGTCAAATTCCCGGTTCCCCGCGCCCGACGTTCCATTCCAGTGTTCCATGGGGCGCGCGCGGCGTGGCAGCACCTCCCGTCATGGAACATAGGATCATAACACATCTCCCTTTCAACAGACAAGAAAAGCAGTAACACTGGCGCATGAAATTACAAGAGGAGCGAATCATAACAGACATGACCTTTGAACTTGTTTGGATAACCAACATTGCGCCTAAAATAATCACTTGTAACATGTCCAATTTCACACGCATCTGTAGACATAGGGCCCCATTACGGCTTCGGCGGTAGCCATGCCGCTATTGGCGCCATGGCTACCTCCAAAACCGAGTCCAGGTTCCCTGAATGGGGAATTACCGGGCCATTCCTTGCACCCATTCCCATAGGGCTCAATGGGAATGGGTGCAAGGAGATAACAACGGGCTGATTACGACCGGCCCGTTGTTAGCTGCCTGGTCCCCTCGCGGGACCCGGTAATGACGCCTGGTTTTACGAGGCGTCCTTACCGGGTCCCGCGAGGGGACCTCGTAATTAGGCGGAATGGGTTTAACGGGTCCGCATCCATTTGCGGCACCCGTTAACCCATTCCGCATGGGTCGTAATGAGGCCCATAGTCATTTTTTCTCTGCCGCCCACTCACCCCTGCACCACCATCATTACGGCATACGGCATTCACTTTCAATCACACCAGGCACTGATTTGCTCAAATAATCAGCCACACTAACAGTATGCTCTCTACCCAATGCCCTTTGAATAGCACTCCGCTTAATACACGCTCTCTTGTTAAACATGGCACAGAAATCGCAGATCTTATTGTGAACCAGAATCTTGACCTCATCTGCCGTACAAAAACCTGGCTTTCTGATACTCCCAATTCTGCAACTTCTTTGGCTGGACCATCAGGTTTTAGATCTTTTAGGACCGATTGTCAACATTGGAAAGGAGGGGGTACGTCCATTATCCTCAAAGATACCTTTGACACATTCACTCGAACCTCATCAACCTTGGATGAATGCCAATATACGTTCATCAAAATAAAGGTTAATTGCTACAACACAATAGGAATACTTCCCATATACAGACCTCCTCTGTCCACACCCCTATTTGAAGAACAGCTGTTGTCGCTTATTGGAGATTTTAGGAAACCCTCCGCTCACCTTTTATTACTGGCTGATTTTAACCATAGGCCTTATCATGAGGATGACCATGTGGTCGGTTCTCTTCTTGGTCCCTTGGTAGCCATTGGGGTTACCCAATGGATTACAGGGAAGGACACTTCCTGGACTGGGTTCTTACCTTTAACCTGAATATTACTTTACTGGATATTTCGGCTTGCCCCTGGTCTGATCACTCCCTGATCTTCTTTTTGCTTGTACCTCCTGGTAAACTAGCCAAAATGAATACCACTCTGAGAATTTCTACTAAAGTTAGAAATATTTATAAGATCACTTCTGAAACCTTGGTGAGGTTTGTTCCCTTTGCCAATCAATTCTTGGACATCACGACTCGAGCTATTCATGCCTTCGCTCCAGTTGTGACAAAATGGAGTAAACCTGAAACTGTAGGTAAAACTTGGTTTACTGATGCTACCCACGAACTGAGAAAAACAAAGAGGCGAGCTGAAAAAGCTTGGCGCAACTCTCTCTGCCAGCCGACTCTCTAAGCATATTGTATGGCAGCTCTCAATTATAAGAACTTTATTGTCTCTGCTAAAAAGACTCCCTTTAAAGAAAGAATAAGCTCTGCCATATCACGCCGGAATGAACCTTTCTCCACCCGTAAGGAGCTTTAGGGTAAAATCAGTACGTATCCCACTGTAAACAAAAAGGGACCCCGGTGTCTGGAAATCCAACAAGGCTTCGCTTTAAAACCTAACTCACACCGTGCCAAGATTATAGCTCATGTTTCTGATCCGACCGTAATGGTTCCGGGTAATAGTAATCCTGAGAGTCCAGTCTTAGCTTCATCTCTTATATCTGATGAGTTCTATTTCAGTGAAACCTCTGAAAAGACCTTATATAGTTGGTTAGCGATCTCAAACCGTCCTGTTGCCCGCATGATGTCTGTCCAGCGGGCATTATAACAAATGCATTGGGCATTGTCTGGCTTCCTTCATCACTAAGATTGTTAATCTTTCCTTCTTGTCATCAATGGTGGCATCCTCTCTCAAAAATGTATGGCTTACGCCAATCTTTAAAAAAATGAAACATTAGATCCGAGTAGTGTGAATAATTTCTGACCCATTACAAACGTTCCTTTCTTGTTGAAGATCTTAGATAGGGCGGCATCTTTGCAGTTTCAGAACTATGTTGAGGGATCTAAGCTCCTGGGTCCCCTGCAGTCAGGATTTCATGTCAAACATGGTACGGAGACTGCCATGTTGGACCTCAGAGCTAATCTAACCCATATTGTGCGGATAGCCCTACTTATGCTGCTTGATCTCTTAGTGGCTTTTGATTTTGTTGATCATGGCCTGCTTCTTGAGAGATTAGAAAAAATAGCTAATTGTTCGAAACCTTCTATCTCTTGGCTGGCTTCCTTCTTAGGACCTAGATCAGCAAGGGTGTCTTTGGGAGAATTTTAAGTCCCCACCAGAGACACTTCTTTGTGGAGTTCCACAGGGATCGTGCCTCTTGGCTACCCTTTTTAATTTATACACCCACCCTCTCTTCGACCTCCTGGATGATCACAGCATTATATACACAAATGATGCTGATGACACCCAGGGGGTCCTAGAACTGACAGGTGATCGTGAAAGGGATTGTTGTGTTGTTGATCAGACCTATGATATTATACAGTAGCGGATGAATGCAAACTCCTTTAACCTAAATGGGAACAAAAAGAGCTCATTTAAGTGAGCACTAGCAAATGCCTAGCTAAACTTGAGGCTAAATACGATCAATTTATGATCTCGAACTGTGTCATTAAAACTAGCCCGTGGGTGGAAACTTTGGCCGTCGTTCTTGATGCCAACCTCAATATGAAAAAAGTATGCTTCTTACAATAAACCCACCCGCGCATACACCACTAAGCTCATAGGACAGATTAAAGCATACTTGTCTGATACTAATGTTGCCACACTGGCTACAGCTCTTGTCAATTCTAAAATGGACTATTGCAACAGCCTATTTGCTGGTACCTCCAAAAACAACATCAAGACACTGAAGGTTGTTCAAAACAAAGCAGTTAGAGCTATTTGTGGTATTGCTAGAACAGAACATAGATCCCAGGATCGCAGATCTTTGCACTGACTCCCGGTTAAACACCAAATTACACACAAAATGTTATCTCCGACATACAAATGCCAGTCTAATCAAGCTCCTGTCTATTTGGGAAACAGAATTCAGAAGGCTTCTGTTACTCAGGCCCTTCGCTCTAATGTTCTGGAAAAGCTTCCTCAACCGCATTATAAAGTACAGAACTTTGGTGGTAGTAGCTTAGATGTTTGCTCCTCGCTTATCTGGAACTCGATTACACTTGATCTTAGAAATATTCCTGACCTGTGTCACTTCAAGAAAGCCATCAAAACCTTTCTCTTTAACTCCAAGGATTATGGTGTTGTAGTCCTCTGCGTTTTACTCTCTGGTTTGACTTTTCATTTCTCCCTATGATCACTTCTTCAGTGTGTACTGAGGCCTTTGGGGGTGTTTTGCTCCTTATACAAATGTAATTAATTAATTCATGCACACACCCTTGCAAATTCACCACACTCTTGTCCTTACTTGTAACATACTTGCTGCTAAGCTCCTCTTCACCCATTCCCACATTCCGATTCAACTTGACAATTCTTTCTTTGTTCCACCACCCGTTCTTACCAGTTTGGCAGCATTGTGACTTGTTTCTGTAACAACATCAGGTTTGAAATACTGAAAATCTCCCTTGCTCACCATAAAAGTTTTTTTTTACCCGTATCACATCTCCTACTTGGATGTCACTCTCCTTGACACACTTCTGGCTGTCAAAACAAAACTTGTTCTTCCGCTGTGTCTCAACACCCTTTCATGAACTTCTTCCACATTCCTCCAACCATCGACAAATCCAGGCTGGCACCAACTTTGACCCAGCCTTCTTTCGTCTTAGCAATTCAAAAGGAGAGACCACAGTCACCACATTTGGCATGGTCCAATACACCCAAAATATGTCACTCAAAGCTCTCTGCACTGACACACGGTCAGCAATTGCCCAGTGAATATGCCCTTTAGCTGTCCTGTTAACGCTTTAAACCATTTGCCTGGGGGTGGTAAAGAGTTGTTCTCCAACTCTTGAGTCCCACGTCACTTAGAAACATCTGCATTTGCCTTGACGTAAACTGACACCCTTGTTGGTCACTACTGCTTCGGGAGTCCCTTCTCTTCCCAACAGTTCATGCAAATACTTGATCACACTGGATGTAATTGGCATAGCCATGAACTCCACATCACACCAGCGGGAGTGATAATCCACAACAACTAACGCATATTGCTCCTCAGTATTCAACCTATGAATGGGACCAAAGAAATCCACAGCCAACTTGCCCCACAGCACCCATGGCCAAACCACAATCTGCAAAGGTACCATTATACACTGCAAACCCTTATCCGCAGTGCAGCATACACCACACTGGTCCACCATCCAATCAACTTCTTTGTCGATTCCTGGCCACCAAAAACACTCACACAAACGCCTCTTAGTACGAGTAGATCCCCCACGACCTTCATGTGCCATTTTCAATAATCTTACGCATGCACCAACTGGAAGAAGAAATCTATGATCTTGTATCAACACTCCATCTTCCACAGACAACGTCGTCTGTATCTTTGCATACATTTGCATCTCTTTGTCCAAGATCAGCACTTTAGATCACCCATTGAACACGTTATGTACCACTAGCACCAACACTTCATCATGTTCCAACACACTCTTTCACGTTTTACATCCAATTGCTTTCCGACCATCACTTATAAATGCTACCATCTCCATATCACCTTCTGAATCATCCTTGCCCCCAACATCTGATAATGGCAACTGTGACAAAAAATCAGCTCTCACATTCCTGTTTCCTGGAACATATTCCATAGTATATACATACTGTTAACACAGATTTCTGAACTCTGTCCTGGAGGCGCAGAGGTTCAGAAGGCCAACCTAATTACTTGGAACAGGGTAACCTCTGGACAAGCCAGACCAATCAGGGTAGCGATCGCGGCTGTCAAGACTAGGTCTCAAGAGGGGTGAGGGTGACTGAAAGCCCGCAATGAGCACACAAAGCAAGGACACTTACAAATTACTCCAAACAGGTGTTATATTAAAAATATATACACATTTATTCCAAGGCCTTTGCAACAATGACCGTAGCGAGAAATCACAATAAAACTCTAGTAAACCAACACATACCAAACCAATTCAATATATATACAAATACAAACGAGTCTAAAGCGTTAGATGCACGAAATGTGTAGTCCACCTAGAAGGGGAGGAAAACAGACGGTGCGAAATAATGATTAGACCCAGTCCGCCTTCAGAGGCACCTAACTAAAAGTAAGTCCAAGCCCTACGAAGAGTGGAGCCTTGTGCTCAAAAGTACCTGCACACGCTGGTGCCAACGGGCAAAAAGGGGAGTCTCTTCGAGGGAATCAGGCAGTTCAGTTTGGTGCACAAATGAAGAAGAACAGAGTTCCGCAACTCAAGCGCAGCCTCCACTGTGGGCAGAAGCAGAGCGCGAGTACGGAAAGGCGTGCTGTTTGACACAGCGGGGAAAAGCTATGGGCTCCTGCAGGAGGGCGACCAGTTCCTAGCTATGCTACTCACCGGTCCCCGATGCAAGCAGACCCAGGCTTCTCCGTGTCAGTTTCAGTGCTGGCAGGTTCAGGGGAGCAGGGGACGTCTCGTCGTCGTGTAGATTCTGCAGCAGCAGAGTTGAGTTAAAGATGTCCTAAACGAAGTGAACCTGCACAGTTTGTTACCACAGCAGGGCAACAGAGCGGCCGTGTGTATCTCAGCCAAATGTACACTACTCACTTCAGACCTGGGAATGCCAAGTGTACGAATCGTGTGAGAGTGACAAGGACTCGAAATACTACACAACCTGGCGGCGGTTACAGAGCAAGACTCCTGGGTAGGCTGGTCAGTCTGCTGGATGGCCCAGAGACACTTCCGAAGGCTTACATGCAGGAGATGGTGAAGATGCAGAGAATAGCTGTTCCCGCTATTCCAAGGGTCGAAGTACCAGTACAGGCCTTCTGGTTCGATCAGAGGCAGAAAGGGTTTCACAAAGCGACAGCAGTGCAGAGGAGCAGTCCTTCAGCCAGTCACCAGCGATTCCTCGGTTCAGCCTCGTGGTTGCAGGATACTTGGCTCCTGTATTCCTTCGTTCGTGAGAACTCAGGAGATCGACATGGTAGTGGCGTTTCCAGCCCCCTCTTATCCACGGTTCCCTTTGCGCCAAAACGGAGGGGACCCAATGGGAGATCCGCTCATAAAACACTCACACCATAAGTGGACCTATCACGGACCACGGTGGTCCCAGGCATTCACACCACACTAGACTCTCTGGCACCCAGGATGTGTATTGGGACCAGACAGCCCATCCCACATCCTGGAGGCACACACAAGGCCTGTAGAAGCCCGCGAAAGCATCTGTGTTTCGCGGGAAATTACATGCCCAAATAAGGAAGGCCCCGGGTCGGCTCGACCTGGGGAAGGTGAAGGGGGCAAGACGGTCAGCGGACAGGACAAAGGAGCCTCGTGGTCTGGCCATTTTGGGAGCCAGGCCACCATTTTGGGCTAAGCGCGAGAAACACGCTTAAAACGCCAAAAGGAGCTCAAAAACACAAGAAACAATCGCTGCCACCATTCCTGTCCGTGATTCACTTGCACCGATCAGTTACAATCCAAAAAGAGTATCTAGGGCCTGTAGAAGGCTAGAGACCCAAGAGAGCAGTAACTTAGCTTACAGTGCCCTCTTGTGTCATGTTGCACGAAAGCCGCAACATGATAAAGAAACTACGGAAAACAGCGTTTCCCGGTACGGACTGTCTTAAGGGCATGTCAGTTTCCCCGTAAGAATGGAGCGAAAGCCCAGAGGAGTGCGGCAGAAGGCTGCACCTCTCTGGCAAAGTCAAGATCATGGTGAAAACAACAGCAAAAAGTTTAGGGGTTGCCACATGGAAGGAAAATTACCCACAATTTAGAAATCTTTCCTAACACTCGCCCCTCCCAGACTATGGACAGGGGGAACTAATCCACCCCTGGATGAGTCTCGTGTTCAGGTCGGTTAAACATTCTGGACAACCCCTCAGCATTGCTATGTTGGACACCTGGCCTATGCTCAATAGTGAAGTCGAAGCCTTGTAGACTTATGGACCACCTAAGCAACTTTGGATTCTCTCCCTTCATGTTCATTAGCCACTTTAAGGGCTTATGGTCAGTTTGCACAGTGAAGTGGGTCCCATAGAGGTAGGGTCTCAGCTTCCGTAGAGCCCACACAACAGAGAAACATTCTTTCTCTACCGTGGACCATCTGAGCTCTCTGTCCTTAAGCTGGCGAATAATAAAACCAAGAGGGTGTTCCTTACCCTTCTCATCTACTTGCGATAGTACAGCTCCTATCCCAGTGTCAGAGGCGTCCGTCTGCACAATAAAAGGTCTTTGATAATCAGGGGCCCTGAGGACAGGGGCCTGGCACGAGGAGTCTTTTAAGCCATTGAAGGCCTTCTCACACTCGTCGGTCCAAGTTACCTTCTTAGGTTTCTTCGGAGTGGTGAGGGCAGTCAGAGGGGCAGCTATGGTGCCATAGTCTGCCACGAAGTTGCGGTAATACCCCGTGAGTCCTAAGAAGGCTCTCACTTGGGTCTGTGTAGTGGGGGTAGGCCAGTCTTGCACTGCTTGTACTTTACTGGGAAGAGGCTGTATCCTCCCTCCACCTACTTCATGTCCAAGGTAAACCACTGAGCCTTGTCCAATCTGGCATTTACTAGCCTTTATGGTCAAGTGTGCTTTCTGAAGAGCCTGGAGCACAATCCCGAGGCGTTTCACATTGTCTTCCCAGGTGGCACTGAAAACTGCTATATCGTCCAGATATGCAAGACAGAATTCGTCCAACCCATTCAACACATGATTCACAAGCCTCTGGAAAGTGGCAGGTGCATTTTTCAACCCGAACGGCATTACCCTGAATTGGTAAAGGCCGTCTGGAGTAGAAAACGCTGTCTTCTCCTTGGCATGTTCTGCTAAAGCTATTTGCCAATAGCCAGCAGTGAGGTCAAACGTGCTGAGGTACTTGGAGGCACCCAAAGTATCCACCAGCTCATCTGTTCGAGGCAAGGGGTGTGCATCTGTCTTGGTGACAGCATTCAGAGCCCTGTAATCCACGCAGAACCTCAATTCAGAAGTGCCTGCCTTTGGAACCAAAACCACAGGGCTGGACCAAGGACTACTAGAGGGTTCAATCACCCCAAGGTCTAACATCTTGTTGACCTCGGTCTTAATATGAGACCGTACTTTGTCTGACATCCTGTATCCCCTACTTTTGGTAGGTACACTTTCTCCTGTGTCTATGTTATGCTTGCACCAAGGTGTCAAACCAGGCGACTGTGAAAACAGGGGGGAAAACTGCCTAAGCAAACTTTTCACCTCAGCCTGCTGATCAGAAGTCAGGTGAGGGGCCACTCGGACACCCTCAAAGGAGCTATCTGAAGGACCGCTTTGGAACAGGTCGGGGAGAGATTCAGACTCCTCTTCCTCAACATCTGAAGCCAGTAGCAGTGCTGCGATTTCGACTCTTGGGACGAAAGCCTTCAGCCTATTTACGCGAAACACTTTTGGAGCCTGTCCAGGCCTTCCAAGGTCCACTAAATAGTTAACCTCACCCAGGGGCTCCACCACTGTGTAAGGGCCTGACCATTTGTCCTGTAAAGCTCGAGGCCTTATAGGATTCATGATCAGGACTTGCTGACCAGGTGTAAAGTTGATGAGGGAAGCTTTCTGGTCGTACCAATGTTTCACCAGCGCTTGTCCTGCCTTCAATTTTTCACTAGCCAAGCCCATCAGAAGTTCCATCCGTTTTCTGAGCCCCAGCACATAATCTACTACGTTGGTAGTAACAGGGGGAGTGGGCATCTCCCATCCCTCTTTGACTATGGCTAAGGGTCCCCGTACAGGATGACCGAACAGAAGTTCGAAGGGGCTGAAGCCAACACCCTCCTGTGGTACCTCTCGGTAGGCAAACAGTAAGCATGGTAAAAGAAGATCCCATTTTCTTCTCTGAGTTTCTTCCAGAGCCCCAATCATGCTCTTTAACGTTCTGTTGAAACGTTCCACCAGACCATTGGTCTGGGGGTGGTATGCAGAAGAGAACTTGTAGGTGACCCCACACTCTTTCCACCTAGTCTGCATATACTTTGACATAAAGTTGCTGCCACGATCCGACACAACTTCTTTAGGGAAGCCAACCCTAGTAAATATGCCAAGTAACGCATTTGCAACTGACTTGGCAGTTACAGTTTTCAATGGGATGGCCTCAGGATATCTGGTTTCATGGTCGACCAGCACCAGGATAAACCTATTGCCTGAGGATGTTTGCGGGTCAAGGGGACCAACGATGTCGATCCCTACCCTTTTGAATGGTATTCCCACAACTGGGAGTGGTACCAATGGAGCTTGGATTGTCGAGCCAACCTTACCAGATAACTGGCAGGAGGCACAACTCCTGCAGTGACTTTCTACTTGCACCCCCATCTTGGGCCAGTAGAAGTGCATGGATAACCTTTGCTTGGTCCTCTTAATACCAAGGTGACCAGCAAGGGGCACTTCATGCGCCAACTGCAGGAGGAAGGGTCTTACAGCAAGGGGAACCACCAACTTCCTATGGTCTCCTTCTGTAGACTCTGTGGGCTTACTATACAGGAGGCAACCTTCCCAATAAATCCGATGCGTCCCAGGAGGTTCACCCTGAAGCTGGGAGCAGGCCTGTCTCCTTAGGCCTTCCAGAGATGGGCACTCACGTTGGCCTTTACTGAATTCTTCCCTGTCAGGACCACCTTCTACTAACAAGTCTTTTAGTTCAGGATGGTCGTTGGGGTCAAATACTTCAGGCATCGCCACCTCCTTGTCAGGCCCGGGCGATTGACCAACTTCCTCCACCGCAGTGGTAGGCGAACTCGGGGGAATGTTCTCTTTCCCTCGTCTTGACTTGTTTACTCCTTTCGCCTTGGGTTTCCCCTTCGGCTGGGGTGGCGTATTGGTCTTGGCCAATGCTGCCCGTGTTTGAGACCGTGTGCAGGGTCTGTCGGCAGTGTCTCCTACGAGCCCTAAAGCTCTGAGATCATTGCCTAACAAGACCTTTCCTGGGACGTTTCTCTGAATGCTCACTGGAATCCTGAATGCTGTACCATTTAAAGTAAGATTTACAGGTATTACTGGGAACATGCGAGGTGGGCCGTCAGCCAACTTAGTGGGCATCAGAGTAGCTCTGGCAACTACCTCTGAGTCTACCAAGGTAGAATCCACTACAGTTCGACTGCACCCACTATCCCTAAGAGCTGGAGTATCTACTCCATTGATCAGCACACTGTCTTTAAAGTAGTGCTTGGTATTATCTGGAATCCTAGCATAAGCCTGTGCGACTTTAGGCTCCCAGGAACCCAGGGAAACTAAAATTACCTCAGCTATCCCGCTGGGGAATGAGTCTGAGGAGAAGGATGCTCCTGTAATCTCTTCTTCCTCGTAGGAGGAGAAGGCCAGATTAGCGGAGTGGACCCCCAAAGGTTTAACCTTACACCGGGGATCCCACTTCACGTGGTCAGTTGCTCCACAAGCAAAACAAGATCCATTGGGTCTGTTTACATAGGGAGGCTTATTGTAACCAGAGTTCTGTTTCAGAGGCTGACCTCCACTACCCTGTGAGTTCTCTTGTGTCTTACCCTTATTTTTCTTTTTGTGGCCCTTTTGAGAAGAAGATTTATCAGATTCTCCACCCTCCTTATCTTTGGACTTTTTCCCTTCCTCCTGCTTACCAGGATGAGTTTTGTCCTTATGGGACACTCGATGTGACACCCATAAATCTGCTGCAATGGCCAGCTTCTTAGGATCTATCTCCTTCGAATCAGCCAAATGCTGCTTAAGCTCCGGGGAAGAAGATGCAAAAATGTGTTCCAGCATGACAAGATTTATCATGCCTTCAAAGGTAGAAACCTTATAACCTTCGCCCCAGCCAGTCAAGTTTTTTAAGGATTCGGTGACATAAGATACCCAAGTACCACCTTCTTTTTTCTTGTACTCTCGGAATCGTTTTAAATATTGGGCAGGAGTCTTTCCAAACTTTAAAATGAGAGTTTGCTTTAACATTGCGAAATCAGCTCGCTCAGCCTTCGACATTTCCATAATGGCACTACAGCCAGAATGGGGCAGTCTGCTGAGTAACCAGGCAATCTTATCAGCATTGTAAACTTGTTGAACTTCACATGCATACTCAAACGTATTCAGCCAGTCCATAATGTCATTCCTTTCCTCGTACACACTGAGCAGATCTTTCGGAAACCGTGGATGAGAGGAGGCCCCAGACCCATGTCCAGGACCCTTGGACCCATTTGCAACCTGAAGCTTGGCCAGTTCCAACTGGTGATCCCTGTCTTTCTGTTTTTCTGCCTGTTCGATTTTTAGCTTGACCGTATTGAACTCAAGCTCTTCCTGTAGTTTGGCCATATTGAACTCAAGCTCCTTCTGCCTAAACAGCAGCTCTTGCTTCTTGAATTCAAGCATGGGCTCCCGATCGACAATGGCAGAGGAAACATTAGACATCACATCCTCCCTGTCCTCGTGGTCGCGGTGGATCAGTGCAGCGGCAGAACCGTCGGTTCTACCAGTGAGAGCAGCCCCACCTCCTTCCGCACTGTCCTCAGAAGTTATAGCGTCAAGCTGCGCTTCTTGCCACGCCACGATTCTTTGGATCATATCCAATTTGGTGCCTTGAGAGGAAACACCTCTCTCCGCACACATCTTTTTCAATGTTTCGGATTTGGAAGCATTTAAAGTTAACAAGGTATTTGTTTCCATACTGTTAGATAGGACTATGGCCTTTTTAAAGTTATATTATAACAATTCACTACGTGTCCTGGTAGGAATAACTTGAAATGCCTTAGTTCGTGCGCAACACTGGATACCTTCAGTCGTATCCCACCGCTGTACACCAATTTGTTAAGACGGATTTCTGAACTCTGTCCTGGAGGCGCAGAGGTTCAGAAGGCCAACCTAATTACTTGGAACAGGGTAACCTCTGGACAAGCCAGACCAATCAGGGTAGCGATCGCGGCGGTCAAGACTAGGTCTCAAGAGGGGTGAGGGTGACTGAAAGCCCGCAATGAGCATACAAAGCAAGGACACTTACAAATTACTCCAAACAGGTGTTATATTAAAAATATATACATATTTATTCCAAGGCCTTTGCAACAATGACCGTAGCGAGAAATCACAATAAAACTCTAGTAAACCAACACATACCAAACCAATTCAATATATATACAAATACAAACGAGTCTAAAGCGTTAGATGCACGAAATGTGTAGTCCACCTAGAAGGGGAGGAAAACAGACGGTGCGAAATAATGATTAGACCCAGTCCGCCTTCAGAGGCACCTAACTAAAAGTAATCCAAGCCCTACGAAGAGTGGAGCCTTGTGCTCAAAAGTACCTGCACACGCTGGTGCCAACGGGCAAAAAGGGGAGTCTCTTCGAGGGAATCAGGCAGTTCAGTTTGGTGCACAAATGAAGAAGAACAGAGTTCCGCAACTCAAGCGCAGCCTCCACTGTGGGCAGAAGCAGAGCGCGAGTACGGAAAGGCGTGCTGTTTGACACAGCGGGGAAAAGCTATGGGCTCCTGCAGGAGGGCGACCAGTTCCTAGCTATGCTACTCACCGGTCCCCGATGCAAGCAGACCCAGGCTTCTCTGCGTCAGTTTCAGTGCTGGCAGGTTCAGGGGAGCAGGGGACGTCTCGTCGTCGTGTAGATTCTGCAGCAGCAGAGTTGAGTTAAAGATGTCCCAAACGAAGTGAACCCGCACAGTTTGTTACCACAGCAGGGCAACGGAGCGGCCGTGTGTATCTCAGCCAAATGTACACTACTCACTTCAGACCTGGGAATGCCAAGTGTACGAATCGTGTGAGAGTGACAAGGACTCGAAATACTACACAACCTGGCGGCGGTTACAGAGCAAGACTCCTGGGTAGGCTGGTCAGTCTGCTGGATGGCCCAGAGACACTTCCGAAGGCTTACGTGCAGGAGATGGTGAAGATGCCGAGAATAGCTGTTCCCGCTATTCCAATGGTTGAAGTACCAGTACAGGCCTTCTGGTTCGATCAGAGGGAGAAAGGGTTTAACAAAGCGACAGCAGTGCAGAGGAGCAGTCCTTCAGCGGGTCACCAGCGATTCCTCGGTTCAGCCTCGTGGTTGCAAGATACTTGGCTCCTGTATTCCTTCGTTCGTAAGAACTCAGGAGATCGACATGGTAGTGGCGTTTCCAGCCCACTTCTTATCCACGGTTCCCTTCGCGCCAAAATGGAGGGGACCCAATGGGAGATCCGCTCATAAAACACTCACACCATACGTGGACCTATCACGGACCACGGTGGTCCCAGGCATTCACACCACATTAGACTCTCTGGCACCCAGGATGTGTATTGGGACCAGACATCCCAGCCCACATCCTGGAGGCACACACAAGGCCTGTAGAAGCCCGCGAAAGCATCTGTGTTTCGCGGGAAAGTACATGCCCAAATAAGGAAGGCCCCGGGTCGGCTCGACCTGGGGAAGGTGAAGGGGGCAAGACGGTCAGCGGACAGGACAAAGGAGCCTCGTGGTCTGGCCATTTTGGGAGCCAGGCCACCATTTTGGGCTAAGCGCGAGAAACGTGCTTAAAACGCCAAAAGGAGCGCAAAAACACATGAAACGATCGCTGCCACCATTCCCGTCTGTGATTCACTTGCACCGATCAGTTACAATCCAAAAAGAGTATCTAGAGCCTGTAGAAGGCTAGAGACCCAAGAGAGCAGTAACTTAGCTTACAGTGCCCTCTTGTGTCATGTTGCACGAAAGCCGCAACATGATAAAGAAACTACGGAAAACAGCATTTCCCGGTACTGACTGTCTTAAGGGCATGTCAGTTTCCCCGTAAGAATGGAGCGAAAGCCCAGAGGAGTGCGGCAGAAGGCTGCACTTCTCTGGCAAAGTCTAGATCATGGTGAAAACAACAGCAAAAAGTTTAGGGGTTGCCACATGGAAGGAAAATTACCCACAATTAAGAAATCTTTCCTAACACATACTCATGCAAATTAGAAGCTAGTCGGGCTAACCTCAGAATCATTTTACCCGAACCTCCAGCTTGCAAAACTTTCAACAAGGGTTTATGATCTGTTCTGAATGTAAAAAACATACCCCACACGTAGGACTTGATATGTTGCACATCCCATACACAAGCAAGAACCTCACGTTCAATTACAGAGATTTGCCGTTCCGCTTTCCGCAATGTGTGCCAGGCAAACACCACAGTACACTTCTTCCCGGCATGCCCTTGCCTTAACACAGCGTCCAAACCACATTTGCTTGCATCCACAGTTATTACGCAATGGGTACCTTTGCGAAACACTTTCAAAATAGCCGCTTCAACAATACACATTTTAATCATCGTCAAACACTTTTCTTTATCATCGGTCCATTCATAACTCACCCTTGTGCAACAACTCTCTCAGTAGTTTCCCCAACGTGGCATATCCAGGAACCACGTTGACCAACAACAGGTCATGTGACCATCACAGTAGGTGTGAATTAGAATCTGGACACCCGGACCGATAACCCGTCTAGAATTAATGTACTAGGAGTGCAAAACCCATAGGAACAAGTAAAACCAATGGGTACAGTCCACAGTAAGGGCACATGGACCAGATTATAAGTTAATGGCTACTAATATATACCTGTTATGTATTATTGTTTTGGCCATATTCTGCGCACACACTATGACATGTAATAAGTGTTTGTTCAAGATATCTACTTCACTAATTTCATGATTGACAAAGTGCACGACTGTCAATAGGAGCAAGAGATTTCTGCTGCCTCATTACATTTTCTATGTACATTACTTTCTATATTTCTTTTGTCATTATGTATGGAAAGATGTCAAGGGAAAATTATTACACGTTTGTGAGAAATAAAAATGACTGAATAAAGAAAAAGGAAGAGGTGACTAAATAATTAATCCCTCTCTCCCTCAAAATTTCTAAATGATTAGTTCAGTTATCTGTTGCTGAACAAGATTTTGGAAACAAATGGACATTCACCCTTTATTTTGGCCGGCAAATGAATGCATACCTCATGGACACAAAGAGCTTCACTATTGGGACACCCTATGTTAACAAACCTTAAATAATATTCACTCAAACCCATAAATGATAGCAAACTTTCCCTTTCCTGTGACCTTGCCACCTGTCTAATGGCTGCGACCAATCCCTCCCTCGGTTTCTCCCCTTCTGCCAATCACATGTCCTAAGTACTCCACAAGGCCTTCAAAAACACACACTTGGCTTTTTCCAAAGCCATGGCCCTCTCATGCAACCTCTTCAACACCTCTGATAGTATCCTGTTGTGTTCACTCTCATTCCGCCCATATATCAATAAATCGTCCTGAAACGCCACCACTCCATTGAAACCCCTGACAATTCATGCATGACACGTTGATAAACAGAAGATGCAGATGTCAGTCCAAAAGGCATCTGCTTGAACTGATACGCCCCTTCTGGCATCACAAAAGCAGTCAATGGTCTGGAGACTGTATGCAGTGGGATCTGGTCGTACGCAGCTCTTAAATCCAGAGTCAAAAAACACCTAGCATTCGCCACCTTTGATATAAGGTCTTCGAGTTTAGGTAGGGGATGGCAATCCACTCATATTGCTGCATTCTGTCCCCTCAAGTCTACACAAAGCTGAATGTCCCTGCTCTTCTTTCTCAGCACCACCAATGGTGATAACCATGACTAAATTGGTTCGATTATTTGTTCCTTTACCATGCTATCCAAGTGATCAGCAAGTTCCTTCCACATGCTGACATGTACAGCTCGTACACCTTTCCTGGCAGGTTCTGCATTGTGTTTTAATTTTATCTGATGCGTAAAACCTTTTAGGCTACCGAGCCTATCCTCAAAAATGTCACCGTGTTCTTATTTTTCTATTTATTGGTTATTTGTAATGCACACTATACAGCCAAAATGATGTTTCAAGGCACATCTAGACGAGGGGGAATACTGATGAGGAAACAGAATAAAACAAAAACAAAACATTCTTAAAAGCTATTGAACATTCAAATGTGCAAGTGCTATAGCATGAGAGCAAGGGAGAGGGGGAGGGAGGGAAATGCAGGAGGGGGAGAAGGAGAGAGGTACATTAAATGCAAAACAAGTTTAAAAAGTGCAGGAACAAGTAGGTAATCTGCATTGAAGGGGAAATAAACAGACATGCAACTATGACAAAGTAGGTATGAATGACTGCAGACTGGAAAAGTCTTGCTTCATGCTATGAGGGGCTACATCATTCACGCAGAAGACAGTGAAAACAGGGGGGTAAAGGTTACTATTTGATAATACATGGGATCATAATGCAATGTGAAGAGTCAAGGATGGAAGCTGCAGGCACATTCTTGAAGAATCTTCTCCAGATCACTCATCGGCTATAGATAAAACATGCTCCTCACTGCATGGATCCAAAACCATCGTCGACCGTGCCTGTGTTTGCCATCCAAGCATATTTATACCCTTGCTGGCCACATAAATCTTGTCTTCAGCACAGTATCCCTTAAATTCCATTTCTGCATGGAAATTCCCCAATAATATCATTCGTTCTCCTTCAAACTGCTCTGGAGCAATCTGGGCTTTCAACAGACCAGTGTGACCAAAGCACATTTGGTAATTTTCCACAGATATTATACAGACTGTGGCACCGGAGTCTGCGACCAGGTTGACATATCCACCGCTAAAGCACCACTGTAGTTTATTCATTTTAGAAGCTGCACTTGTCGAGACGACCATCAGCACAATGTTCTCCACATTGTTGTTGTCTTCTGCCTCGCCTGCAAAATTCACCTGACCTCCTCTGCCACAATGGCATGTCTTTGCAAAATGACCAACACGTTTACACACACTACATTCCCTGCCCACCGCAGGGTACATCCTGCTGGATGCAATATGTCCAACATTGCCACAACAGCAACACTCCCTGGTGTCACGCATGACGCCTCTTCCTCCTCTTCTTGCATTTATTCCTCCTGCTCTTAAAGGTGCCCTTATGGGCCTCTCATTGACATAGGAGCATGATGGATTTTAATCACTCCGCTTCTCCAGAGCCTTTACGCCACTGGCGGTCACCTCCATACTTTTTGCAATGTACACCGCCTGATCCAGCTTAAGATCTCTACAATTTAACAATCTTTCTTGAATTCTTTTGTTGTTGCAATGTAGCACAATTTGGTCTCTCAAATGCTGGTCAATTAAATGTCCAAACTTGCAGTCCGCTGCGAATATCCTTAGAGCAGCCACATACTCCTCCACTGACTCATCGGCACCTTGCTGGCGAGTGTAAAAGTGGTGCAACTCATAATGCCCCGTCCTCTGGTGAACTGCCTCCATATATTGGGGCCCGTAGGCATGAACACTTCATCTGCCACCGATACTCCCTCAGATAAACCACCTAACTGCCAAGCTCCCCACTCCCTACGGCCAATGTTCAGTTCCAGTTTTCCATGGAGCGGTGCGCGACAGCACCTCGCGCCATGGAACATAGGATCATAACATACTTCCACAATGGGAGCACATGAGCTCTCTGTTGTACAGATTCTGCAACTTTTTCTCTTCAGTTATTTTCTACTACAACTCCCATCAGCCCTAGCCAGCAGCTCTCGTATGGTAATGTTTATTTCTAAAGCGCCTATACACAAGGCAAGTGTTTCAAGGTGCTCAAAGAGGGAAGGAACATGGGAAAAAAACAACAGTCATTCAGAACGATAGAAGTCTGCACAGGCAGAGTAAGTGCATAGAATACAATTAACAGTGAAGATAACAGCAAATAGGTCTGATGACGATTCTGTAGTTTTTCCAATTGCATTGAGGCTCCGCCATGCAGGGAGGGGAGGCAGAGAAGATAGACGAACGATCACTAAAATGCTCAAAGCAACATGCCTTGCCCGTCTCAGTGGAGCTGCTGTCTACAGTCACACCCATACTGGCTGTGCCAGCAAGGGGAATGTATTGTGCATCACGTTTTAGTTTCGGCCCTAAGGTGGCACTGAATCGCCAGCTCTAATCAGAAAGTACTGCATTGGAGCTCAGATAAGAAGAAAGGACAAACAGCGTGCAGGTGTTTGACTATTCACCCACTCACTGCCTGTCCATGCCCATTCCCAGCCACAACTTGCCCCCCACCCAAAGCGCATCATTCTGAGATCTTTCTGGGTTACTTCTATCGAGCAATAACATTGAACCTTGTGCTGTGTAGAAACTACCAGGATTATTTCACACCAGTCTCCTGACAGTTAATGGCGTACTTGCAGTTGTAAATGTGCACCTTGTGTAATCAAAGGGTGCAGCCACTTGATTCTCGATCAATGTGTGTCCTCATGTTTGTTCTTTGCACCAAAGTTCTAAAAACAAGCACTGGCATAGTCCACACATTTCCTTGTGTATAAGGATTGGATAGGCATGTGCCCGACCCTGCAATCATATGCCAAGGTACTCACAAGATTTCCCAGCTGTTGCCATTTTATGGCCAGGTAGTACCATTATGAAGAACTGCCCTCCATCCTTGACACTAACTACCCCTCTGCCCCCATTCTCCTTGATCTTTCTTCTGCTTTTGATACGGCCAACCATGCCACCCTGCTCAATTGCCTCAGTGATAACCTGGTTATCACTGACGGGCCCTGGTCTGGCTGACCTCCTTTCTCACTGATCGACCCTCCCAGGTCCAGCTTGGATTCTTCCTCTCTTCTGTCTCCCTCTCTACCTGTGGTGTTCCCCAGGGTTCTAACCTTTCTCCCGGGCTGTTCAATCAATACCTGGCACCTCTTTCCCTGGCACCTCTTTCCCACTGCATCACTGCTCTCTGCTCCAACTTCCAGTGCTATGCGGATGACACTCAGCTCGCTATCAGGCTCCCCTCGGCCGCTTCTTCTCATCCCAAATTGTCTGTCCGCCATCCAGGAGTGGTGTGCCGCCAATGATCTCTGCCTTAATGCCAGTAAGAAGGAGATCTTCCTCATCGGAACACCAGCTCTCTCCTTTGCTCTCTCTCTCTCTATGACTGCCTACTCTGGGCCCTTGTCCTGCTCCTACCTGTGAGGCTAAGAACCTTGGCGTCATCTTCGACTCCACCCTCTCCTTCTCTCCTCAAATTTCCAACGTCTCTAAGAAATCAAGCCACCAGCTGCACCTCCTCAGAGGTATTCTTCCTTTCCTCACTTTCCCCCAGAAGCTCATTGTCTCCAGAGCGCTGATCCTCTCAAGACTGGACTACTGCAACAGCCTCTTTCTAAATCTTCCTGCCTCTAGTTAGTTAGGCGTCCTCTATAACTCATCCACAACAGGACTGCAAGACTTGTCCTTGGCCTCAAGCCCAGGGATCATATCTCTCAAGCTCTGAAATTTCTTCATTGGCTCCCACTGGTGGTATGGCTCAATTTCAAGACCCTTTGCATTGTCCACAAGGCTTTCTGGGGCCTGAGACTGCACTACCTCCAACTCTCTCTCCCTAAACATCTCCCTTCTCAAGCTCTCCGCTCATCCACCTGCAAGTTTCTGAGGGTCAGTTGCTTTTCCAAGCAGAGAGTTGGGGGCAGATCTCTTTCTTTGGCTGGGGCCCCCTCTGGAATAGCCTTCCTGCCTCTCTCAAACTTGAGCAGAACCCTCTTTGGTTCCAGAAGCAACTCAAGAACTTCCTCTTCGCTTCTGCTTTCTCTCTTCCTCTTTGCTTCTGAAGACCCGTCTGCTCCATGCACTGGTCACCTGACCACCCTCTGAACTTGGGCCCAGGTCCCCGCCTGTCAAGTTGCACCTTGCACTGCCTTCGGCTCCCCTCACACTTGTAGTCTGTATCTGTAACCCTACAGCCCCTTCTCTCAGCACTTATGAGCCACCCGTTGCGGCACTTTTTGATAACCTGCATTGAGCCTCCGCTGGCTGCACTTTTGTTTACCTGCACTTCTCCCCCCCCCCCATTGGCACTTTTCACCTTCCCCTTCGATGCACTTGCGCAATCTGAATGACACATGGCCTGGTAAGATCGCTGTTTTGTCCTCCTTCTGTTTCCCCTTCCTTGTCTTGTCGCACCTAGAAACACTTGTGTACCAGCGTGTTATAAATGGAATATCATATCATGGCATTGCATGGCAAATGCCTAGCACATGTCTAGCACATGCCTACACAAAAGCCAAAACAGTAGCTTTCCTCTTTTCCGTGATGACTCACAGATTTGGTGAATGATTAGGGTTCGCTCTTGCTAAGCCCCAATGGCGCAATCCCCACAGACAGCCGTGGCCCCGAAGTTTGTCAGACAGTAGGTTTGAGTGAACCCAAGAAGACGGAGGTAAGAATGAAACTCAATCATAAATACTAAACGAGTTTCCCAATGACCCTCAAGGTGCACCTGTTTTATGAAATAGCAAATGCCAGGTGTCTTAATGCGCTGGAAGGTAGCCCTACAGCAACCTCATAGCGCTATATAAAAACATTAAAACATACCAGCTATTTTGACCTAGTGAAGAAAATAGCTGTGTAAGGCCCTGAAACCCATTCACTGGGAATTTTGGGAGCACTGGCCTTTTCACTCATCATAGGATACAAGGAGCCTTGCAAAGCACTGGTACTTTAGGGAGGTTTGAATAGGCCATCAAAATGAACTAGTCATACATGCCACAGCGCCACCTAGGAGCCACCACTGGAAGTTCACCTCCAGGTCAGAGGCACATAGTAACGCATCATGGGTGTCCAAACAAACTGAAAAGTTTGCATTTTAGCTCCCAGTGAGATAAAATACATTCAACCTCATTATGAGTTGGGCTGTGCAGTAAAAATCGTCAGTAAGGAGGTGGTAATACCATTACTGCAATTTTACCACACCGCCCAACTACTAGTTAGCTGGTAAGGTGGAATAAAATGCTCCAGCAAGAAGCGGGAGGTAATTCCTCTGCCTTACTGGAGAAAATCGGCCAAATCAGCAATATTACCACTGGTGGTATTACAACCAAAATCCCCCATGGACTCCAGAGTCCTACAGACTCCAATTAATGGGGACTAACATTGCCTACCACCACTTGCAATCCGGTGGGATTACCGCTGGACCAAGTGCCAGTAATGGTAATACACTGCTGAGATACCACCAAACTTGTAATGAGGCCCACTGTCTTATAGGGCAGCACTATATCATCCATAGTCCATGGACACACGCTCTCAAGGCTGCAGAGGAAATTGCACATTTCCCAGTAATTGGGGATCTGCCATGCAGTGTAGGCTAACTTCCTTGAGTCGAGCATGTTCACCAAACATCATCAAAATTATGGTGTGTTTAAATGGAGCTCCTTGTGACCATTATTAATAATTAAACAAAAGTAATACACTTAGCCTGCCTTCTCTCATCATTACAAGAGGCGATGAGCAGACCCTGGGATGATGGCCATAAACGACCGCATGATGGCGTGAGAGTGGAGCGCTACTGGTCTCTGGGACAACAGGGGGACAAAAACATCAGGCGAAGGTACGCCTCATGATCAAGGGATGCCGAAGGGCCCAGAGTGCCCAAATCGGGAACTGGGAAAACCGGCACGTGAGTGGCAGGCGAGCATACCTGCAGCGTGCACTGCGCAACTGGAGCGTCATTGTGCAGCAATAACTTGCACACTGCTGACTCTCTTTCAAGGGGCAAGCCTATCGTTGCCTTGCAACAGGGATAACAACAAAGTGAAGCAACACTGTTTGGCGAAGTGAGCAATGTGAAGCCCTTGCAATGGGGAAAACAAATTGAAGCACAAACACTCAAATGAAATAAACAGGAAAATAAAGTGCTGATTAAGAGGGACTTAGCAGTGAAGATCGAACAAAGTCAAGGGGCCAAGCAAATAAAAGTGATCACGCAAAATATAAATGCACCCAATACCATGGGACCGGTGGAAAAAGCCACTTGAGCAGTTGTGTGTGGGGCAAATTGTGCCATTGAGAGAGGAACGTTGCTACTACTACGCTGCCTAGGTACTGTCTGACAAGAACAAAATGAGCATCTACCGGAGTTAAAACATATGGGAGAACTGAAAGAGTATGAGAAGTGTGGGTCAAAAATGGACATGCACTATGAAAAGAAGGCAAGCATAATTTTGGAAAGAAGGGTGCAAGTAGCAGGTGAAGAACACTATATCACCACCCTACAAGGATTAGCAAGGATGTGCAATTTTGGAGGACAAAAGGAGGAAAGGTTGAGGGATCAATCCATGCTAGCGTGTCAAAATAATAAAGTGAGAGGCAAGCTATGGGCAAAAGATTGCCCATCTCTAGAAGAGCTTATACGTATTGCAAAGGAGGTGGGACACACAGAAGCATGTGTGAAAACGTTGAAGGAGAGACCCATGACAGCATGAGTGGTGAAAAACACCAGCACCACCACAAGCATTGTAGCTGAAATACAGGATTCAGCAAAACCGAGAAGGACACAGGAAGAGAACCAGAAGGCAAAGGTGGGATCGGACAGCAAGAGTTATAAGAGATCTGATAGAGGCTGGAACCTGCCGAGAGGCACAAACAGAGGCAGAGGCAGTAGTTGGCAACCATCATTTGGCAAGAGAAGTTTCAGGTGTGACAGTAACACACATTGGGCAAACAACAGACAAATAATTTGTAGGAAATGTAATAGAAAGGGGCAGGTCGCTAAACGCAAGTCTCTAGAGTTTGTGCACAGCATAGAGAGCCTGTTTGGGGAAGAGGAAGAAGAAAAAGAAAGCATCCGTATTGTGGGTACTAAAGATGAAGCGTTAGATTGCCCCACAACTACAATAGAAGTAAATGGGAAACCAGGAACGATGATGGTAGATTACGGAGCGAAATACTCGTTAATACTGATGGAATAATATAGAACAAAATTCAGGAAGCAAATGCTTCACAACGTGAATATCAAAGTAGTTGCCTATGGGGGGAGCATGGCTGCATTTAGTGGGTTGGTTCCCGGCTGAATTGAGATTCAAAGAATGGATAGTGCAAGGAAAAGTGAATGCATCAGAGAAAGGCAGCATGCCGTTATTGAGTTGGGCCCACCAAAAGAAACTGGAGGTAAAATTAGATCCTAATTTAGAAGTTGTGGTCTATGCCTGTGAGGTCATGATAGTACATCCAAAAGCAGGGAGCAAGGAAGAGTTAAGATGTCTCAATGGATATGTGCATCAGATCCAAATGTGACCTGGATCAGTCCCAGTGGTACACAAATTATATAATATTCCAAATAGGATGAGAAAAGTGAAACACAAATTTAAAAGGATTAGAGAACCAAGGGATAATGCAGAGCATTCAGGCATGTGAGTGGGTATCACCCTTGGTGGTCGTGGACAAGCTGATAGGAAAACTAAAGATATGTGTTGATTTAAGGTGCCTAAATAGATGCATTATACCAGACTGTCAAAGGTGTTCTCAATGCTGGACCTCACAGCCGCGTTTCACCAAATAAATTTGCATTAGAAGTCAAAACATCTGACATCTTTCATGACACCGGAAGGCCTATTTAAGTATATGAAGATGTATCTTGGATTGGTGTCAGCATCTATGGTGTTCCATAATGTAATGTAGAGGTTATTTAATGAAGATGAAGAAATCTTTTTTTCCAGGATGACATTTTAATATGTGGAGAAGATGAGGACCAACCCAATGGAAGCCTCAAAAGAGCGTTAAGAAAGTTGGAGAATGCCAGCTTAACTCTGAGCAAGGAAAAGTGCAAACTGAATAAAAACCACAAAGAGTTTCCGGGACACGTACTGTCGGAAAATAGAATACAAACAAATAGGGAGATAATAAAAACGATTGAAAAAATGCCCCAACCTTGTTGCAAAGAGGAATTCATGACATTTCTTGTCATGGCAGAATATTATTCAAAAGATGTTTCTAGGTTCCTGGATTTGCAGACTGAATGGTAACACTGAGAGAGTACATGAAGAAAGACACAGTGTTCAATTGGTCAGAAAAGTGTGACAAAGAATTCAGAAGTATTAAAGGGGCTCTAAGGTATCCTTCAGCCTTCTGTAATTTCAAGGAAGGGAGGAGAACAATTGCGACAACAGACACAAGCAACGTAGGCTTGGGACCATCACTGCTACAGAGGGACAAAGGAAAGGGGCACACTGTTGCATTTGCATCAAGACTAGTAAAGGAGCAGAGAGAGGATACTTCACGATAGCGAAATAAATGTTTGCTATTCGGAGAGCTGTAACGAAATTCCAGTCATTCATATGGGGCATCACATTTGAACTTCACACAGACCATAAACCATTAAAGGAGATCATAACGCACAAGAGCTTGGACAGGATATCGAACAGGATAAGGAAATGGATAATTGAGCTGTAGGAGATGCCATGCAAATAGAATATGTACCAGGAGTGGAAAATCATACAGAAGATTGCTTATCAAAGCTAATAGATACAGACGAACAAGGAGCGGATGAGATGGACGACATATAATGAGAATAGAAGATCAGGCCATAACAGAAGCAGAATGGAAAAAAGCAACAGGGAAGACACCAACATGAAAAATATTATGGAGGAAATAAAGAAAGGTCAATTAAGAACAACACTAAAAGAAAGAGGCATGGATGCTCCAGTTAGAGATACATTGTATGTTGATGGTATCTTGTTGAAAAGAGGTGAAAGAATAATTCCAACAAGGAATCTAAGAGATAAAATAATATATATTCCACATGACTTATAAAGGGATAACTAAAACAAAGCAATGCATGAGGAGTGACCTATTATTGGCCAAGATGCGACACAAATACTGCAAGGATAGTCATTGTATCCTATGTCAATTGCATGAGAAAGTATGTGGGGCACAAAAAGGCTCAATGATGGTGATGAATATACCAGATAGCCAGTGGGAGAAAGTTGAGGTTGATATTTTAGGTCCCATTCATGGTGACAGTTGAGTAATGTATTGCATAGTAGTAATAGACATGCTGGCCTAGTGGGCAGAGGTACAAATAACTACAGATATTAGTGCAAGGAGTGTCATAACATTTTTTTGGATGAAGTGTTTCAGTGAAAAGGTAGCCCAGGTACTACAATGGAGTACAATTTAAGTCCAGGGAAATGGAAAATTACCTTAAAAGGAAAAGCCATTGCACATCGAACAAGTGCAATATACCACCCACTAGTCTGTGGGTGGTAGAAAGCTTTAACAGAATCATAAAGGAAGTCATTCGGTGGCCTAAGGTTAATCAGGAAGACTGGAAGAAATCAGTCCAGCAGACGGTTGTCCCTCATATGTTTCCACCACACACAATAAAGGGGAAATCACCATTTGAATTCAGTAGGGGTAGGAAGCCCAACACCACGTTTACACCGCCATGGTTACGTAAGGCAAAAGTGGTGGAGGTAAGCAGAGAAAATGTAAATAAGAAAATAAAGGAGGTACAATGGAGGAACAAAAGGAAGGCATGACAGAGCATGAGTGCAGGAAACCAAGAACCCAGAGATAGGAGAGTGGGTACAAAGTAACCAACCAAGTGCGCTTAGGAAGGGTTTTTTGGAATGGTCAGAACCAATACAAGTGTAGAAGGTTACGCTTAATGCCATTGATACAACAGATGTAAGGATGTGAATATGGTGACGGATGGCGTGTAAAAGGAGATGTAAAGAGAATGTAAGGACGACGGGAGAAGGGAAGAAATACATATACAGGTTTGTTTGTTGAGAGCTAAACCAGTTATGAGGGGAAGGAACCAAATGTCATGCCACAAGTTGTGAATGCAGAAACAAGAGGAACAAGGTGGGGTCAGTTGAATGAGCAGGAGCTGGAAACAGCTATAGGGTCAGGAAGGCATTTGGAAATACCTGCATATCTCAAAAACTTCATAGCGTGAAGATTGGGGTATCTTGGTTGAAAGAAGAGGAGCAGTGTAGTTTGCTGGATAGAACACTGAGGGGTTCGACAAGAAAAACAGTTGGAGGATGAGTCGGACAGAGGGTACTGCGCTCCTTGTCACCATTAGTAATAATTAAACAGGATAAGCTTATCCTGCCTTCTCCCATCATTACAGATACGGTCTCTTTAAAGCACAAAGGGTTGCAGCATATATACAACCTTAAACATGGGGACTTTAGGTTTGGACATTACATTAAAATTGCAATAAACAAGAGCAGCATCTTCAGGGGGATTTTACAAATGAAGGCCAAACTCATAACAGTGGTGAAATGACACTCATAAAGCCTGCGTCCCTGCGATCGTATGCAGTAGAGAGTATGTGGCAATCGCCACGCATTCTTAATCAGGGGTGCGATGAAACCTCATTTTTGGGGGCAGAGGGAACTGGTGATGGGAGGGTCTACTTCATAAACCAGTTGAGGCAAACTTGGAGGCTCCCTCCTTCCCCCACTGTTCGACCCCCAAGGTTTGGTGTAGGTACTAACTAACCAGGGGTGTTTCAAGGTCTGGAAAAGATCAGGGGCTACGCTAATGTCGGGACTGTCGGGACTCAGGGCTAGCCAGCCTTTTGCTTGCAGCCCCTGAGCTTCTATTCGGGCTACAACCAACAGATCCAGGGCTATAGGCCTCCCAACCACCCACCCTAGCGACCTCTATGGGACCAACATATCAGAAACCTTTCTTGAAAGTAGCAGCTTTAAAAGAGCGTGGCCAGAAAGTACTCCTACACTTGTACCACCGTGACCTGTGTGCCGCCGTGGCCTGTGTGTCACCGTGACCCGTGTGTCACCGTGGTTGTGTGCCAACCTGGCCTGTGTGCCACCATAACCCGTGTGTCACCTTGGCTGTGTGCCATCGTGGCTTGTGTGCCACCATGGCCTGTGTGCCACCGTGGCCTCTACAGCTTAGACACACAACCTTTGCGATTGTTTCGTCTGCTTTTCAAACTCATATTAAAGTGGAAAAGAAAATGCTTTGAAGTGATACTCATTTTGGCAGCGGTCAGCACGGCCATGCGTGGGGAACTCTCGTCACCCCATAAACTTCTTTTTTTTTTTTTTTTTTTTTTTTATTTGTATTTAATCACTACGGATTTTTACAAAGAAGAAGGAACAAGTAGTTGGTATTGAAGGAAGTTTCAAGGACAATGTCTAATGTTCAAGAAAATAGATGTTACACCATGTCGATGAAAGATGGAGAAGGGTCGTCCGAGATGGTCCGATGGGAACGACGAAGTCTCACCAAACGGCACCATGAAGGCGAGTTCTAAGGTTTTAGCGATTTCGCCAGTTTAGACCCGTGTGTAGGCAGTAGGTGGGCGGGGATTAAGGTTCGAAGCTTCTTAAGGAAGTGTCGAGTTGATGATGTGTTGCATGATGTTAACCGTAGCTAGAGCCCAACCAGGTTTGTCGCCTGCAATCAGCTTGTTCCAACAGTTTCCCTCGTCTAACGATACAAAGTCAGAGATGATGCTCTTCAAGTAAATGGCACGGATGTCACGTGTCTTTGAGCAGTTCAAGAGGAGGTGGCGAATTGTCTCTTTTTCTGAAGTCGATTTGCAATACCGGCAACGATTAGTTTCTGATAGCCCTCTGGTTGCCAAGATTTCGTTTGTTGCCAGAAGATTCAAACGTATTTTCAAAAAGTATAGACGCGCTCGTCTGCTTGGAAAGAGTTTGAGATAAGTTTGCAGTGAGTCCAGCTTATTGAAAAAAGGGGGAAGGTGGCTGGTGAGCTTATATTTGTTAGCGGTTTCTATAGTTTGTATCCAGTCCCACTCTTTTATTTTTTTCACGGTTTTGGTAGGGTTGGTTATCAGTTCTTCTTTGCTACTTTCAGCCAGATATAGAAGATTGTGCATATTTGATTCCCATTTCTGGAGTGAGTTGCACGATTTCGATTCAAGTTCCTGGTTTATCAGTTGATAAGCGTGGGGCGACCCAGGCGTTATACATTTCCTGTATAGTTGGACTCTGTTCAGTGCGACGGAGGTTCCCAGAGATAGGAGGCCTAATTCTCTCCTAATCGAAGCTATTGGGGTTGATTTAGGGAGGCCAAGAATTTTCCTCCAGAACAGGGCTTCCAATTTTGGCCATAACTCTGTCGGAAGGTTAAGCATGGCGTCGGTTCCATAAGTGACCGAGGGAATCACCTTCTTTTTGTAGAAGTCTCTTACGGGGATTAAGGAGTAGCGACCGAATTTAAGGTTGATTGCCTTTCCCTGTGTAGATAACTTCTTGACTTTGTCAATGAGGGATTCTTGCATTGCTTTGTCCTTTAAGGATGAATCAAACGTGGCTCCCAGGTATTTAAAGCTAGAGACCATTTCGATTCGAGTAGAGCCAAGGTAGAGGTGGAGTTTTTCTGTTTTCTTAGATGTTTTTTGGAACTTCATTATTTTAGTTTTGGACTCATTGATTTCTAAGTTGTTTTCCGTCATGTACCTTTGTAGATTGTTTAATTGCCGTTGGAGACCTATAGGGGTATGGTCTAATAGAATGTGGTCGTCGGCATACAGCAGGCGGCTAATCTGGGTACCTCCTAGCTTTGGAGGGAACGAACGGATTTGTTTCCCAAAGTCTTGAAAGTCGCCTAGATAAGTCCAGAATAATGCAGGAGCTAGCGGGCAGCCTTGCTTAACGCCTCTAGCTGTTTTTATCTCTCCCGAAAGTGACCCTTGTTGGTTTAATCTCACCTTCATTGATGTACCAGAATGTAAAGCTTTGATTGGGTTCAGAATCTCGGGTGTGCATTTCCAAGTCGTTAATTTCTGCCATAGTCTAGCGCGGTCCACTTTGTCAAAGGCCTGGGTTAGGTCTACGAACGTGATGTAAAGTGCGGGTTTGCCTTCAAGAATCTTGTTTTTCAGCGTATTTAGTATCATAAACTTCTTCTAGGTCACCCCCAAACCCGCACTGGACGTATATGAATAGGAGCTCCTTGGTCAGGATATCCTTGAGCAGTAAAATAAACAATATCACAGCATGCAGTGCTCACATGGAGCTGAGTGAAACACAGGAAGGCAGCTGCAGCGAGCATGGGGTTAGCAAGTCAAGAACATCCTGAGGACGAAAGCCGAGGCGTAGTCTGGCCGCACAGTTGAGTGCACGGCCTTAAGAGTGGGGAGTGCTCACTGTACAGTGCAGGGGGCTCAGCCTCTTACCTGATGTGCATAAGGTTCTCATCCATGCTCCAGGGGCTTTTGGGGGTCACCGGGACAGGGATTCCGTGTTTCTAAAAGAGATAAGAGAGAGGCCTTGTGAAGCCAGTGTGTCTAAAACAGGCAGTTTAGGACCTCAGACCCACGTCCCACTGAGGCAAAGACAAATTCACCAGGGTACACTTACCCCCTGCCAACCCATTATCCACTTCAGCCCTCCACTCCACTACCACCTCCTTTCATCCTTGTGTATCCTCCAGCTACAAAGAACAGCATTTTAACCAAACAGAGACCGCGAGGAGCAGCCCGAGGTATCTACCTGCAGCCGGCCTCACACCTGCTGCCACGACCTCCACCCTGAAGGGTGTTCAGAGCGAGACACTGGGAGTTGCCATAGCTACCCAAATGCCCGCGTGTCCGGTGCACTTATGCGAATGGTGCGTGACAGGACGTGCGTCTATTTCATTCAATACAAAAATTACAGACTGGCATCGGGTCTGTTGCCCAGCTGCAGTGCCAGTTTCTCTTGTGTATTTCAAGGGGGACAGCGAAAATGTTCAGGCCTTCCTAAAGCAGCCCACTTAAGAGCTAACCAGGACATTTTGAAGCAGGGTGGTGTGGGCGCAACAAACCAGGACTGGGCAAATGAACTAGAGTGGGGGCAAGGGACCAGGACCTGGCAAATGAACTAGAGTGAGGAGGGGGCAATGAACCAGGACAGGGCAAATTAACTAGAGTGGGGGCAGGGGACCAGGATCGGGCAAATGAACTAGAGTGGGGGCAATGAACCAGGACAGGGCAAATGAACTAGTGTGGGGGCAGGGAACCAGGACCGGGCCAATGAACTGGAGTGAGGTGGGAGCAATGAACCAGGATTGGGCAAATGAGCTAGATTGGGGGCAGGGAACCAGGACCGGGCAAATGAGCTCGAGTGGGGGCAATGAACCAGGACCAGGCAAATAAGCTAGAGTGGGAGCAGGGAACCAGCACTGGGCAAATGAACTAGAGTTGGGGCAGGGAACCAGGACCGGGCAAATGAAGTAGGGTGGGGGCAAGGAACCAGGACTGGGCAAATGAACTAGAGTGAGGAGGGGCAATGAACCAGGACCGGGAAAATGAACTAGAGTGGGGTCAGTTAACCAGGACCGAGCACATGAACTAGAGGGGGGGAAGGGAACCAGGACCTGGCCAATTAGCTAGAGGGGCCAGGGGCAATGAACTAGGACCGGGCAAAGAAACTATAATGGGGGCAGGGAAACAAGACCGGGCAAATGAATTAGAGTGGGGGCAGGGAACCAGGACCGGGCAAATGAACTAGACTGAGGGCAGGGAAGCAGGACTGGGCACATGAACTAGAGTGGGGCATGGGAGCAGCACCGGGCAAATTAACTAGAGTGGGGGCAGGGAACCAGGTCCGGGCAAATGAACTAGAGTGGGGAAAGGGATACCACACCAGGCAAATGAACTAGAGTGGGAGCAGGGAACCAGGACCGGGCAAATGAACTAGAGTGGGTACAGGGAACCAGGACCGGTCAAATGAACTAGAGTGGGGGTAGGGAAAATGTTCAGGCCTTCCTAAAGCAGCCCACTTAAGAGCTACCCAGGACATTTTGAAGCAGGGTGGTGTGGGCGCAACAAACCAGGACTGGGCAAATGAACTAGAGTGGGGGCAGGGAACCAGGACCGGGCCAATGAACTGGAGTGAGGTGGGAGCAATGAACCAGGATTGGGCAAATGAGCTAGATTGGGGGCAGGGAACCAGGACCGGGCAAATAAGCTAGAGTGGGAGCAGGGAACCAGCACTGGGCAAATGAACTAGAGTTGGGGCAGGGAACCAGGACCGGGCAAATGAATTAGAGTGGGGGCAGGGAACCAGGACCGGGCAAATGAACTAGACTGAGGGCAGGGAAGCAGGACTGGGCACATGAACTAGAGTGGGGCATGGGAGCAGCACCGGGCAAATTAACTAGAGTGGGGGCAGGGAACAAGGTCCGGGCAAATGAACTAGAGTGGGGAAAGGGATACCACACCAGGCAAATGAACTAGAGTGGGAGCAGGGAACCAGGACCGGGCAAATGAACTAGAGTGGGTACAGGGAACCAGGACCGGTCAAATGAACTAGAGTGGGGGTAGGGAACCAGCACTGGGCAAATGAACTAAAGCGGGGGCAAGGAAGCAGCACCGGGCAAATGAACTACAGTTGGGGCAGGGAACCAGGACCGGGTAAATGAACTAGAGTCGGGGCAGCGAACCAGGACTGGGCAAATTCACTAGAGTGGGGTGGGGACCATGAACTAGGACTGGGCAAATTCACTAAAAACGCATAGAGGAAATGAATAATAACCAGACGAGATTGGGGTGGGGGCAATGAACCAGGAGCAAATGGAGAAGAATATATAATAATAATAATGTGTTTTTTATGTAGCGCTTTAATCTAAAGCGCTTTAAATAGGACATATTTCCATATATCACTATTATTACCCAATCCAGGAAAAGGCCAAAGAGGGGGTTGGGACAAACGAACAAGTAAGTTCATGAACAAATAAACTTGAAGGGGGGGGGTCACTGAAGATAGGTTAGATCTAATTATTTGGGGTGGTGTGGTGGCAAAAGAACTACAATGGGGCAAATGAGCTAGGTTGAAGTTGGGCCACACAACTTGGATGGGCAGGGGCAAATGGACCCACCCCTTGGATGGCACAGGATCTAGGACGGATGGAGGCGGAACACACGGAAACCATGGAGGGGCATGGATTAGGGCGGTGGGGGCATAGGGACTAGGATGGGCTGTGGAAAGTTGCCTAGTATGCAGTGGGGGTAACTGACCTAGGATCTCCAGGGGCAAATTAACGGGAATAGGTGGAGGGAAATAAACCAGAATGAGGGGGGGGCAAATGAACCAGGATGAGGGCAGGCAAATGAACCAGGATGAGTAGGGGAAAATGCACCAGGATGAGTTCAGGCAAATGAACCAGGATGAGTGGGGGCAAATGCACCACGATGAGTGGGGGCAAATTAACCAGGATGCGTGGGGCAAATGCACCAGGATGAGTGCGGGCAAATGAACCGGGATGAATGGGGGCAAATGAACCGGGATGAGTGCGGGCAAATGAACCGGGATGAGTGCGGGCAAATGAACCGGGATGAGTGGGGGCAAATCAACTGGGATGATTGGGGGCAAATCAACTGGGATGATTGGGGGCAAATGCACCAGGATCAGTGTGGGAAAATGAAGCAGGAGGAGTGGGGGCAAATGCACCAGGTGGAGTGGGGGCAAATGCACCAGGAGGAGTGGGGGCAAATGAACCAGGATGTGCGGGGGCAGCTGAACCAGGATGAGCGGGGGCAAATGAGCCAGGATGAGTGCGGGCAAATGAACCAGGATGAGTGTGGGCAAATGAACCAGGATGAGTGGGGGCAAATAAACCAGGATGAGTGGGAGCAAATGAACGAGGAGGAGTGCGGGCAAATGAACCAGGATGAGTGCGGGCAAATGAACCAGGATGAGTGGGGGCAAATGAACCAGGATGAGTGGGGGAAATGAACCAGGATGAGTGGGGGCAAATGAACCAGAAGGAGTGGGGGAAAACGAACCAGGAGTGGGGGAAAATGTACCAGGAGGAGTGCAGGCAAATGAACCAGGAGGAGTGTGGGCAAATGAACCAGGATGAGTGCGGGCAAATGAACCAGGATGAGAGCGGGCAAATGAACCAGGATGAGTGGGGGCAAAAGAACCAAGATGAGTGGGGGCAAACGAACCAAGATGAGTGGGGGCAAATGCATCAGGATGAGTGGGGCCAAATGAACCAGGAGGAGTGACGGCAAATGAACCCGGATGAGTGACGGCAAATGAACCAGGATGAGTGCGGGCAAATGAACCAGGATGAGTGGGGGCAAATAAACCAGGATGAGTGGGGGCAAACGAACCAAGATGAGTGGGGGCAAACGAACCAAGATGAGTGGGGGCAAATGCATCAGGATGAGTGGGGCCAAATGAACCAGGATGAGTGCGGGCAAATGAACCAGGATGAGTGCGGGCAAATGAACCAGGATGAGTGGGGGCAAATAAACCAGGATGAGTGGGGGCAAATAAACCAGGATGAGTGGGGGCAAATGAACCAGGATGAGTGGGGGCAAATGAACCAGGATGAGTGGGGGAAAATGAACCAGGATAAGTGCGGGAAAATGAACCAGGATGAGTGCGGGCAAATGAACCAGGATGAGTGCGGGCAAATGAACCAGGATGAGTGCAGACAAATGCACCAGGATGAGTGGGGGCAAATGCACCAGGATGAGTGGGGGCAAATGCACCAGAATAAGTGGGGACAAATGCACCAGAATGAGTGGGGACAAATGCACCAGGATGAGTGTGGGCAAATGAACCAGGATGAATGAGGGCAATTGAACCAGGATGAGTGGGGGCAAATGAACCAGGATGAGTGTGGGCAAATGCACCAGGATGAGTGGGGGAAAATCAACCGGGATGAGTGGGGACAAATGCACCAGGAGGAGTGCGGGCAAATGCACCAGGCGGAGTGGGGGAAAATCAACCGGGATGAGTGGGGACAAATGCACCAGGAGGAGTGCGGGCAAATGCACCAGGAGGAGTGCGGGCAAATGAGCCAGGATGATTGCGGGCAAATGAACCAGGATGAGTGTGGGCAAATGAACCAGGATGAGTGGGGGCAAATGCACCAGGATGAGTGGGGGAAAATCAACCAGGATGAGTGGGGACAAATGCACCAGGAGGAGTGCGGGCAAATGCACCAGGAGGAGTGCGGGCAAATGAACCAGGAGGAGTGGGGGCAAATGCACCAGGAGTGGGGGCAAATGAACCAGGATGAGTTTGGGCAAATGAACCAGGATGAGTGTGGGCAAATGAACCAGGATGAGTGGGGGCAAATGAACCAGGATGAGTGGGGGCAAATGCACCAGGAGGAGTGGGGGCAAATGAACCAGGATGAGTGGGGGCAAATGAAGCAGGATGAGTTTGGGCAAATGAACGAGGATGAGTGAGGGCAAATGAACCAGGAGGAGTGGGGGCAAATGCACCAGGAGTGGGGGCAAATGAACCAGGATGAGTTTGGGCAAATGAACCAGGATGAGTTTGGGCAAATGAACCAGGATGAGTGGGGGCAAATGAACCAGGATGAGTGGGGGCAAATGCACCAGGAGGAGTGGGGGCAAATGCACCAGGAGTGGGGGCAAATGAACCAGGATGAGTTTGGGCAAATGAACCAGGATGAGTGAGGGCAAATGAACCAGGATGAGTGAGGGCAAATGAACCAGGATGAGTGGGGGAAAATGAACCAGGATGAGTGCGGGCAAATGAACCAGGATGAGTGAGGGCAAATGAACAAGGATGAGTGCGGGCAAATGAACCAGGATGAGTGGGGGCAAATGAACCAGGATGAGTGAGGGCAAATGAACCAGGATGAATGCTGGCAAATGAACCAGCATGAGTGGGCACGAATGAACGAGGATGAGTGGGGGCAAATACACCAGGATGAATGGGGACAACTGCACCAGGAAGAGAGGGGGCAAATGAACCAGGATGAGTGCGCGCAAATGAACCAGGATGAGTTCAGGCAAATGAACCAGGATGAGTGGGGGCAAATGAACCACTCCTGCACAGCCCCCTAGTTCTCGCTGTAGGGTACTCCTGCACAGCCTCCTAGTTCTCGCCGGAGGGCACTACTGCACAGCCCCCTAGTTCTCGATGTAGGGCACTCCTGCACAACCTCCTAGTTCTCCCCGGAGGGCACTCCTGCACAACCCCCTAGATCTCCCTGGAGGGCACTCCTGCACAACCCCCTAGTTCTCCCGGGAGGGCACTCCTACACAGCCCCCTAGTTCTTCCTGCAGTGCACTGCTGCATAACACCCACCTCCTGGCTGTAGGTCAGTCCTGCACAGCCCTTAGTTCTCCCTGCAGCATACTCCTGCATAACACCCACGTTATGGCCGTAGGGCACCCCTGCACAACCCCCTAGTTCTCCAGGCAGGCACTTCTACATAACACCCTAGTTCTGGCTGCAGAAGCATTCTTGCGCAGACCCTAGTTCCCCTGGGAAGGCACTTTTACACAGCTCCCCAGTTCTCCCCGCAGGGCACTCCTGCACAGCCACCTAGCACTCCCTGCAGGGCGCTCCTGTACTGCCCCATAGTTCTCCCTGGAGGGCACTCCTACACAGCCATATAGTTCTCCCTGCAGGGCACTCCTACACAGCTCCCTAGCTCTCCATGGAGGGCCCTCTTGCACAGCTCCCTAGTTCTCCCTGGAGGGCCCTCTTACACAGCCACCTAGCTCTCCCTGCAGGGCACTCCTTGCCTGCCCCCTAGTTCTCCCTGGAGGGCCCTCTTACACAGCCACCTAGCTCTCCCTGCAGGGCACTCCAACACAGCTCCCTAGTTCTCCCTTGAGGGCACTCCTACACACCTTCCCAGTTCTCCCCGCAGGGTATTCCTGCACTGCCCCCTAGTGCTCCCAGGAGGGCACTCTTACACAGCTCCTTAATTCTCCCTGCAGGGCACTCCTGCACAGTCGCCTAGTTCTCCCTGCAGGGCACTCCTGCACGCCGCCCAGTCCTTCCTGCAGGCACTCCTACAAAACACCCAAGTAATGGCTGTAGGGCTCTCTTGCACAGCCCCTACGTTGCCCTGCCCTCAGCTCTTCTCCCTAGCTCCCTGCTGCTTGTCACTCTTGCACAGCCGCTACGTTGCCCTGCCCTCAACTCTTCTCCCTAGCTCCTTGCTGCTGGTCACTCTTGCACAGCCGCTATGTTGCCCTGCCCTCAGCTCTTCTCCCTAGCTCCCTGCTGCTGGTCACTCTTGCACAGTCGCTATGTTACCCTGCCCTCAGCTCTTCTCCCTAGCTCCCTGCTGCTGGTCACTCTTGCGCAGCCGCTACGTTGCCCTGCCCTCAGCTCTTCCTCCTAGCTCACTGCTTCTGGTCACTCTTGCACATCCGCTACGTTGCCCTGCCCTCAGCTCTTTTCCCTAGCTCACTGCTTCTGGTCACTCTTGCGCAGCCGCTATGTTGCCCTGCCCTCAGCTCTTCTCCCTAGCTCCCTGCTGCTGGTCACTCTTGCGCAGCCGCTACGTTGCCCTGCCCTCAGCTCTTCTGCCTAGATCCCTGCTGCTGGTCACTCTTGCGCAGTCGCTACGTTGCCCTGCCCTCAGCTCTTCTCCCTAGCTCCCTGCTGCTGGTCACTCTTGCACAGCCGCTACGTTGCTCTGCCCTCAGCTCTTCTCCCTAGCTCCCTGCTGCTGGTCACTCTTGCACAGCCGCTACGTTGCCCTGCCCTCAGCTCTTCTCCCTAGCTCGCTGCTGCTGGTCACTCTTGCACATCCGCTACGTTGCCCTGCCCTCAGCTCTTTTCCCTAGCTCACTGCTTCTGGTCACTCTTGCACAGCCGCTACGTTGCTCTGCCCTCAGCTCTTCTCCCTAGCTCCCTGCTGCTGGTCACTCTTGCACAGCCGCTACGTTGCCCTGCCCTCAGCTCTTCTCCCTAGCTCGCTGCTGCTGGTCACTCTTGCACATCCGCTACGTTGCCCTGCCCTCAGCTCTTCTCCCTAGCTCCCTGCTGCTGGTCACTCTTGCACAGTCGCTATGTTACCCTGCCCTCAGCTCTTCTCCCTAGCTCCCTGCTGCTGGTCACTCTTGCGCAGCCGCTACGTTGCCCTGCCCTCAGCTCTTTGCCCTAGCTCCCTGCTGCTGGTCACTCTTGCGCAGCCGCTATGTTGCCCTGCCCTCAGATCTTCTCCCTAGATCCCTGCTGCTGGTCACTCTTGCGCAGTCGCTACGTTGCCCTGCCCTCAGATCTTCTCCCTAGCTCCCTGCTGCTGGTCACTCTTGCACAGCCGCTACATTGCTCTGCCCTCAGCTCTTCTCCCTAGCTCCCTGCTGCTGGTCACTCTTGCACAGCCGCTACGTTGCCCTGCCCTCAGCTCTTCTCCCTAGCTCCCTGCTGCTGGTCACTCTTGCACAGCCGCTACGTTGCCCTGCCCTCAGCTCTTCTCCCTAGCTCCCTGCTGCTGGTCACTCTTGCACAGCCGCTACGTTGCCCTGCCCTCAGCTCTTTTCCCTAGCTCCCTGCTGCTGGTCACTCTTGCACAGCCGCTACGTTTCCCTGCACTCAGCTCTTCCCCCTAGCTCCCTGCTGCTGGTCACTCTTGCACAGCCGCTACGTTGCCCTGCACTCAGCTCTTCTCTCTAGTTCCCTGCTGCTGGTCACTCTTGCGAGATCTGCTACTGGTTCCTGCACGGTCTCCTGTTCTCCCTACAGACCCCTCCTGCGTGGACCCCTAGTTATCCCTGCAAGCCACTCCTGCACGCCCCGAGTAGTTCTTGCAGGGCACTCCTATAGAGTCTGCTAAATTCGGATAGCCTCCTGCACGGCCCTAGCTCCCAGCAGGGAACTCTGTGCAGCCTGTAGCAAAGGGTCCATGCAGGGCTGTCTAGCCAGGCCCATAGCTTCCTGCAATGCCATCCTGCTCGGTTCTGAGACCCCTGCAGGGCTTTCATTCATGCCGCATAGCTCCCTGCAGAGCACTCCTGCACGGCCCCTAGGTACCTGCAGGGATCGCACGGCCTCTAGTCCCATATAAGGCCCTATTACATGGCCCCTAGCTCCAAGCAGGTAACCTCTTGCTCGATTGCCTAGTTGTTCCTGCAGGGCTGTCTCGGCTCCTAGCTCCGTGGCCCTCCTGCACTGCTCACTAGCTTCTTGCAGGGCCCTCCTGCACTGCCTCTAGTTCCCAGTGGGGGCCTCCTGCATTGCCCCATAGCTCCCTGCAGGGACCTGCTGCATTTCTCCCTAGCTCCCTGCTGGGACCTCCTGCATTGCTCCCTAGCTTCTTGCAGGGCCCTCCTGCACGGACCCCAGCTCCCAGTGGGGCCCTCCTGCACTGCTCTCTAGCTCCCTGTGGGGCCCTCCTCCACTGCTCCCTAGCTCCCTGCAGGGACGTCCTGCACTGCGCCATAGCTCCCTGTAGGCCCCTCCTGCACAGCCCTAGTTCCCTGCGGGGCCCTCCTGCACTACTCCATAACTTCCTGCGGGGCCCTACTGCACAGCCCCAAGCTCCCTGCGGGGCCCTCCTGCACTGCTCCCTACCTTCCTGCGGGGCCCTCCTGCATAGCCCCAAGCTCACTGCGGTGTCCTCCTGCACAGCCCCTAGCTCGCTGCAGGGCTATCCTGCACTGCCCCTAGCTCGCTGCAGGGCTATCCTGCACTGCCCCTAGCTCCCTGCAGGTCCCTCCTGCAAAGCACCTAGCTCCCCGTGGGACCCTCCCGCAGTGCCCCGTTGCTCCCTGTGGGGCCCTCCTGGACTGCTCCCTAGCTCTCTGCGGGGCCCTCCTGCATTGCTCCCTGCAGGGCCCTCCTGCACAGCCCCTGGCTCCATGCAGGGCCCCCCTGCACTGCTCCCTAGATCCCTACAGCCCCTCCTGCACAGCCCCTGCTCCCTGCGGGGCTCTCCTGCACAGCCCCTAGCTCCCTGCAGGGCCCTCCTGCATTGCTCCCTAGCTCCCTGCAGGGCCCTCCTGCACAGCCCCTGGCTCCATGCAGGTCCCTCCTGCACTGCTCCCTAGATCCCTACAGGCCCTCCTGCACAGCCCCTGGCTCCCTGCGGGGCCCTCCTGCTCCCTGCGGGGCCCTCTTGCACTGCTCCCTAGCTCCCTGCGGGGCCCTCCTGCACTGCTCCCTAGCTCCCTGTGGGGTCCTCCTGCACTGCTCCCTAGCTCCCTGCAGGGCCCTCCTGCACAGCCCCTGGCTCCATGCAGGGCCCTCCTGCACTGCTCCCTAGATCCCTACAGGCTGTCCTGCACAGCTCCTGGCTCCCTGCGGGGCCCTCCTGCACAGCCCCTGGCTCCACACGGGACCCTCCTACAGTGCTCCCTGCGGGGCCCTCATGCACAGCCCCTAGCTCCCTGCGGGGCTATCCTGCACTGCCCCTAGCTCGCTGCAGGGCTATCCTGCACTGCCCCTAGCTCCCTGCAGGTCCCTCCTGCAAAGCACCTAGCTCCCCGTGGGACCCTCCCGCAGTGCCTCGTTGCTCCCTGTGGGGCCCTCCGGGACTGCTCCCTAGCTCTCTGTGGGGCCCTCCTGCATTGCTCCCTGCAGGGCCCTCCTGCGCAGCCCCTGGCTCCATGCAGGGCCCCCCTGCACTGCTCCCTAGATCCCTACAGCCCCTCCTGCACAGCCCCTGCTCCCTGCGGGGCTCTCCTGCACAGCCCCTAGCTCCCTGCAGGGCCCTCCTGCATTGCTCCCTAGCTCCCTGCAGGGCCCTCCTGCACAGCCCCTGGCTCTATGCAGGGCCCTCCTGCACTGCTCCCTAGATCCCTACAGGCCCTCCTGCACAGCCCCTGGCTCCCTGCTGGGCCCTCCTGCTCCCTGCGGGGCCCTCTTGCACTGCTCCCTAGCTCCCTGCGGGGCCCTCCTGCACTGCTCCCTAGCTCCCTGTGGGGTCCTCCTGCACTGCTCCCTAGCTCCCTGCAGGCCCCTCCTGCACAGCCCTAGTACCCTGTGGGACCCTCTTGCACTGCTCCCTACGGGGCCTTCCTGCATTGCTCCCTAGCTCCCTGCAGGGCCTTCCTGCACAGCCCCTGGCTCCATGCAGGGCCCTCCTGCACTGCTCCCTAGATCCCTACAGGCTGTCCTGCACAGCTCCTGGCTCCCTGCGGGGCCCTCCTGCACAGCCCCTGGCTCCACGCGGGACGCTCCTGCGGGGCCCTCATGCACAGCCCCTAGCTCCCTGCGGGGGCCCTCCTGCACTGCTCCCTGCAGGCCCCTCCTGCACAGCCCCTGGCTCCCTGCGGGGCCCTCTTGCACTGCTCCCTGCGGGGCCCTCCTGCACTGCTCCCTAGCTCCCTGTGGGGTCCTCCTGCACACTCCCTAGCTCCCTGCAGGCCCCTCCTGCACAGCCCTAGTACCCTGTGGGACCCTCTTGCACTGCTCCCTAGCTCTCTGCGGGGCCTTCCTGCATTGCTCCCTAGCTCCCTGCAGGGCCCTCCTGCACAGCCCCTGGCTCCATGCAGGGCCCTCCTGCACTGCTCCCTAGATCCCTACATGCTGTCCTGCACAGCTCCTGGCTCCCTGCGGGGCCCTCCTGCACAGCCCCTGGCTCCACGCGGGACCCTCCTGCAGTGCTCCCTGCGGGGCCCTCATGCACAGCCCCTAGCTCCCTCCGGGGGCCCTCCTGCACAGCTCTCTGCGGGGCCTTCCTGCACAGCCCCAAGCTCCCCGCAGGGCCTTCCTGCATTGCTCCCTAGCTCCCAGCCAGCCTCCCCACTCATAGCCCAGTGCATAGAGGCTCCTTTGAGTTCACTTGCTGTCATGGGAGCCCTTAGTCAGGCCCTGGTGGAGCGGTCCTTGCCCGGGGCGGGTTCGGGACACGTCGGCTCCAGTGAGGCTAGAAATACCAGCAGTGTGTCCGGCCTGAGAGGGCTCTTAGCCAGCACAAGGCTCTCGGTGACAGATAAGACCCTCGCCCCTCCTCAGCGTCGGAAAGCCTCTCATCTCCCAAAGACCCCAGCAGCAACTGTTTGTCTCCACAATAATGTGTCTCTTTAGAAAGCTGTGCCCCCAGGCTGGAAATCAAGAGGGGGGGACTGTTCAGGAAACTTTCCAGGAGGCCTGGGGGTTAAAAGGAGATGATAAATCGGTGGGGGGCATGCGGGTACTTGGTAAAATAATGAATGGTGAGAGAGGGAGAGAGACGGGGAAGGGGCGAGTATTAAAAAGAGCGCGAGAAACGAGGAAAGGGGTGAGAAGGAGGGGAAGAGTAAGAGAGAATAAAGCACGGGGGGAGTCGAGATTTGAGGCGTGAAGACGGAAAAGGAAGTCAGCAAATGCGTGAAAACGACGGGGGTGTGAGTGGCGGGGAAATCAGAGATGAAGGAAGAATCATAAAGGGGAGGTGGGGGCAAATATACAACAGGGGGAGAGAGATCATGAGAGGAAGAGGGGGGAGAGAGAGGAAGAGAGAGAGAGAAAGAGAGGAGAGAAGCGGAGAGATGAAGAGGAAGAGAGAGAGGAAGAGGGGGAGAGAGAGGAAGAGGGGGAGAGAGAGAGAGGGCGAGAGAGAGGAGAGAGAGGGGGGAGAGAGAGGTGCGAGAGAGAGGAGAGAGAGGGAGGGGAGAGAGAGGAGAGAGAGGGGCGAGAGAGAGAGGAGAGGGAGAGAGAGGAGAGAGCGCGGAGAGAGGGAGATGGAGAGAGCAGAGAGGGAGAGAGAGAGGGAGAGAGAGAGAGAGAGGAGGAGAGAGAGAGGGGGAGAGAGAGGTACGAGAAAGAGAGAGGAGAGGGAGAGAAAGAGAGGGAGAGAGAGGAGAGAGAGAGGGGAACGAGAGAGGGAGAGAGAGAGCGAGGAGAGAGAGGGGAACGAGAGAGGGAGAGAGAGAGCGAGGAGAGAGAGAAAGAGAGATGAGAGAGGGGGGAGAGATGAAGAGAAAGAGAGGAAGAGAGAGAGAGGAAGAGGGGGAAAGAGGGCGAGAGAGAGGGCGAGAGAGAGGAGAGAGAAGGGGGAGAGAGAGAGAGGGGCGAGAGAGGGAGAGAGGAGAGAGAGGGGCGAGAGAGAGAGGAGAGGGAGAGAGAGGAGAGAGACCGAAGAGAGGGAGATGGAGAGAGGAGAGAGGGAGAGAGTGAGGGAGAGAGAGGAGAGAGAGAGGGGAACGAGAGAGGGAGAGAGAGAGAGTGAGGAGAGAGAGGGGGGGAGAGAGAGAGGGAGAAGAGAGAGAAGGGAGAGAGAGGAAGAGAGAGAGAGAGGGGGAAGAGAGAGGAGAGAAAGGGGAAGAGGGAGGGGGAGAGAGGGGGAGAGAGGAGAGAGAGAGGAGGGAGAGGGAGCGAGGAGAGAGAGAGAGATGAGAGAGAGAGAGAAAGACAGAGGAGAGAGAGGGAGAGAGAGGAGAGAGAGAGGAACGAGAGAGGGGGAGAGAGAGCGAGGAGAGAGAGGAGAGAGAGAGCGGGGAAGAGGGAGGGGGGAGAAGGGGAGAGGAGGAGAGAGAGAGGGGAGAGAGAGGGGGGAGAGAGGGAGAGAGGGGGAGGGAGAGAGAGAGAAGATTGTGAGGAGAGTGCGTGAGATCCACTGCTTGCTGTGGCTGATAATCAAAGGATAATCAAAGGATCAAGGAATGTGTGGTTGCAACCTACAGCTGTTTCAGATGTTTTGGACTACAGCACCCATGACCCCTTATTTTCGACTTTGATGGTTAGTGCTGATGGGAGTTGTAGTTCGAAACGTTGGATGCACTAATTCTGTAGAGTGACTTTCCAGCTCGGGATATGTGCGTTGCTTCTCATCTCATCACGATTAAAATGAGGAAAATCCAGGGGGACCTGCCGATGGGGGTGGCAGAGGAAAGGGGTTTTACAACCTATGCCGGCCTCGAACACATAGACACCCACTTTATCATGGAGGCCTCATCACATGGTTATTTCAATTAATGGACAGAGGCCTGGGTTTTGTACCCACTAATACATTTAAATGTCATTTCCCCTCGTGCCGTTTGAACAAGACCTTTGTCTTTGTGTAAACATATTGTTAAGCATAACATGGCTCTGGCTCACCAAACTGTCTCCTAGACCAGGGATCTGGGATGTTTTGTACTACAACTCCCATCATTCTTAGCCAACATAGTCAATAGCCAGATATTATGGGAATTGTAGCCTAAAACATCTGGCGAGCCAAAGGTTGCAGATCCCTGTCCTCGACTTCAAGCCAAAAAGTAACCTTTCGCCCTCGTGCAGAAATTGGTCTATTCTGTTTTTCTGATTTTCTGATTTAGGTTCCTGTGTTTGGCTCAACAACATGCGACTTATCCCAGGAAAAGAGCCCACTCTTGGCATTGAGGAACGGAAGCATTGGGTGCCCCACCTAACAATCTAACACCATCACCCATCGAAGGTGCAAGGCGGGGCATAGCCATCCCAGACTGCAGATGAAAAGACCATTTCCAGAAACTTCTCTCAACCAACAGCTGCTGGATAAGCCAGCAAATTCCATCATTATGACATGTCTCCTGAGCCACGGATTAGACAAAGGTACAGACCTTCTAACTCATTAGAACATTCAAGGAACCCCGTTTACCCTGTACCTAGAACCCACAAAACCTCTCTAGCTTCCCAGACAGGCCAACCTCCTCCAGGCAGGCCCACCTTCTCCAGGCAGACCCATCATCTCAAGGGAGGCCCACGTTCTCCAGGCAGGCCCACCTTCTCCAGGCAGGCCCACCTTCTCCAGGCAGGCCCATCTTCTCCAGGCAGGCCCACCTTCTCCAGGCAGGCCCACCTTCTCCAGGCAGGCCCACCTTCTCCAGGCAGACCCATCATCTCAAGGGAGGCCCATCTTCTCCAGGCAGCCCCACCTTCTCCAGGCAGCCCCACCTTCTCCAGGCAGCCCCACCTTCTCCAGGCAGGCCCACCTTCTCCAGGCAGACCCATCATCTCAAGGGAGGCCCATCTTCTCCAGGCAGGCGCACCTTCTCCAGGCAGGCCCATCATCTCAAGGGAGGCCCATCTTCTCCAAGCAGCCCCATCTTCCCCAGGAAAGGCTATCGAGCTTTGACACTCTGATGGCTACAAGATCCTCTCCGCGCCCAGATCCACCCGCTCCGGTGGGAGTATATCCTTGATCTTCCCACAGTGGATTCCTGCCTCCGTAATTCCTACGTGGGCCTACTCCTCCTTCGAATGCCTTGTCTGCAGTCTGTCTCTCCCGGCCACTCTCTCACCATTGCTACTATCTATCGGCCACCTGGTCAGACTACCTATTTCCTCTACGAGTGGGCTGACCTCTCCTCCTCCCTCCTGGCCTCGACCACTCAACTCATACTCATACTCATTGGAGACCTCAATATCCACCTGGATGCTTCCTGTCCCTCCTCTGGACTCTTTCGCAACCTCTGCGACTCTCTCTTTCTATTCTCCCCTCTGGCCCAACCCCCTCTGCAGGGCACACTCTGGAGTTCTCATCTCCTCTGACCTCCCCCTATCTAACCCTCTCACCACGCCTCTCTCCTGGAACGATCACTTTCTCCTTTCTTCCCATCTCTCCCCCTCTACCACGCAGGCCAAGCCAACTCCAGCACTGCCACCTACCTTCTCGGTCATTCAGCCCATAACGCGTGTGTCAGTTGAGGCTTTTGCTGCCACTTTCTCCCCCCTCCTGCACCCTTGGTCGATTCTCATCCTGATACTGCCCTATACAAGCTCCACTCTGCTATCTCTGATACTTTTGATTTTCTTGCCCCTGTTTTGAGGATCCGCCTGAAGCCCAAAGCCAAGTGCAACTCTTGGTATGACTCTGACCTAGTTACCCTTAAAAGCAAGTGTAGGGCGGCTGAGAGGAAATGGCGGGCATCTTGTGCATCCTCTGACAAACTGGCCTGTTGCCTGCTCCAAAGGCAATACTGACTCTCTGTCCACACTACGAAGAGAGCCCACGTCCAAGCGCGTGTCTCTGCTGCATCTAACAACTCAGCCAAACTCTTTAAAATCTGCTAGGAGCTGGCCAATCCTGCTGCAGTCTCCACCTCTCCTGTTCCCTCCCAGGCCCTCTGCACGGCTGGGCCTCTCATTTCATCTGTAAAACTCAGGACATCCTGTCAACATTCTCATCCTCTCCTCCTCATCCCTCTTCTTTCTCTCATACCTCTGGCCCACCTGCAGCCACCTCTCCTCCCTCTTTCTCTTCCTTTCCTCTGTTCTTCCCCAACGAGATTTCTAGACAAGTCTGATCTATAAAAGTCTCATCAAAACAGCTTCTTTCCTGTTCGTCCAAAACCATCAAGGACCATATTGACACTCTCGCTCCTGCTCTGGCTGACTTCTGCAACCACTCCCTCACCACTGGAGCCTTTCCCTCCCCTCTGAAGCACTCGCTTGTGCACACTCTTCTAAACAAACCCACTTCCGACCCCTCCTGCCCAGCTAACTATGTCCCAACATCGATCACTTCTTTCCTGGGCAAACTCCTGGAAAAGCTGGCCATCTCCCAGCTTAATCTTCACACTGACTCTGTTGGTTGTCTCCATGACCATCAGTCTGGCTTCAGAGCAGCCAGAAGCACGGAAACTGCTCGCCTGAACATCCGTGAAGACCTGCTCTCCAACCTTGATTCTAATCTCCCCTCTGTCCTCATCCTACTTGATCTCTCTTCTGCCTTTGAACTTAAGAGTGGAGTAGTCTATATAACTACGTATGCCTGCTCATATTATTCTAAATAAAGATGTGTAAAAGCAGATCGGTTAGGTGTATTTTACATTGTTGCCCCTGAAGAAAGTTCCTAAAGGAGTTGTTGTTTGAGGAGGAACGAAACATGTTGGGCTTAAACATTCTTGTTACCATCCAGTGGAGCATCATGAATAATACTTTGATGTCATGAATACTGTGTAATTTCTGAAAATTTTGTGTATCTTTATGGTATCCGCTCACTCGATGACTTGAAGGTGTGCCTATCGACCTAGCAGATGATATTTTTGATTATAATACAAAAATAAATCCGATTTTGTTAGGTAATTGCAGCTAACTTGTTCATTTTGTTGAAGCAGGCACCTGTCGCTTTTTTATATTTATTGAAATCACTATGTTTTTGTAATTGCTGATGTTTATGGATATTTTTTTTATTTTTGGATGAATTTATTTATTTATTCGAATTTGTTGAGCGCACAGCAGCCCACAGGCATCGTGGCACTGGTTACAGACACTTTCTTAGTTACAGTTAAACATTGACATTTGCACAATTTTTGTTTTCAGTGCCAGTTTAGGGGGAGAAGCGACAGTAGAGGGTTAGGTGAAGAGAGTGGTTTTGAATAAAATGAATATTTTAGAAGCAGCACCTCTTGTACTTCAAGTTGTAAGGGTTTTGATGTCTATCAATATTAAGCATACTTGTGACAGAGCACCATCCCTGAAGCTAAGGCTTTGGTGCAAAAGTCTTGTTTTCAGAAAAGCTACAAAATAAGGGAGGGGGGTGGTGGGATTTGAAAGGAGCTGAGCACTGGCGTGTTTGGGAGACAGGGAGATTCCACCAATGGGTTGGCACCTCTCTAAGGCCAGGGGGGCTGGGGCAGAATCCGTGATATGCAGATATAACTCAGATCATGGCGGGGCTAGGGAGGAAGCGACCACCTCACCCGTGCTTGGCCTGTGACTGAATCTAGTCAGACCTGAGATTAGGAAGGCAGGCGACCCTGGTCCAAAGCTCTGTCAATTGGACTGGTGACCCCAGCCTTGGGAGTGTCAGCAGGAGTGTCTGCCCCACATCACTAGGGACGCAAGGCTGGTTCCTGACCACAAAGCACCACTGCACTCTACATGTGCCATAATCAAGGCACGCACATCTATACCAAAAGCCACCCATCCACACCAAACTATATCCCTGCTAATCCAGACCATGCCACGTGGTGCCAGGCCAGTGCCAGCATGCTTTGCAAATCACCACCCAACCAGCATTAGAGAACCCCCGCCCACATCACATCATGCAGAAGAATACCCATGCCCAGCACCTTGGCATAGTCCATGAGGTCCGTGCGTCCTCGGAAGCGGTTGTAGAACTCGGGCATCCTCCAGGGGGCGATGATCTGCGGAGAAGGAGAACACAAGTTTAAGAGAGGGTGGCAGATGGGAGGCAAGAGGTGCACACAGAGCTAGTGAACCCCACTCGTCTGCCATAAGCCTGACTATCCATTAGCGAGGGCAGTTTTTGGAGCAAAGGGGGGTGGGGGGAAATCTTCTGCCAGCCAGCAAGAGGCTGGGGGACGCACTGGCACCAGTGGGGAGCCGGGCGGGTGGCTGACCCCCGCAGCCCCCTCCGCCCCACCACTGACCAGTATACCCTGATGCAGAGAGACAGCCCTGCAGTGAAACTCTCCAGTCGGGCACCACCCTGCGGCCACTGTCCCTGAAAACCAGCCCCTGCTTCTCTTTGAGTGACTGAGCTCAGGCTCAGGAAGCAGGTCAGCCGGGGCCTGTGAGGTTACGAGCTAGGATGGGGTCTCCGTCCACGCTGCCTCTGCGGGGTGTCACAGAAGAGGGCATGACGTGTGTGGCAGACACGTCTCTGCCAAGGCAGCTCACCATTGTGCCACTTATGCTGCACGCAGGTGCTTCTATCATGTTAAAATGGCAAAAATAAAATACCCAAGCCGAAAATAACGAATTTCTTTTAGTCGAATTCCAAAAATAACATGTTTGAATTTATTTTTTTGACTTTTAGTGGGAGACCTCCCACATCGCCCCAACACATCACCCACCGGAATGTATACCCTTACCCAACCCCATATTTATTTTAAAAGGGTAACAAAATTCCACAAAAAATCGACTTTTACAGCTCGTAATTTTCGTGCTTATTGCTCCGCTTTTCGTTTTTTGTGGGGAATACTCATGCGGCAGGGTGCCCAGAAGCAGTGCACTGCTTCCTTCCGGGCGCTACACTTGCACAGTCAGGGGCTGTGCATTTGTCACTGCCTGATTGTCCCAGAAACATTGAGGGAAAAGGGGCCTAGTTCGTGCCCCCATGGCCCCTCGGGTCTCTTTAGCACCCAGAAACACGACCAAAGCCCCAAATGGACCAATACCAGTGGTGCCCACAAGAAGCACACCTTGATCTCGGGAAGCCTAATTCAGGCGTCCTGGGCTAGGAGAGTTTCAGGACCTCATTTGTATTTGTATTTATTTTAATTGTATGGCGCGCCAAGCCCAGGGGCATCGGGGCGCATATCTTGAAAAGTTACGGTTACATATATTTGCATAGCATTACAAACAGTTAAATACAGTAAAGTACAGTAACATATTTACAGAGGCATTCCAAGGTACACAGCAAAGGGTAGTGAGACATGAGCGAGGTGCCTGGAACGAAGTCTAATGGTCCTGCGCTACAAGTCAGGTTTTGGCTTTGCTTCTGAAGGAATGGAAGGAGGGTTTGGTTCTGAGTGGGCTAGGAAGAGAGTTCCAAAGCCTTGCGGCAAGCACCGGGAAGCTGCTGCCCCAAGCCTTCTGAAGCTTGAATCTCGGTAACAAGAGGCAGTGTGCTTGGGCCGTTCTATGTGGCAATCAGAAGGGTTGCGCGTGAAAAGGTTAGACAGATATTTCGGTGCCTGATTGTAAAGGCATTTGTGCGTGAGTCACAGTGATTTGAAAGCGATCCTTTGGGTGACAGAAAGCCAGTGTAAACTGTGTCTGGTATCTGAAATATGCTGAGTTCTCGGAATATTCACTGCTGCCCTAATGGCACTATTTTGTGTTACTTGTAATGTGTTTACATTCCGTTGGCTGGTCCCTAGATAGAACGCATTGCAATAGTCGATCTTCGACAGGACAAGGGTTCTAGCTAGAGTAGTGCAATTGGCGGTGGTAAGGAAAGGTCGACAAGCGGTGATGAGTTTGCATTTGTAGGCCGTAGAGGAGATTATGGCATTAGTTTGTCGTGTTAAGAATACAGTGGAATCTAGGTATATACCAAGGGTTTTGGTGTCATTGGATACTTTAATGGTGTTACCATCGATGATGAATGAGTCAAAGTCAGGATCTAATTTATTCAGTCTAGGTTGAGAGCCAAGGGGAGTAGCTCTGTCTTATTGTCGTTAAAACAGAGCCTGTGTTGGGCCATCCAGGCCTGAATGAACAGATAAATGTTGTTTAGTGCTTTGGAGTCTGCTTTGTGGTCTCCAGAGATGGGGATGAGTATTTGGGTGTCATCTCCATAGGTTGTGTAGGTGACACCCAAATAGTCAAGAATATCAAAAAGGGGTTTCGTAAACACATTGTAAAGCGTTAGTATTACACAAGACCCTTGGGGGACTCCGTACAGAACTGGTGACGGTTCAGCGGAGGCCGACGGAGAGAAGACCCTCATTGATCTGTTCTCCAGGAAGGAACTAATCCGGGTGGTGGCTTTGTCTGAGAAATGAGCTGCAGATTTGATATGGTTACAAAGTATTTGGTAATGGTCCAGGTCAAATACAGCCGATAAGTCGAGTAGTAGGAGGAGGGCCAACTAGCCATTGTCTTTTAACACTTCAATTTTGGTTTTCAAGTCAATCAAGGCCATTTCGGTTCCATGCCTAGGTCCGAAGCCTGATTGTCTAAGGCCAAGGAGGTTATTGGATTCAAGATAATCCTGGACCTGCAGGTACGCTGCTCTGTCCATTATTTTGAGCAGGAAGGGGACAGTGGTGATAGGCCTGTAATTGGAGGGGATGCTTGGGTCTAATAATGGGTTTTTCTTAATAGTGGGAGAACCCAGGCGTCTTTGAGGTTGTTAGGCTTGATGCCGGTGTTAAATGAGGCATTTATTAGGGCAGTGATGAATGGTGCTAGTTCTTTCGTAGCCTCCTTAATGATAGGGGCTGGGCAAGTGTCTCCCTGACAATTAAATGGTTTGAGTTTGAGGATGATATTTTCTACCTCTTTGGTGGAAAGTGGTGAAAGATTGAATGCATTGTGGGTGTGTTGTGGTGTTTGAGGCGCTGACTGGTGTGCTATGGGGTGTTTGAGGCGCTGACTGGTGTGCTATGGGGTGTTTGATGTGAGTCATATGATAGACTGCTTTTTTTTCAAATTGATTTTGTTTTGGACTAAGCGCTGCAGTGACAGTGACTCCCTGGAACACTGATGCCTTCGCCCTCCTGGGAGCCCTGCATACCCAGGGAGAATGGAGTAGGCACCTGATAGACCCGGGGGTCACCCTCCATCCAACTCGCCTTAGTTTAGGGATCTATAGGCACATATAGTCTAGTCCACTGTCCCCCCACTTCTCCTTGCACCCAAGACATCCCACCCACTCCTTTCCCTCACCAAATTCAGCACTTTGAAGTAATCTTGTGACACGGTGGGTGCTCTAAGAGAAACCTATATATCATAGCATACAGAAGCCCTGGAGAGCCTTAAGGCGCCCCTGGGTGCTATACAACAAACCAATGTAGCTTATGTAAGCCATTGCCACCTATGGGTGCTTGCTATAGAACAAACCTATTTAGTATACATAAGCCCTGGAGAGCCTTAGGGGTAGCATGCCGAAGCCATGGAGAGCCCTTGGGCACCTCTGGGTACTATACAGCAAACCTATGGAGCATGCCGAAGGCATGGTGAGCCCTAGGGCATCTCTGAGTGCTATATAACAAACCTATGGAGCATGCCAAAGCCATGAAGAGCCCTGGGGCACCTCTGGGTGCTATGCAACAGACCTGTATAGCATGCCAAAGCCATGAAGAGCCCTGGGGCACCTCTGGGTGCTATGCAACAGACCTGGGTAGCATGCCGAAGCCACAGAGAGCCCTAGGGCACCTCTGGGTGCTATACAACAAACCTATGTATCATGCCAAAGCCACGGAGAGTGCTGGGGCACCTCTGGGTGCTATACAACGGACCTGTGTAGCATGCCGAAGCCATGGAGAGCCTTGGGGCAACTCTGGGTGCTATACAACAGACCTGTGTAGCATCCCGAAGCCATGAAGAGCTCTGGGGCACCTCTGGGTGCTATACAACAGACCTGTGTAGCATACCAAAGCCATGGAGAGCCCTGGGGCACCTCTGGGTGCTATACAACAGACCTGTGTAGCATGCCGAAGCCATTAAGAGCCCTGGGGCACCTCTGGGTGCTACAAAGCAAACCTATGGAGCATGCTGAAGCAATGAAGAGCCATGGGGCATCACTGGGTGCTATACAGCAAACCTATGTATCATGCTGAAGCATGAAGAGCCCTGGGGCACCTCTGGGTGCTATACAACGGACCTGTGTAGCATGCCGAAGCCATTAAGAGCCCTGGGGCACCTCTGGGTGCTATACAGCAAACCTATGTATCATGCTGAAGCATGAAGAGCCCTGGGGCACCTCTGGGTGCTATACAACGGACCTGTGTAGCATGCCGAAGCCATGGAGAGCCCTGGGGCACCTCTGGGTGCTATACAACAGACATGTGTAGCATACCAAAGCCATGGAGAGCCCTGGGGCATCTCTGGGTGCTATACAGCAAACCTATGTATCATGCCGAAGACATGGAGACCCTTAGGGGAACTCTGGGCGCTATAAAGCAAACCTATATAGCATATGGACGCCGTGGAGAGCCTTGTGGGACCTCTGGGTGCTATACAACAAACCTCTGTATGTAGGTGCTGTGCATTACAGTTTCATAGCATATGGAAGCCCTGGAGCGTGTTAGGGCACCCCTGGGTGCTGTAGAACAAGCCTATATAGCAAGGCCACTCCCATCATTGGGCAGATCTTGAGAGCAAGGCGGGTAGTTGTTATTTATGCGTACTTCAGTATTATAATGTTACTTTGGCAATAGTATTATATGCCATAAGTGTCGGTTATGGGGAATGCATTTTCCAATCATAATCATGTCTTCTGAAATAAATGAACATGTTGTGGGGCAGTTAACTGTGGATATATAAACATGTTATGGTATATGTCACATTCAAAGATGTTTGTTTATTATTTGTAATGCGCAATCCATACCCTAGGGTAACGGTGCGCAGCATTTACAAGAGATTGCGAAGCTTAGTTACGAGAAAAGAACAAAATACAACAGAATATGCAATATACGATAACAGCAGGAATATATACAAATGTGCAAGCAGGCATCATTAGGTGCAATAAAGATGAGTCTGGGAGGATTAGGCGGCTGGCTGTAGTGGGGGGCCTACATGTTCAGCCATGAGATGACCTTCGCTCGGAAGTTCTGATAGTGCAGGTCCATTCTGAAGGGTGGTGGGAGGGAGTTCCACAGTTGTGCTGCTTTGACTGGGAAACTGTTACCGCCTATGGTGGAGCGTTTAAAATTTGGGACAGAGAGACAGTCTTTATATGGTATTCTTGTTGGTCTCAGAGAGGTCTGTCTATGGAATCTGTCGATAAGATAGATAAGGGCGTCATTGTTGAGTGATTTGTGTGTAAGTGAGGCAGTCTTGAGGAGGATTTTGTTATTGACAGTGAGCCAGTTGCTCTGTCGATTATATGCTGAAATATGCTCTCTTCTAGAGATGCCTAGAGCCGCCCTGAGAGCGTTGTTCTGGAGGGTTTGGAGTTTACTGGTAACGTCTTTGGTAGACCCAAGATAGAGAGCGTTGCAGTAGTCCAGGCGGGATAGTATGAGGGCTCTGGCCAGGGTCAAGCAGCTAGAGTCAGACAGGAAATGTTTGGCTGCACGGATCAATTTACAGGTGTAGGCCGATGATGAGGCTAGGGAGTTCACCTGTCTGTGGAAGGAGAGGGTGGAGTCCAGGAGAAAAACCTAGGGTTTTAACCTCTTGTCCCACCTTAATGCAGTTGCCATCAATCATGAAGGAACAGTAGTCAGAGTCCAGTTTCTTCAGGCTAGTAGTAGTGCCTAGAGTTATGAGTTCAGTTTTATCATCATTCAGGCATAGTCCATGAGTGGCCATCCATGCCTGGATGATGATGTGCACTCTATTCACCATGTATTTGTTTACTCTGTTACCACACAGTTGGTGAGCATGACAACAACATGTTATTACGTCGTCTGAGTAACCCAGAATGTACAAAGCTACTGTCACATAGTGTGTATAAGGCGGCAAACCTGTGCAAGTGGAGAATCATCTTGGACAGGAGGGCCTCCTTGACATCTACAATAAATACTTATAAGAAGCATAACTGGCCTGTTGGAAATCTCTTACCTCAGTAGTGTTGAGGAAGACCTCAGTCTGAACCTGGAAACTAAGGAGTCCCCGGTCATCAAGAAAGACTCACCCAAGCCTGTTAGCAGAGCAATAGCAGGCCACTGTGGAGAGACTCGGGGAGAACCAGGCCTCCCTGCTCTACCCACCCCTGCTTTCTGCCTCTGGGAGTGGACGCAACATTTACACCCTCTCCTTTCAAGAACCGAATACCCTCAACTACCTGATGTGCTCCTTGGTGGGTCACACAAAAAAGATTCCTTGCTAAGCTCGCACCCCCTCCCTCAGCCTCCCAGCGTCTTACGACTCTTAGTCAAATTCGTCATTACCTGAACTTCTGGGAAGAGGGCATAGCAGGTCAGTTCAAATCGGATTTGGTCATTTCCCTAAGAAAAAAAAAACAAACATGAACATTCGTCATTCCCTTTATAGATTTGATTCATTTGAGGTGGCAGAAAGTTGTCTTCATTTAGGAGGTGAAAAATGGTAGCTCTATGGTGTACCAGTATGAAAGCAGTAGAGAGAGCATGGCTGGCATATCAGAGGAAAGGCAGAAACAGAGCTTGGATGTTTGGTGGCACTGCCATGTGTCTCTGTGAGCAGCCATTTTATGGTCAGGCTATGTTCATTCTAAGTGTGATGTGGCTAGCCTGCTTCAAACTAAGCACAAGTCTCATTTCTATGTCTATTAGTAATAGTATGTGGTCAAACACTAGCTGGCACCCATTTTCAAAGAGGTTTATGTTTACTGGGCATGTAGATCTCATATAAGTGACAACGGTGACTCAAAACATGCTGTAAAGTTACCACTGTGGCATAAATGGGCCCTAAACGGTAATTATGTAAACAATTGGCAAAACGTCTGTAAGTTAGTGTTTGCACACATCTTTTATACTTATCATATATTTCATGACGAATATGTACTCTGTGCAATACATACTCAATCCCCACACTCTGCACTTGCAATCCCTACGGAATTTCCACTTCACCATTCTCTGCACCTGGAATACCTACTCAATCCCCACATTCTGCATCTGCAATCCCTGCTGAATCTCCACTTGCCCATACTCTGCACCTGCAATACCTACTCAATCCCGACATTCTTTATCTGCAAACCCTGCTGAATCTCCACTCGCCCATAATCTGCACCTGCAATACCTACTCAATCCCCTCATTCTTTATCTGCAATCCCTGCTGAATCTCCACTCGCCCATACTCTGCACCTGCAATACTGTTAGGGAGAATTCTCTGTTTAAGGCTGAATTTCCTAACCTAGTGAGTCCCCCAGCAGCTTTGCTGGATTTCTGGAGTTTGTTTTTTTCTCCTGCCAAGAGTGAGACTCTTTTCCTCCCACTCTTGGACATGATTTGTGGTGTTCCTTTGAATGTTAATGTGTTTCATGGGCTATGGGGTCTTTTACTCCATAGGGTCTCATATGTTTTTCTAGGTGTGTTACACAGCACCCTCCGTGCAGTAACACCGGGGTGTCATAGTGACCCCCCACCATAGACTCCATACCCTGGGACTGACTACTGTCTCCCAGGGCATGTAAAGACACCATTGGCTTTACTAGTCCCAAATTACTTACAGAACCAGTACAAACCATCATATTGTGGGCGTACTGGTAGGGGCAATTCGATTGCCCCTGGGTCTGTTGTTCGAGGGGGCACTGTCCCATCCCCCCTCATCAAGTTTTGGCTTGTGGCAGTGGATACTACTTTTTATATTCAACCGCAAATATATCTATATGGGATTTTCCCATTGTTCGAGGCTAATACTTTTTTAACATAGCCTCTAACGTACCGCCGGTTTATTTATTTAATATTAATTCACTGGTTGGTATTTTCTGCCAGAACTTGGTTTTAAAATGGCGTTTGTGTTCGCCTCTGTAACTCCAAACCAAAGGTCGAGCCCTTTGTTCCACTTTTAGCGGGCTGCTACACAGAAGCCCTCCAAAGTGGTGCCACTCTGTCTGGGTACCACAGGAGGTGTGGGAGGGGGTTTAGGCACCCTGGACTGAGTTGCCTTGGCAACTCAAGTCGCACTCTTGTGTGATTGGCCCAAGTGGTGAACTGGCCGGCTCACCACTTAGCAAGTTTGATTGACAGCTAGGCTGAATGAATGGGGGTTTCTTGCATAAAAGCAGGGCTTTTGGGACTGAAACTTCAGAAGTCGCCACAGAACCTGAAAATCCGATGAGGGAGAAGCTGAGCCGACCTGCTACGACGACACCACCGGTGGAGCCCTGCTGAACCGACTCACCACTTCCCAACGACAGAGGAGATCTCCTGGCTGGAGAGTCTTCTTCCCTTGACTGGTGAGCACAACCAGTTTACCTTCTTTTCTCGCATCCCAGGACGTCTTGTGGTCGAATTGCCCGTGCCAAGCACCCCGGCAACCGGATAGCCACTTACCACTAGACCGCGAATAAAAGGACCGCTCCTTTTAATTGAGAACTCCGCGGCTGGTTTCTTCCCTGGCAGTGCAACGGACTCCTGTTTTCCTCCACGACGAGATCCTCTCTTCCCCCGGACGAAGCACCGACTTGCACCCGCTGCCAGGAACAACTGCCCCCGCTGGAGCGTTCTCACCCTTTTAAGGTACCGTGTCCGCCAGGCCTCCCTTTCTAAAGATTGCTACAAGCTAACAATAACCCCTTAACCTTCTGGACTGGGCTGGCCGCCTTGACCATCTAACTGGTCCCTTTCTGTTGGTCCAACTCTTTCTGAAACTTTCGCGAGACTTTTGGGCACTTTCAACCGTGTGACCTTGGACACATTTCGACTGGAGCCTCTTAAAGTGGGTCCGGCCTTGTTAACTTTGACTTTACGGTTTTAATCTGCCTTCTTCTCCTACTGTGTTCTTCCGAAAGTGTTGGGATCTGTTTCTATCTTTGCTCTGCCTTTCTCTCCCTTTTTAACCGATTGATTAGAGTGCCATCTTCGTTAAGCGCTCACCGCTGCCTGAAAATAAGTGTTGCTTTACTTAAGACTTGTCTAACTAATCGTTGAAGGGAGTGTATATATTTTAGTGACCGTGTTTTTGAGCTGCTTAATATTGGTGCCAGTGTGTTTAACTAGATGTGTTTTTAAATAAACAATTATCTCTTTTAAACAAAGCTCTGGTCAGTGTTTGCTTGTTCTACTGTGTTCTTTTGACCCATTGTGAATACTATGTATACTGACTAACTCTTCTTGAGAGAAGTCTGACTGCTCAGCCACAGCTACCAGGTAAATCTGGGTGGTACAGACTGCTACCAATTGGGTTTACTGCCAACCACCTGTAGTCTTAAATCTTTTGCAGTGTCCCAGAGGGAACTGCACAGGTTTCTGCCTAACAAATACCTACTCGATCCCCACATTCTGCACCTGCAATCCCTGCTGAATTTCAACTTCACCATACTCTGCACCTAGAATATCTACTCAATCCCCACATTCCGCATCTGTAATCCCTGCTTGCTCCCCAATGTCCCACACTCTGCCCCTGCAATTCCTGCTAAATCTTTACTTCCGCATACTCTGCAATACCTACTCAATCCCCACACTCTGCACCTGCAATCCCTGCTGAATTTCCACTTCATCATACTCTGCACCTGGAATACCTACTCAATCCCCACACTCTGCATCTGCAATCCTGCTCGCTCCCCAATGTCCCACACTCTGCCCCTGCAATTCCTGCTAAATCTTTACTTCCCCATACTCTGCAATATCTACTCAATCTCCACACTCTGCACCAGAAATCCCTGCCGAATCCGCACTTCCCCATACTCTGCACCTGCAATACCTATTCAATCCCCACATTCCACATCTGCAATCCTTGCTCAATCCCCACTTCCCCACACTCGGTCCTCGCATTCCCGGCTCACCCTGTTTATTCCCCATTTCCCTACACTCTGTACCTGCAATCCCTGCTCACTACCCACTACCCCACACTCTACACCTTCTGTCTGTGATTGATCCCCACACTCCGCACCTTCAATCCTTGCTCAATCCGCACTTCCCCATACTCTGCAACTGCACTCCCTGATCACCTCCCCAGTTCCTTAAACTCTGCACCAGCAATCTCTGCTCACACCCCACGCACATAACCTGAAATCCCTGCTCAATCCCCACGCACATAACCTGAAATCCCTGCTCAATCCCCACGCACATAACCTGAAATCCCTGCTCAATCCCCACGCACATAACCTGAAATCCCTGCTCAATCCCCACGCACATAACCTGAAATCCCTGCTCAATCCCCACCTGCACACCCTTTGCTGCTGATAGTCCCTGCTCAAGAGGACCACTCTGCACCTTTGCCCGTTTTCTTTCAGTTTTCTCCCGCAGGGATAGAGGTTTGCAGGCTTAGGCTTGTTTGATGCCTCCAGTCTTGCGAGTGGTTGTGCCCGGTCAGTACGACGCGTCAGTCACTTCTAGCCCTGGGCAGGGACTGTAGCATTGAGCCATAAGTGACCTTTTGCCCTACAAATTCATGGGGGACCCTAGCAGCATTTGCCTGACCAGGAAGGCTATATGGGGTCCTGGGAAGGATGGGCGGTGCGGTTTTCCTTTTATTCTACAATTGGCCAGAGTGACCTTCTCATTGGAGGAAAATTTTCTGATGATAGAACTGAATAATATCGGACTGGTGATTATTGGTCCCCAGAGTCATGTGGGATTAGGTCACAGAGAGCCTGAGCTGCCACCAGTAACTGTTCAAATGGCTAGGCCTTGTAAATGGTAAAGGCGTGAAACTTGCAACCACTTTACTTTAGATGCACCCTGACCCTCCTGTTATTCCTGGAGCATAGCACTTCTGGTGATCCGTTACTCACCCACCTCCCCCCATTCTACACACACTCAACTTTGCCCAGTAGTCCTCAGTCCCCCTCCCTTTCTTGGCAAGTCCTCCATAACTCTTCTTCTCTGTGTGTGGTTATGTCTTTCCTTTCCCTCAATGTTCCCTCATAATCATTGTTCATGAGTCTCTAATCTCCCGCTGCTCAACGCTTCCCCAATCCTCCTTTTTGTAGCTGGTAATCATGGTCCAATGCCACCATTCGGTAACTGGTAGCCTGGCTGCCGTTCCCGCCATCCCTTATCATCCAATGTCACTCTTCCTACCTGCTCTGAGCCTTAGCCATTATCCCCCTTCTGTGCCTGGCAAGCACTCATCTGCCCCCACCTCAAACCTGTTCCCAACCAGCATTCTCCTAGCAGCACACTTTGGCAGCGGCATATCCAGACCGGTCGCTCTTTCCCTGATCATTCGGGCACAATCCCAGTATCCATGTATCCCGTATCTAATTCTATAATGCTGTGCCTGGTAAACCAGGTGCCAGCCCCCATCCGTACCAATGGTGATCCTAGTAGTCCATATCAACCACTTACCCTCCCAACCTGACCCTGCTAATGCTCATCTATGCAACCCCATGCTCCTGAAACTCAGACCTAGCAAACCTAAAGCACACATCCATAAATGGTTCACTCCCCAACTCAAGGACCTTAGACTACTAAAGAGGAGTTGTGAAACTACATGGAGACTCCTCCCAACCACTGCCAATCAAATAAAACTCACAGAGCTCTCATCGTAATACAAAAAAGAAATCTTCCTCACAAAACGCAACTCTTATAACAAACGCATCTCCAGGGCCAACTCCAGCACCAAATAACTATTCTCCATACTCAAAGAACTTGAATCCCCCTTCACCACACCTGAAATTTGCACCAAGGACAAAACGTGGAGCTCTGAGATACAACAGGCCCTAACGAATAAAATAACTACCCTTCAAAACAAAATATCTAAAACAAAACATTCCATCAACCACCTACCCAACCTCACTGCCGCCAATGCCCCCCCTAAAGACATTCTAACTAACCTAACCCCCCGTTTCTACTTCTCCAAAATGACTACCCTTGTGGCTGACAAAGTAATCCTATCACTCAAGCCTTCAAATTGCCAGGGTGACCTCTGCCCGGCTCAGCTTATTAAAGACGCAGCAAGAGATCTTGCGCCGTTCATCACTAAGCTGATTAATGCTTCATTCACCTCAGGAATCGTCCCAGCCAATCTTAAACAATCGTGAGTGCTCCCATTACTAAAAAAACAAACCCTAGACCCGCCAATTCCAACTAACTATCGCCCCATCACCACCGTACCCTTCCTGCTCAAGATCCTCAACAAAGTGGCCTATCTCCAGATCCAAACATTTCTGGAAGAGCATACATCCCTGGGAGCCCGTCAATCAGGTTTCCGACCCCAACACGAAACTGAGACAGCCCTCATTGACCTGAAAGCACATTTAGATGAGCTGAGAGACAAAGGGAAAACAGCCCTCCTTTTACTATCAGACCTCTCGACCGCATTCGACCTGGTAGACCACAAGGTCATTTGCAGACACCTAGACACAGCTGCCAACTTTTCTAAAGAGGCAATCATCTGGATTGAGTCCTTCCTTAGTGACAGAACTATGAGGGTCTTCTCGCCCTCAGCAGCAGCAGACCCTATCCTCATCACATGCAGTGTTCCCCAGGGATCTTGCGTTTCCCCCACCTTGTACAACATTTTCACCAAGCCCCTTTTTGATGATCTGGATTCTCTTGGTATCACCTACACTAACTATGCAGATGATACCCAGATTCTCCTCCCACTTTCTGGGGATTATGGAGAGGATTTGGCCTTGGTGAACCAGGTGTATCCCATCATCCAGGCATGGATGGCTATCCATGGTCTATGCCTGAATGATGAAAAAACGGAAATCATACTAGGTACACACGCTAATATAAAAAAACTAGGAGCCAACTAGACACCATTCATCATCGATGGCAATGTTATCAGGGTGGCCAAAGAGGTGAAAACACTCGGGTCCTACCTTTATTCCACCTCATCCTTTATTAAAACAAGTGACCACCCTGGCCTCAGCCACTGCATACACATGCAAGCTGATCAGAACGGGCAAACCCTTTCTATCAGATGATAATTGCATTACCCTAGCCAGAGCCTTGATCTTATCGAGGCTCGACTACTGTAATGCACTATATATTGGCGCCAACAAATCCATCACCCAAAAAATCCAAATTCTTCAAAACAACGCCCTTAGAGCGGCTATAGGTGTGTCCAAAAGGTGTCACATCTCCACCATAAGGCGTCAAAACAACTGGCTTGCCCCGGTCAACAAAATCAACCTAAAAACAGCCTCCTTGACACACACGGCATTGAACAACGCTGCCCCCAGTTACCTTGTAACCAGAGTCCAAAGAAGAATCTCCACAAGACCCACAAGACTTACCAATGCCAACTGCATTAACATCCCTAGATTCAGACTAACCAAGATCGGGTGGTGGGGGCAGCTTCCAGGTCAAAGCGGCCCAACTTTGGAACTCCCTACCACACCATCTCAGGACGGATCAATCCTACCCAAGGTTTAGACTTAGTTACATCAACTGGCTCAAGGCAAATGATCACTGAACAAGTACATACCTGTATATATTTGCCATGTCATTCTACTTTTGTAGTGCATACCAATTTATTAGTTATGCCTTTTCTATGTACTACCTTGTAATTATATGTCCTGTGTATAACTATGTATGTAACTTGTAAATTAAGCTTCGCATTGTCTGTACTGCTGCGCCCTGATACCCCTGGGTCCGGTACACATCATATAAATGAATAAACTAAAATAAACTAAACTAATGCTTGCATGGCCAGTCCCTCCCCAACACTCTGTTTACCCTAAGAGTCCACGTGCCACCTATCCAATGATGCTCTTGCCAATCCATGCCCCCCACCTCATTCTAAGCCAAATAATCCATGTAGCATCCCTCCTGCTCTGTGGGTAGCACACCATGAGTAATCGCCACCCACCCCCTCATTCTGCACCCGATACTCCTGCCACGCATCCCCAGGCAGTGCCCAGCCTCCTCACCTTGCCAGTGGCTCCATGCGACACATACTGCGCCCCTTCTTTCTTGGCAATCTCCACCTGGCGACGAGCAATACACGGCCGGGCCAGGGAGGTCCCCAAGAGGTAGCGGTCCTCATAGATGGCGTTGGCTTGCACAGCTGGCCAGATGAACTGCTCAACGAACTCAGCGCGGACGTCCTCGATGTACACCTGCAGAGAGAGAGGGGGGAACCACAGGCATCACAACACAGGTGACTTGCCCCCCAACCCCAGGCAGATCCCACATGGATTCAAGCCAACACCATATGTAACCAGAGCAACAGTTACTTCCCAAGACTCCTGATGCCCCACAACATGTGCTGAATAACAAGAGCAAACCCAGTGACAGGCGGGACTTGCTCTCTATAGGACACGCCCCAAAGAACAGGCGAAAACGCCCCCTTCCAAGGTCATCAACTCCTCACAGCACGAGCAATAAAGAACACGAGCAAACTCACCCTTCTAAATCTCATCAATTCCTCACAGCACGAACAATAAAGAACAGGAGCAAACTCACCCTTCCAAGGCTCATCAACTCCTCGCAGCACGAGCACTAAAGAACAGGAGAAAACTCACACTTCCAAGGCTCATCAACTCCTCCAGCGCGAGCACTAAAGAACAGGAGAAAACTCACACTTCCAAGGCTCATCAACTTCTCACAGCAGGTGTCCCAAAGAACAGGGGCAAATTCATCCTTCCAAGGCTCATCAACTCCTCAGAGCACGAGCACTAAAGAACAGGAGCAAACTCACCCTTCCAAGTTTTATCAGCACCTTACAGCACGGGAACTAAAGAACAGGAGCAAACTCCCCCTTCCAAGGCTCATCATCTCCTTCCAGCACGGGAACTAAAGAACAGGAGCAAACTCCCCCTTCCAAGGCTCATCATCTCCTCCCAGCATGGGAACTAAAAACAGGAGCAAACTCTCCCTTCCAAGGCTCATCAACCCCTTACAGTAAGTGCCCCCAAAGAACAGGAGCAAACTCATCCTTCCAAGGCTCATCAACCCCTTACAGTAAGTGCCCCCAAAGAACAGGAGCAAACTCATCCTTCCAAGGCTCATCAACTCCTCCCAACACGAGCACTAAAGAACAGGAGCAAACTCATCCTTCCATGGCTCATCAACTCCTCCCAGCACGAGAACTAAAGAACAGGAGCAAACGCACGCTTCCAAGGCTCATCTACTCCTCCCAGCACGAGCACTAAAGAACGGGTGCAAACTCACCCTTCCAAGGCTCATCATCTCCTCCCAGCACTGGAACTAAATAATAGGAGCAAAGTCTCCCTTCCAAGGCTCATCAACCCCTTACAGCAAGTGCCCCAAAGAACAGGAGCAAACTGACCCTTCCTAGGCTCATCAACTCCTTAGAGCACGAGCACTAAACAACAGGAGCAAACTGACCCTTCCAAGGCTCATCAACTCCTCCCAGCACGAGCACTAAAGAACAGGAGCAAACTCACCCTTCCAAGGCTCATCAACTCCTCCCATCACGAGAACTAAAGGACAGGAGCAAACTCACCCTTCCAAAGCTCATCAACTCCTCACAGCAAGTGCCCCAAAGAACAGGAGCAAACTCCCCCTTCCAAGGCTCATCAACCCCTTACAGTAAGTGCCCCCAAATAATAGGAGCAAACTGACCCTTACTAGACTCATCAACTCCTCACAGCACGAGCACTAAAGAACAGGCGCAAACTCACCCTTCCAAGGCTCATCATCTCCTTAGAGCATGAGCCCCCAAAAAAAGGAGTAAACTCACCCTTCCAAGGCTCATCAACTCCTCCCAACATGAGCACTAAAGAACAGGTGCAAACTCACCCTTCCAAGGCTCATCAACTCCTCCCAGCAGGAGAACTAAAGAACAGGAGCAAACTCATCCTTCCAATGCCCATCCACTCCTCCCAGCATGAGCACTAAAGAACGGGTGCAAACTCACCCTTCCAATGCTCATCCACTCCTCCCAGCATGAGCACTAAAGAACAGGAGCAAAGTCTCCCTTCCAAGGCTCATCAACCCCTTACAGCAAGTGCCCCAAAGAACAGGAGCAAACTGACCCTTCCAAGGCTCATCAACTCCTCCCAGCACGAGCACTAAAGAACAGGAGCAAACTCACCCTTCCAAGGCTCATCATCTCCTCCCAGCACTGGAACTAAAGAACAGGAGCAAAGTCTCCCTTCCAAGGCTCATCAACCCCTTACAGCAAGTGCCCCAAAGAACAGGAGCAAACTGACCCTTCCAAGGCTCATCAACTCCTCCCAGCACACGCACTAAAGAACTGGAGCAAACTCACCCTTCCAAGGCTCATCAACTTCTCACAGCAAGTGTCCCAAAGAACAGGGGCAAACTCATCCTTCCAAGGCTCATCAACTCCTTAGAGCACGAGCACTAAAGAACAGGAGCAAACTCACCCTTCCAAGGCTCATCAACTCATCACAGCATGTGTCCCAAAGAAGAGGAGCAAACTCGCCCTTCCAAGTCTTATGAACTCCTTACAGCATGTACCCCAAAGAACAGGAGCAAACTGACCCTTCCTAGGCTCATCAACTCCTTGGAGCACGAGCACTAATCAACAGGAGCAAACTCACCCTTCCAAGGTTCATCAACTCCTCCCAGCACGAGAACTAAAGGACAGGAGCAAACTCACCCTTCCAAAGCTCATCAACTCCTCCCAGTACGAGCACTAAAGAACAGGAGCAAACTCACCCTTCCAAGGCTCATCAACTCATCAACGCATGTGTCCCAAAGAACAGGAGCAAACTCTCCCTTCCAAGGCTCATCAACTCCTTAGAGCACGAGCACTAAACAACAGGAGCAACTCACACTTCCAAAGCTCATCAACTCCTCCCAGCACGAGCACTAAAGAACAGGAGCAAACTCACCCTACCAAGGCTCATCAACTCCTCCCAGCACGAGAACTAATGGACAGGAGCAAACTCACCCTTCCAAGGCTCATCAACTCCTCCCAGCACGAGCACTAAAGAACAGGAGCAAACTCACCCTCCCATGGCTCATCACCTCCTCCCAGCATGAGAACTAAAGAACAGGTGCAAACTCACCCTTCCAAGGCTCATCAACTCCTCACAGCAAGTGCCCCAAACAACAGGGGCAAACTCACCTTTCGAAGGCTCTTCAACTCCTGACAGCACAAGAACTAACGAACAGGAGCAAACTCACCCTTCCAAGGCTCATCAATTCCTCACAGCACGATCACTAAAGAACAGGAGCAAACTCACCCTTCCATGGCTCATTAACTCCTCCCAGCACGAGATCTAAAGAGCAGGAGCAAACTCACACTCCCAAGGCTCATCAACTCCTTCCAGCACGAGCACTAAAGAACAAGAGCAAACTCACCCTTCCAAGATTCATTCACTCCTCACAGCACAAGCACTAAAGAACAAGAGCAAACTCACCCTTCCAAGGCTCATCACCTCCTCACAGCAAGTGCCCGAAAGAACAAGAGCAAACTCACCCTTCCAAGGCTCATCAACTCCTCACAGCAAGTGCCGCAAAGAACAAGAGCACACTCACCCTCCCAAGGCTCATCAACTCCTGCCAGCATGAGCACTAAAGAACAAGAGCAAACTCACCCTTCCAAGACTCATTCACTCCTCACAGCACAAGCACTAAGGAACAAGAGCAAACTCACCCTTCCAAGGCTCATTAGCTCCTCACAGCATGTGTCCCAAAGAACAAGGGGCAACTCACCCTTCAAGGCTCATCAAATCCTCACAGCACGTGCCCCAAGGAATATGAGCAAACTCACCCTTCCAAGGCTCATCAACTCCTCACAGCATGAGTACTAAAGAACAAGAGCAAACTCAACCTTCCAAGACTCAAACTCCTCACAGCATGTGTCCCAAAGAACAAGGGGCAACTCGCCCTTCCAAGGTTCATCAACTCCTCACAGGACGAGCACTAAAGAACAGGAGCAAACTCACCCATCCAAGGCTCATTAACTCCTCACAGCATGTGTCCCAAATAAGAGGAGCAAACTCACCCTTTCAAGACTTATTAGCTACTTACAGCAAGTGCCCCCAAAGAACAGGAGCAAACTGACCCTTCCTAGGCTCATCAACTCCTCACAGCATGTGTCCCAAAGAACAAGAGCAAACTCACCCTTCTAAATCTCATCAATTCCTCACAGCACGAACAATAAAAAACAGGAGCAAACTTACCCTTCCAAGTCTCATCAACTCCTCCCAGCGCGAGCACTAAAGAACAGGGGCAAACTCGCCCTTCCAAGGCTCATCAACTCCTCGCAGCACGAGCACTAAAGAACAGGAGCAAACTCACCCTTCCAAGTTTTATCAGCACCTTACAGCATGGGAACTAAAAACAGGAGCAAACTCTCCCTTCCAAGGCTCATCAACCCCTTACAGTAAGTGCCCCCAAAGAACAGGAGCAAACACATCCTTCCAAGGCTCATCAACTCCTCCCAACACGAGCACTAAAGAACAGGAGCAAACTCATCCTTCCAAGGCTCATCAACTCCTCCCAGCACGAGAACTAAAGAACAGGAGCAAACTCACCCTTCCAATGCTCATCTACTCCTCCCAGCACGAGCACTAAAGAACGGGTGCAAACTCACCCTTCCAAGGCTCATCATCTCCTCCCAGCACTGGAACTAAAGAATAGGAGCAAAGTCTCCCTTCCAAGGCTCATCAACCCCTTACAGCAAGTGCCCCAAAGAACAGCAGCAAACTGACCCTTCCTAGGCTCATAAACTCCTTAGAGCACGAGCAATAAACAACAGGAGCAAACTGACCCTTCCAAGGCTCATCAACTCCTCCCAGCAACAGCACTAAAGAACAGGAGCAAACTCACCCTTCCAAGGCTCATCAACTCCTCCCAGCACGAGAACTAAAGGACAGGAGCAAACTCACCCTTCCAAAGTTCATCAACTCCTCCCAGCACAAGCACTAAAGAACAGGTGCAAACTCACCCTTCCAAGGCTCATCATCTCCTCCCAGCACTGGAACTAAAGAACAGGAGCAAACTCTCCCTTCCAAGGCTCATCACCCCCTTACAGCAAGTGCCCCAAAGAACAGGAGCAGACTGACCCTTCCTAGGCTCATCAACTCCTTAGAGCACGAGCACTAAACAACAGGAGCAAACTGACCCTTCCAAGGCTCATCAACTCCTCCCAGCATGAGCACTAAAGAACAGGAGCAAACTCACCCTTCCAAGCCTCATCAACTTCTCACAGCAAGTGTCCCGAAGAACAGGGGCAAACTCATCCTTCCAAGTCTTATCAACTCCTTACAGCAAGTGCCCCCAAAGACCAGGAGCAAACTGACCGTTCCTAGGCTCATCAACTCCTCACAGCACGAGCACTAAAGAACAGGAGCAAACGCACGCTTCCAAGGCTCATCAACTCCTCCCAGCACGAGCACTAAAGAACAGGTGCAAACTCACCCTTCCAAGGCTCATCATCTCCTCCCAGTACTGGAACTTAAGAACAGGAGCAAACTCTCCCTTCCAAGGCTCATCAACCCCTTACAGCAAGTGCCCCAAAGAACAAGAGCACACTCACCCTTCCTAGGCTCATCAACTCCTTAGAGCACGAGCACTAAACAACAGGAGCAAACGGACCCTTCCAAGGCTCATCAACTCCTCCCAGCACGAGCACTAAAGAACAGGAGCAAACTCACCCTTCCAAGGCTCATCAACTCCTCCCAGCACGAGAACTAAAGGACAGGAGCAAACTCACCCTTCCAAAGCTCATCAACTCCTCCCAGTACGAGCACTAAAGAACAGGAGCAAACTCACCCTTCCAAGGTTCATCAACTCATCAACGCATGTGTCCCAAAGAACAGGAGCAAACTCTCCCTTCCAAGGCTCATCAACTCCTTAGAGCACGAGCACTAAACAACAGGAGCAACTCACCCTTCCAAGGCTCATCAACTCCTCCCAGCACGAGCACTAAAGAACAGGAGCAAACTCACCATACCAAGGCTCATCAACTCCTCCCAGCACGAGAACTAATGGACAGGAGCAAACTCACCCTTCCAAGGCTCATCAACTCCTCACAGTAAGTGCCTCAAACAACAGGGCCAAACTCACCTTTCGAAGGCTCATCATCTCCTGACAGCACAAGAACTAACGAACAGGAGCAAACTCACCCTTCCAAGGCTCATCAATTCCTCACAGCACAAGCACTAAAGAACAGGAGCAAACGCACCCTTACAAGCACTAAAGAACAAGAGCAAACTCACCCTTCCAAGGCTCATCACCTCCTCACAGCAAGTGCCGCAAAGAACAAGAGCACACTCACCCTCCCAAGGCTCATCAACTCCTGCCAGCATGAGCACTAAAGAACAAGAGCAAACTCACCCTTCCAAGACTCATTCACTCCTCGCAGCACAAGCACTAAGGAACAAGAGCAAACTCACCCTTCCAAGGCTCATCAACGCCTCACAGCATGTGTCCCAAAGAACAAGGGGCAGCTCACCCTTCAAGGCTCATCAACTCCTCATAGCACGTGGCCCAAAGAATAGGAGCAAACTCAACCTTCCAAGTCTCATCAACTCCTCACAGCAGGAGCAACAAAGAACAAGGGGCAACTCACCCTTCAAGGCTCATCAACTCCTCACAGCATGTGTCCCATGGAACAAGGGGCAACTCACCCTTCCAAGGCTCATCACCTCCTCACAGCATGAGCACTGAGGAACAAGAGCAAACTCACCCTTCCAAGACTCATATACTCCTCACAGCAAGTGCCCCAAAGAACAGGAGTAAACTCACCCTACCAAGGCTGATCAACTCCTCACAGCAAGTGCCCCAAAGAACAGGAGTAAACTCACCTTTCCAAGGCTCATCAACTCCTCACAGCAAGTGCCGCAAAGAACAAGAGCAAACTCACCCTTCCAAGGCTCATCAACTCCTCACAGCATGTGTCCCAAAGAACAAGAGCAAACTCACCCTTCCAAGACTCATACACTCCTCACAGCAAGTGCCCCAAAGAACAGAAGCAAACTCACCCTACCAAGGCTCATCAACTCCTTAGAGCATGTGCCCCAAAGAACAAGAGCAAACTCACCCTTCCAAGGTTCATCAGCTCATCATAGCAAGTGCCCCAGAAAACAAGAGCAAACCACCCTATCAAAGCTCATCAACTCCATATGGCATGTGCCAGAAAGAACAAGATGAAACCCAATGATGGGTGGGTGGTCCTCATCATAGCACACGTAACGAGAACAGAAGACTAAGCATCCTATGGACGGACACCGCTGTGTATCACTCTGTATGCCAACCCCCTAGCCCCTGTGATGTCACTGTATTCCCCTCTGTGCCCATGTGTTCTTACGTACCTCTGTTCTCTTGTTCCCTGTGATGCTGCTATGTATCCCTCTCGCCCCCCCGTCCTGTCGCTGTACTCCCTGCCCCCTCTAATCCCTCTGATGTCCATTTGTGCCCCTACTCTTCCAGCCCCCGAGATGTCGATGCATACCTCACCCCTCTGGTCCCTCGTGATGTCGCTGTTTACCCCAGCCCCTCATTTCCCCTCAATGTCACTGTGTACCCACAACCCCTTAGGTCCCCATGTTTCACTGTTGCCCGAACCATCTCATCACTGCACCCAAACCACCAGTCCACTATGTTGTCGACAACACCGCTAGTTCCCGTGGTCTCGCTGTGTACCCCTCCCCCATGTTCTCCGTAATGTCAATGTGTATCCCCCTGTATGCCCCCTCTAGTCCCTGTGATGTCGCTGTGTGCCCCTCTGTGCCCGTTTGTCGATGTGTACCCCTGCCCTCATGCTTCCGTAACGTCGCTATGTGCCCCTCTGTGTCCGTATGCCCCTGTGTAACCCTGCCCTCGTGTTCCCGTGATGCTGCTATGTATCCCTCTGGCCCCCCGTCCTGTTGCTGTAAGCCCAACCCCCTACTCGCTGTGACGTCCCTGAGTGCCCCTTCCCTTTCCAGCTCTTGTGTTGCCGCTGCGTATGCCGGCCCCCTCTGGTCCCCACCGTGTACCCCTTTGGCCCCTGTCGCTCTATGCCCACCCCACTAGTCCCTGTGAGGTCCCTAAGTGCACCTACCCCCCCAGCCCCTGTGTTGTCGATGCATACCTCGCCCCTCTGGTCCCCCGTGATGTCACTGTTTACCCAGCCCCCATTTCCCCTCAATGTCACTGTGTACCCACAACCCCTTAGGTCCCCATGTCTCAATGTTGCCCTGACCATCTCGTCACTGCACCCCAAACCGCAGGTCCACTCTGATGCCACTGTGTGCACAGCCCCATGGCTCCCTGCAGTGTCACTATGCGCCCCCAGCTCCCCTCCTGGTCCCCTAAGATTTTGTAGTACACACCATGCCCCTCTCGTGTCCCACGTAGTCGCTGTGTGGCCCAGCACCCTCTGGTCCCCTTGATGTCACTGTATAGCCCCAGCCCCTCTGGTCCTGTGATGTCTCTCTGTAACTCTGGCCTCCTGCATGCCTGCTGTATGCCCCTACCCTGGTCCCCCGCGATGTCGATGTGTACCGAGCCACTACGGTCCTCATGTACCGTTCCCTGGCATGCCCTCCTCTCCGTGCCTTAGCACTTGCAGTCGTCTGGGTGTCTCTAGACTGAGTGCAGTAGCTAGTCTCCACATTCGCGCTGCCCATGGACTGTGGGAGTGTCTCTGCGTCCTCGCTCGTTCCCTCCTTGTCATTGAGTGCTTCGGAGCGCATTGTGCCTAGGTGCTTTATGGATGAACTTTATATCAAACCATATCACTACGCTTACTCTCTACTCTACACCATCACACAGAGTATAGCTATACCCCTCGATAAATTCGGCCTAGCTGCTCACATACGAACACTACCCCATGAACACCTCCTCACTCTAATAAAACGCAGCTGTATCCCATGACAAACTGGCCTAGCTGCACACATAAGCATCCTACAGGCCTAACGCAGCCAGAACCCAGTCCTGGGGTCCACCCGCCAGACTGCACACATTCAACTGATATCATCACCACCACACCTAACGCGAGGATGCAGCTACCATCCGGCAATTACACCAGCTGCACACATAACTGGTGCACCCACGCACCCTACAACACCTACACTCTCTACTGACCTGGACTGCGGTCCCTGAGGGAATTCAACCTACCAGCGCTTTGAGGTCATACCAATGATATATAGAGCGCTATATGAATGCCAAATAACATAACATAACATAACTACCAAGAGAGCCTACACCTCTGAGTATGTTCCATAACCAAGAAGAGCACACCCAGCTGTAAGATGGGAAGGGGCAGGTAGGAATCAGGGATGTCTTTGCACATGAAGCTGAGGGTACACCTTCACCTAGCTACCCAAATACTACGTGCGTATTCAAAAGTCAAATGAGTGTCTCGAAGTGCCTCTGCTTTGCACTGAGGTGTCTTGTGTTCACAGGCTGCTGTTTATGTACTTTAGGCAGATGAGGACGTCACAATGAATGAGAACTCACGGAGGAGGGCGTGAACTGCCCTCAGGCTGGGATTCCCCCCACTGTCTCTTCCTCTATGCATGCACAATCTCCAAGCCCTACTGTAGTAGTAATCCCTTGAGAAGATAACAGTTACCGATTAAGCCGAAGTGCATGCACTCTTCTTGCACTTCACAGCCACCCCCAAGCCACAAGGAGAAAGCCCAAGATAGATTGATCTCCTTAAAAGGATTTTACCAGCTCAATGCAGCAAGCCCTTCCTATTATATTCACAAGCAGCTGTACCCCAGGCGATTCAGAGTTACATAGGCTGGTTTGCAGCATAGCTATCAATGCAAGCAGTATTAGGGTATTCGTTGAACACACACCTGGCTTCAGGAAATAACAGAGTGGTTTACAAGTCATAGGGGAAAGTACACAGTGACAGAAGCAGATTTCAAGGGATGAATACAAGGGAACGGGGTGGGGCTATTTGGAAGCAAGGGATCAATAGGCAGCCAGTGCCGGAAACAGGGTGGAGCAGACCTGCCAGTCTCATGCTCGGTGGGGAGTGTATTCTCATGCTATTGAATAAGACCCATACCCAGCCTTTTGAGTGGCATCAAATCCTCATGGTATGGGTCCAGAAGAAGAGGCAAACTCACTCAAAACTGAAGGGGTGGCTGGAGGTTTTTTTTTGAAGAACTCATAACCTCTGGCATTGCTCAGATCCACCCTCCACACAATTCTTTTTCAGTCTGCCAGGCCATTACAGAAGGGGAAAGAATGTATGGAAATTAGGCGTGACCCCCATCCAAAAATTCCAAGAACAGGCCAAACTGCGAGCTCACACCCCTTCAGTAGGAGACCACAAGCAACCCCAGACATGTTTCGGCCTCATATGGCAACGGTGGGGTGTAGGCAGGGACTCGAGGCACAGCGAGCCCTGGATCCAAGATCTTGCACTACTTGAGATGACATAACCTATCAAAGACATCAGATTCTCCTAGAGAAGGCCCTCAAGAGGAACCATACCCGGCTTAACTTCCCATTGCACATATCATCCTGAAGAAGAGCCATGCAGAATCTAATGTGGGACATCAAATCTTCCCAGCACGGGTCCTGGAGACGATGCATGCCCTGCCCATCGAGGGACATCACCTCTGGCCATCAATGCTCCTTGAAGAACAAGACCTTAGAAAGGTCACTGAGGATGTCACTTCTTTACAGCAGGTGTCCTGAAGGGTAAAGGGTGATCAAGCCCATCGAGGGACACTATCCCTGCATAGCGCCAAACATAACAAAACTCGAACCTACCCAGCCAATCAAGAACCACCTTCATGGTCATGTGCTAACAAGCCAGCCTATCACAGGACATTGATCTGCATAGTGCATAACATAAAGAACAACCCAGCCAATCACGAAACGCCCACATGACCACGTGCTAACAATCCAGCCTATCGATGGACATTATCCCTGTATAGTGTAACATAGAGAACTAGAACCTACCGAGCCAATCAAGAAACACCCAAATGATCATGTGCTAACAATCCATCCTATCAAGGGACATTGATCTGCATAGTGCATAACATAAAGAACTAGAACCTTTCCAGTCAATCAAGAAACCCCCACGTGATCATGTGCTAACAATCCAGCCCATCGATGGACATTATCCCTGCATAGCCTTTCATGGGGCTTTAATTCCTCATAATATGTGACTTGAAGAATAAACGCAAGGTGAGAGCATCGAGGCACATCAGCTCCCCGAGAATGTGTTGCGAGACTGCATGCACCTTTATTAACAAAAGCCTCCAGTGGCTACTGAAGGGCATTAACTCCTCATAACACTCGCCTTAATGATCAGCAGATAACCCAACCTCATGGGGGACATGAAACCCTTGTAACCTGGCTCGCGCGAATGATAGATTGGCCCTCCTGTAAACAGCTCCTGAGGCCCTGGCCTGGACCCCAGGGGTCCTGGATATCAGCTCACCTTTTTGGCCCCTAAATTCAGGGCCTTCTTCCTGGCTGCCTCGAAGTCTTCCTCCTGCCCGATGTTTGCCTGTCCGGGAGAAAAGCAAGGAATTAATGGCATGGCATTTCTGGCCGTCACACTTCAAATGTTTCCCGAGCACATCTCTGAGCCTTCCCAGAGCCAGGCTTCCTTCCAGGGGCCTGGAAACAGCCATCACTGGAACACGCTGATTACCACAAGGCCTATGGCCGGGCTACAACAGGCCGGGCGAGGGCGCCCATTTCTCGAACAGGTCGACCGCTGCCCTGGTGAGAGGCACAGTATAAGAGCTTTATAACACAACATGGAATTGAAATGCTAAAATGCAGAGGCAGGATGAGCAGGAAATTATGGGAAATGACCAGCGGCTCAAAAGTCTGAGGACAGCTCATAGCAGTGGAAGGTCACCTGGTGCAAGGTCACCACTCAGATTCTAGAGGCACTCTCATAGGACTGGTCTCTATGCCCACTTACTCTAGAGGCAATCTCATGGGACTGGCCTCCATGCCCACTTACTCTAGAGGCACCTCATGGGACTGGCCTCCATTCCCACTTGCTCTAGAGGCACTCTCATGGGACTGGCCTCTACACCCACTTACTCTAGAGGCACTCTCATGGGACTGGCCTCACACCCACTTACTCTAGAGGCACTCTCATGGGACTGGTTTCCAGGCCCACTTACTCTAGAGGCCCCCTCATGGGACTGGCCTCCACACCCACTTACTCTAGAGGAACCCTCAAGGGACTGGCCTCCACGCCCACTTACTCTAGAGGAATTCTCATGGGACTGGCCTCTACGCCCACTTGCTCTAAAGGCATTCTCATGGGACTGGCTTCCACACCCACTAGCTCTAGAGGTACTCTCATAGGATTGGCCTCCAAGCCCACTTACTCTAGAGGCACTCTCATGGGAGTGGCCTCCACACCCACTTGCTCTAGAGGCACTCTCATGGGACTGGCCTCCACACCCACCTGCTCTAGAGGCACTCTCATGGGACTGGCCTCCACGCCCACTTACTCTAGAGGCACTCTCATGGGACTGGCTTCCACACCCACTTACTCTAGAGGCATTATCATGGAACTGGCTTCAGGACCACTTGCTCTAGAGGCACTCTCATGGGATTGTCCTCCATGTCCACTTATATAGAGGCACTCTCATGGGACTGGCCTCCACACCCACTTACTAGAGGGACCCTCATGGGACTGGCCTCCACACCCACTTACTCTAGAGGCATTCTTGTGGGACTGGCCTCCATGCCCACTTACTCTAGAGGCACTCTCGTGGGACTGGCTTCCAGGACCACTTGCTCTAGAGGCACACTCATGGGACTGGCCCCCAGGCCCACTTACTCTAGAGGCACCCTCATGGGACTGGCCTCCACATCCACTTACTATAGAGGCATTCTTGTGGGACTGGCCTCCATGCCCACTTACTCTAGAGGCACACTCATGGGACTGGCCTCCAGGCCCACTTACTCTAGAGGCACCCTCATGGGACTGGCCTCCACATCCACCTACTCTACAGGCACTCTCATGGGACTGACCTCAAAAGAGGAAGTGGCGCTTCTGAAAAGCAGGCAGAGCTGGGGCAGTGTCTGTCACATGTGAAGTGCAGGGACAGTGGAGTGACACCCATGATGCCCCAAAAACCTAACAAAATACAGTGACGGGCGTGTGCTTAGTTTATTAAATTCAATCCGCTATCAATATTATATAATCCGATATATAATTAAAAATAGTCATTTTAATGACTTAAAATCGTGCGTATCAAATACTAATAACCGAATACTGAAATACGGTTTTGCTATCTATATTAATAAAAGTCAAAATGTGTGTGTGGGTTTGTGGCTTGGCAAAGCGTTGTTCCTTATACAATTGCACACCGTTTCAACAATCAGCACCAAGTGTTGCATAGTTACACGCTAGCACCCCCAGGACATTACTGGCTACATGAGATCTGGACACCCCTTTCCCTGGATTTCACAAAAGTGAAAATTTGCTTGCTGGTTTGTGGCTTGGCAAAGCGTTGTTCCTTATACAATTGCACACCGTTTCAACAATCAGCACCAAGTGTTGCATAGTTACACGCTAGCACCCCCAGGATATTACTGGCTACATGAGATCTGGACACCCCTTTCCCTGGATTTCACAAAAGTGAAAATTTGCTTGCTGGTTTGTGGCTTGGCAAAGCGTTGTTCCTTATACAATTGCACACCGTTTCAACAATCAGCACCAAGTGTTGCATAGTTACACGCTAGCACCCCCAGGACATTACTGGCTACATGAGATCTGGACACCCCTTTCCCTGGATTTCACAAAAGTGAAAATTTGCTTGCTGGTTTGTGGCTTGGCAAAGCGTTGTTCCTTATACAATTGCACACCGTTTCAACAATCAGCACCAAGTGTTGCATAGTTACACGCTAGCACCCCCAGGACATTACTGGCTACATGAGATCTGGACACCCCTTTCCCTGGATTTCACAAAAGTGAAAATTTGCTTGCTGGTTTGTGGCTTGGCAAAGCGTTGTTCCTTATACAATTGCACACCGTTTCAACAATCAGCACCAAGTGTTGCATAGTTACACGCTAGCACCCCCAGGACATTACTGGCTACATGAGATCTGGACACCCCTTTCCCTGGATTTCACAAAAGTGAAAATTTGCTTGCTGGTCTGTGGCTTGGCAAAGCGTTGTTCCTTATACAATTGCACACCGTTTCAACAATCAGCACCAAGTGTTGCATAGTTACACGCTAGCTCCCCCAGGACATTACTGGTTACATGAGATCTGGACGCCCCACCCCTCTCCTCAGATTTCAGCAACTTTAGACATGAAACGGTTGCCTGAAATTGGCAAAGCATCAATGTGGTCGGAGAAGGACTGGTCTCGACACAAGGAACCAAACTCGAGGTCTTCATGGGACCTCATAAACCACGTTTCAAGGCACTACGATGCACGGTTTCTGAGATATTTGGACCGCAGCGAACTGCACCACACCAGGGTGAGGCGACAGGTATGGGGAGAGCACAGAAGGTCCCAGTATGCAGCAGCACACCAACTCTCGCCTCCCGCCAGCGTCTGCTTCGGGGTATGTCAGCCAGACACACACGTTCATTCTCCGTCCATCAATAAATGAATCGTAACAGCGACCTACAGGATCATTCATTTTCAACAATTGATGAGAGTGTTATCATGTCTGTCTACAGTACCCATTCGGAGAACAAGGACTTTTTGCTAGTGTGCAATGAAAGGAAATGTCACCTTGGCTTTGAATTTGTGGTTTAAGGCTTGCAGTACTGTGTCACTGGGGCAACTCATATGAAAGAGCACAAAACAATGAAACATTAATCTATGGCCGTCCATCTGATACACAGAAATACGCAACATTGCCCCTATAGACAGCCCACAGTGCTAGGAGGACTTGCAAAGTGCATAAGAGCGCTATGAAGACATAACAGCAATAGTACGCTACATAGAGGCATGCTTTTGAGAGGAGGCCCAGGGGTCATGTGTGCTGGAAACTAGCAACCCCCTCCTCCCAGATTCCTTTGCATTCCCTTATGTGTGCCACGTTCGACACTTTGCATATTGCTTCGACGCCAGTTCTCAGTTCTGACTCTTAATTCAGAGTTGCGCTGCTGCAATGCAGAAGCCGCCTGAGTGTCACATCCCAGGGCCCTAAAATGTGTATTTGTATTTATTTAAAGAACAGGCATGACAATTTAGATCAGAAATCGCTTACAATAACACATTTACAAATGCCAGCGACATTCCCACAAAGGGTGTGTGATGAACCCTCACAAAGACCCCTCCTAAAGTCTACTCCCAGGTGGCCAGGGGAAGGCAGCCGCTCCCTTATCCTGACCCCGGGTGGCATTAGCCGGGAGGATCACCTGGGAGGAGAAGGGCCCCAAGGGAATGGGAGGACTCCATTGGGAAGGATGCGGCATTTGTCTTCCTCAGAGGAAGAAATATCACTGCTGCCAGAATATGTAACGGCTTCCTGTCATAAGGACGTTTTATTCCTCAAAGCTAAATATTTTGATGTTGATGAAAAATGTCAAAATCCATCATTCATTAGAAATAAGAACCCCTCTAATAAAACCATCCACATATATGCTGTGAAAGTCCCTTTACTCTGCAGGGGAAAAACAAATCTACAAATATTCACTTCGTAGAATCTGAAAACCTTAAATCTGTTGTAAATCAGAACTACTCATTAAGTCCTTATAAAACTAAAATGTCATTAAGGATAAAAGTGAAACTAACACCTTTGCAAATAACAGTCAAAATAGAAAAGGGGATTTTGAACATTGAGGACTTCAAGTCCCACAATGCCCAAAGTACTTGGACGAAGAAGAGGGATGCAGAGGCTCAAGATTGCAAGTAGCAGTCTAATTCCCCTTAAGACCCACACCTGAGGGAGATTGGGGGGTATAAAAGACCCCCTCAGGTGCAAGCCATAGAGAGCAGTAGAAGGAGGAGGAGTGAATGTCGTAACTCTACGTTGCAGTTGAAGTTGAAGGAAACTGTGGTAGACGCCGGAGCTGCAGTGATTAGCAGATTTAAGGCTGGTTCTGAGAGAGTCTCTCACCTTCAGTGACCCTGTACGCAGAGGTCGTGCAGCGGGAAGCGCTGTTGGTGAATGCTTTCCCCCTGAAGAACGTAGATGCACAGGTTGCTTAGCTGGAAGCATAAAATATAAAGGCTTACCCCAGTGTAAAGTGGGCTGTGGTGGCAGGCGAGCAACCAAGTGTTCCTGGAGCGAGGAGCGCTCCATTCCTGAGCGCGTGGGCCACGGGAAGCAGAAGGAAGCAGTTTGTCAGACAGCATGCAGCAGAGTAGGCCGAGGATCCGGAGGAAGCGGAGCGAGTGGACGCATGTGACAGACCCGGTGAGTTCATTACAAGTGTATGACCCCAGACCGCTCTGTGATCACCCACTGGCCCCATCTTATACTTCTGAATGCCAAAAGAACTTAAACTTTGAGCTAGAAGGGTATCATTATACGGGTAAAGGGCATAGACTTTGTCAGAATCAAAGGAGGGCAATATCGAGTCAAGGGTATATGAACCAACATTGCCAAAGCCAAAAAGAGGGCAACTAAGGACCAAGTTGTTTGTGATCCATATTGCCAAGATGAGAGAGAACCAATTGTTGCAAATGAACTAACCAAGCATTGTCCAAGCCAAATAAGAAAAAGTTGGATTAAAAGCCATTAACAGCCATTGGTTAAAATAAAGTAAAGTAGCAAAACCGAAGTGGCAGGAGAGCTGCTGTCAGGACCGGCAGGTGGAAGCTATGGAATGGCTGGCGGCATTAATCCATTCAGGTTAGCGCTCTAGTCCTCAACTAACATGGCTGCCTGCACTATATCTTCCGGCTCCACCCCCTCTGCCGGTGCGTTGTATCTGTTTCCTCTTGCTACTTTGCTCACACTCCTGTGCTCATTCTTGCGTATTCTCTTGTTATTACTCCCGTTCTCTGCATCCCGGACCTCCGGGATCCCTCTCATCCTGTATCTGTGTTTTCCGTTCTTTTCTACTTTGACGGTATCCTGCCGTTATACCGCTGCCTAGTTTCTGTTTACCCTCCCTCGCTATCCACGCTTTCGTCCTCCTTGCTTGCATTCACGGCACCTTGCCAGATAAACCCTGCCGCTTTAATTTTACACGAGAGCGGCAGTGTTTCTTTTTGTATGCGAGCAGCTCTCGCGACTTCCATTTACATAATTTACCTGCACCCGGCGCCTGTCCGTTCCTACTTGACTTTGCTTCCATTTCTTTCGGTGTTTGAGGTTTCTTATTCACAGGTTTATTCTGTTTGCATTTCCTGTCAGCTCCAGTGCCTTTTTCCCTGAATCTCTGTTCTTTCTATCCGTTCCGGTTCATTCATCACTATTGAGCCCTTCTCATCGGGCAGTACTCTAATTATTGCTGGACATAGGCCTTTGGAAGCTACTTTTCATTACCACAGCAACACACCAGAACCAGGGTTTTTTCTGCCTTCCGGCTTTTTCCCTGGGGTGAGGCTGGCCCCCCTGGGGTCTCCCTGGGCAGTTTCCCATCTCTGTCACGGTGGCCTCTGGAGGGGCCAGACCTTATTTACACGAAAGAAAAGGTCGGAAACTAAAGGACAACCAACCCAAGGAAAGGAAGAAGGATAATAAGAAGCCTGAAGCTGCACTTAAGGATCGCACCTCCGAGGATTCAGGTGAGGAGAAGGGGGAGTTTGAACCTAAACCTGACAGCTGCCGTCCTTATATGTATTATTCAGTAATAGAGGAGCATAACCTGCCTTGCATGTGGCAATTACAAGTGTGGAATAAACAACACCAAATTGTGTGGTAAGTTAAAAGACGTTGGTTGAAGTCAATCACATCACAGAAGTACTTGTCGTAGTAGAGGTTTTCATTAGTCCTGGCAGGCGAGTATACCAGGGCAGGAACGTTGTAGTGGTAGACCTGGCAGGTGAGTGGACCAGGTGGAAGTCATTGAAGTACTGTACTGTGGTGGAATTCTGTGAAAAAGAAGAACCACTAAAAAATGTTAATTGTTGTGGAGTCATCCTGATACAGAAACTTGTATTGATGTAGATGAACTATGGAAATAGCCCTACTATTTGAAAGATGTTGTGTTGAACTCTGTACAAAAACACCAAGGGAATTGCTTCAAGCTATAGGAATTTCATTTGCATTCCTGCCGTTATCAAGAACAGTTTTTAACACAAAAAAAACGGATACAGGAGTAAGTATTTTTACATAGGTTAGAATTCCCATCCGTACTTGTATCGGAAAACACACAGGCTGTCCCTAGCAGGAAGCACACCCTGACCCTGTCAGGGCAAACTCTCCCTAGGTGGCCGGTGGTGCGCCGCCTATCTAACAGGGATAGCGCGAGGAAACTGTCCCTCATCAAAAATGATATACCTAATGAATCATACCGAATTAAGACTCCGGAGAGAGCGAGAGTGAATCGAGGCAGATCTTCTTATTAGATCATAAGAGACGTGGTGCCACTGGGAGTTTCCATAAGTCTTTATTCACCAACTGGGTTCTAGGCTCTAGGAATGGCAATCGTCGCTCCTGGATAGTAAAATATCCCAAAAGAGTATGGGGATAGCCTAAAAACAGTACTCACTAAAGGTGAGTATATATGATTTATTTGACATGTCCTACCCTAATTTAGCAAACATTGCATGATCTTGATGGGTCTCATGATCTGAGTCGACCGGTTTCGATGACAATGGCTAGTGATATCTTCTTCAGGACCAGTTTATTCTGTGGTTGGCATTGCTTCACGATCTGTCCGCATTTGCGGACTGGGCGGTCACCTCCGTCCCCTCTAACTCCCTATTGTGAATTCTCAGAGGCTGGGAGATGACGATGTTCTTGACTTTGGTCAGTCAACAGCTGCTCAGAATCAATTTCCATCAAAACTCCTTGGCTTCGTGGAGCCAACTTTCTACGGGTAATATCTATGTGAAATTGTCCACCCCTGTCTGGCCAGTGGAACAGTCCAGAAGGATAGTGAAGGTTCTGCATTATTCTGAAGCCAAGAAGATCAATACTCATTTATAAGCCATTGTCATGTAACAAGGTGCCTTCTTCTAATAAAACAATGTTTGCGTAAAGGTAATACAACCCATCTTTCTTGCGCAGTCCAGGGGAGGCATACAGGCCCCCAATAAGATGTGTTCATATGGCGCAGTGTTGGGCAAGGATCGAATCCAATTTCTTTAAATCTTGGACACTTTGTCCAAGATTTTTGAGGCCCAAATTTCAGCCCCATACAATAAAAATCAATCTTAAATGAGCTTTATACGGGTCCACTAATGACTGAGATTTAAGAATGACCGGCGCATCTCCTGGTAGATTGCTGATCGAACCAGCCTAGTCCTGAGTGCGCAATAGACGGGATCCCCAACATACATGACAGTCAAGGGTAACCCCCCCAGATAGTCATAGGGGATCACCTGTGCAACCGATACATTACGCGCTCTGAAACACTTGTGTACAAGAGCAATAGAAATAAAATATCGATCCATCAATCAATTCCCTAAATTAAGCTGTAAAGGCTTTGCTGCTTTGGGGGTTTGCGAGCTTAAGAGATTTCGTCTCCCCCAGATTAATAACAAGACCATCTACAGCACAATATAACTCAAGACAATCGGAGGAACTGTGGAAGCCTCTAGGCGCTAGGTCTAACAATATTAAGTCATCGCCCACCCAAGCCCAGGTATTGGGACCATGACCAGGGTGGCGGGCATAGAAGGCCTGCTCCCTCGGGCTCCCGGCTGGAGACTCAGGAGAAGGCTGAGCAGCAATGGGGCTAGTGTGCACCCTTCTTGAGCCCGGCCAAGGGGTTCATGGCCTCAGTCTCCGCCCACTAACCTTAAGCGCAGAATCAGCATACAGCGCCACTAGCATTCGCAATAGTCCTGACGGGGGGGGGGGGGCACACCTCACCAAATAATCCAAAGTGTTCCGCGGTGCACACTACCAAAGGCCACACTGAAGTGCACGCGCATGGCACAGATGCTGAGATTACCTGCATGCCAGGTGTACAGAAGTAGGGTGAGTGTGCCAGCGCCCTTACTACAGCCAGTCTGGTATTTAGGGATGATGCTCGAGCAGACAGCTCTAGGAAAAGCACTCTGGCAAAGATCTTAAAAGGGGCGCCCATCAGGGCCAGTCAACGGTGCTTCTTGGGGTGATTCGTAGGGGTGCCGCACAATTACATTCTCCTGCCAAGTGCAGGGAAGCACATGTGTGGCAGAGAGAGAACAACCTGCCGCACGATGTAGACTGTGACCTTAACAGGACGTTGCTCAGGCCGTCAGGGGCACGGGGCGAATCCAAAGAAGCGATAATGCGAGTAACGTCTTGAGATATTCCCAAGTGGCCAGAGAAAGGTCCACATCACCTACGACTTCCGGGCACCTGCCAACGTTGCCAGCTAAGTAGAGCTCCCAGGCACGCCCACTCACATCAGACACGGAGGGCTGGTTACTATCTAGCACTAGTCTCCAGAATGCAGTCGCATCGTGATGTAATGGAGTTGCCCTCAGTGCAATTGCAACGTTTGACTTTTAATCTCTTCTGGTGAGCTCCAGGCCATGCCCGAGAAGCTTTCCTGGGAACTACACAGGCTTGCGACTAAAGCTTCCTCGCCAGGGGCTCGAGAAGCCCTAATAATACTAGCCTAACAATACCGGCCTAACAATACCGGCCTAACAATACTGGCCTAATAGTACTGGCCTAACTGAATATGAAACTAGCATGAAACAAAGACAGGAATGCTCGAAGTGTAGCATTACAACCTAAAGACACCTGTTGATTTCCTTGAATCTCCCCACCCTTTGTGTGCCACTTCCTTTAAGTATGTTATCCCAGGGTACACGCCCAAAGGTGTGCTTGTCAAAACGTGCAATTAAAATTAAATGCTTCCGTGTTGCTGATAGTAGATATTACGAAACGCAGCTGTGGGTGACATGACATCCCTTCCAGTAAATGGGCTGTACTTGAACACGTATTATTGGAAGGTGAGCTGTGAGCCATGATTTCTGTACTTAAAAGTGTTCTGTCTGTTGCAGAGGGTGCTCGGTTAGGTGATTGAACTGTGGCTGATGTTTCATATAAGATGTGCGGTCTCTTTATGCCTGATAACAAGCTTCACTCCGCCACCAGGGGAGGGACGGATTACAATTATTATTCTATTTAATGAGCGCGGACGTGGCTTCGAGAAGGAGCGCACCACTTTACAGAGCTATACAACAATACAGATACACAGCAGAGTGCTTTACAGAGGTATACAACAATAAAGATACACAGCAGAGAGCTTTACACAGGTATACAACAATACAGATACACAACAGAGTGCTTTACAGAGGCATACAACAATACAGATACACAACAGAACGCTTTACATAGGTATACAACAATACAGATACACAATGGAGCACTTTACAGAGCTACACAACAATACAGATACACAACGGAGCACTTTACAGAGGTATACAACAATACAGATACACAACAGAGCGCTTTACAGAGGTACACAGATACACAACAGAGTGCTTTACAGAGGTATACAACAATACAGATACACACAAGAGCGCTTTACAGAGCTACACAACAATACAGATACACAACAGAGCGCTTTACAGAGGTATACAACAATACAGATACACAACAGAGTGCTTTACAGAGGTATACAACAATACTGATACACAATGGAGCACTTTACAGAGGTATACAACAGTATAGATGCATAAAAAGGCACTTTACAGAAGTAACAACAGAACAGATATAGAGTGGGGGTGGGATACAGAGGGGCACAGAGGACGGGTACAGCTGTACAGGGTGGTTGGGAAGAGACTGGTGGATGCCATCTAGCGAGTCTGGTGGCGCGGGGGGGCAATGTGATTGCCTAGGTGTCTAGGAGGAGAGACTCCCTGGTGAGGTGGGTCTCGAGTTCTTTTCTGAATGGTAGAAGCGTGGGGGCGAGTCTGATGCTGATGGGGAGGGAGGTCCCATAGTCTTGGGGCATACGTAGAGAAGGCTCGTTTTCCGGTCCTTTCTTTTTTGCAGCAGTGGATTTCAATTCTGCACGTGCCCTGGCTTCTGGTGGAGCGCTTTCCGCCGGAGATGCTGGGTTTCTCCGCTGGGTGACTTGAGGGCGACTGCCTTACTGATGATGCAGCCAGACTTGAAGGTGATTTGTTCATGCAGTGGGAGCCAGAGAAGGTCGATGAGGGGTGGTGTCGTCGCATCCGCGTAGATCCTGGATGAGGCATGCGGCCGCGTGTTGGACACTTCTCAGGGTCACAAGGGAGGGCGACAGCAGGCCTTCGAGCAGGGCATTGCGTAAAACATAGGTGGGATAGCACCAGTGCTTGAACGTGGATCTAAAGCTGTCCAGAGGGAGGAAGAGCTTGACTTTCCACACGAGGGAGAGCCTATGCCACCACTTGTCGGACTCACGCCTCCAGTGAGGAGAAATGGCCACATGGACAAAAGTCTGATTCTCTTCTGGGTCCAATTAATGTCTTCAAACCTTCTGAGGTTGCAAAGTTGAGTGACACATTGTGGGTAGTAATGACGATAACAAGTAACATTAGTTGCCAAGCGCTCTGAAACTGGATTCCTGGTGATAGTGGCACTATATAAAACACCTGAATTGGTATTATTATCCTCAAATAATGACTATGAGCAGGTGACTATCACATGTCTAACCCTGTGGGAAGATAAAAGATATTCCAAATATTCCCACGTAAAGTCAGAAATGCAAACCAGTCCTGATTCATCACATTGCATTCTGGTACCTCCACTCCCGATAGTGTAGGGCTTTAACTACAGACACTGTATAAAAACACTAAAGGAAGTGTGCTGCAAGTCATGCCTTAGAAGACTCCGCCCTTATAAGGGACAACTCAAGAACGTTTTTGGTCTTGGATGTTTATTGAAACATTTTAGAAGTACCATTAATTGATATACATCCTTGGCTACAATAACCTTTATATGAAAAGGGAACATTCTAGAACAATGAAGTGAAATAGAAGGTAGCATTTCATTTGAAAATGCATCTTAAAGTGGAAATCGTGTTATAAAATGGATAAATACAATGAAAGAAGTGACGAGGCGATAGACAGGACAGATACAATAGGAGGCGAGACAAACACATACACAACACCTATTGTAGACAATTCAAGAGCTGTGCCTCTGCATGTATGTGTAAACAAGCTGCAGTGTGTTGGCCCTAGGTCCACATAGTTTCCCTCAGACTGCTGGGATGTGTACAGGACTATAAAGTGTCATGCATTCTTAGGGTTGCACTGTGACATAGAACAGTGTGAAATCACTCCCAAAGCTTCCATTTAATCAGGGACTTAAGTGCCAAGGACGAGTATGCTCGTCCTTTTTGCATAGACTTGCATAATAGACTGGCACTTTTTAGCTCATCTGCGCAGCACCATCAATTATGCTGAAGCCACACTTATACGTTACAACTCCAACAGGAGAGTCTTCTTTAAAAGGTTCCCTCCTCCCCCCAGGTGCTTTGAAGCACCCTTTGGGTGTCCAAATGACCCATGTCAATATGTCGCATCAAATCCTTCTCTATTTTTACAAGTTTAACCATAAATGTTTAACCAGTTGCTTGAATTTATCTCCTACTATGCAAATCTTATGTATATATCCTAATGTGCTCCTTTCATTGACCGTTCTTTGTATATTGTATATTTTTGTATATTGTGTATCATTATAATTGTCTGTATTTGCGCAACATGTAAGTTAAGCGCCCATTGGGCTCGATGCGGTCTATAAATAAATAAACTAAACTATAATATCATCACAATATTTGTTTAGTACTTCATGGAACATACCTTGCTCTCTAAGCACTGTAATAATTGCTATCACTACCCAATGTAGTGGTAACAGAATTTAAAGAGGCCTAATATAGCATAGTTCTGGCTTTATAATGTGTCTTTGGTTCTATGTCTACAGTCCATGCACAAAAAGTTTGCACCCGCGATTGCAACACAAAAGGCAGCATTCTGCATGTGATGACAGCTACAGGACACGGATAAAGCTGCTACTGTGGTGGGTGCCGGCAGCATTAAAGATCTGGCCAGCCTAGCAATGCGCTCTGCACATGAATCTGCGTGGTTGGGTGGGTTGGTGCTAGCAGGCATAAACCTGCAAGGCGTATGTTGAAGTCTAGGGCCCGATTAATGGAATAGTACGCAGAGATCCTGCGATACCAACGCGCCGAGTACAAGTCTGTGTGAGCCATGTGCAGAGGTTTTTCTGCACGCTCCGTGTATTCATGAAATTATTTGAGCAAAGTAACAGTATATGCCCCCAACATGGCCCCACGCAAAGCAAAAACTGCCAGAAACAGCTACCTTTGCGTGCTCCCCGTGCACGAATACATGCACCCTCAAAACAGTGCATGTGGTCCCCCTCAAGCAGTCCTGTATCTCTGTATCCCCCGTAACAGTTACCGGCAGCTTGGCGACATGCGTACGATTCATTGTAACTCGGGTAAAACTCAGAAAATCTGCGTTGCGAAACCCTGTAAACTGTTCCTGCACCCTGCCACATTACGTACGCACACCAGTAAGTCAGATCGGAAAACCCTGGCTGCGTACACTTACCCCTAAATCCAACACCCAATCTTACTTCTGCACGGTGAATCCTATGCGCAAGTGTGTGTACACCTGCCTTTGGGTGGTGGATAGTATGAGGGCTTTGCAAAGCCATTTTACTGCCGAGAGGTTGCGCGGTCGGACCCATGAATACGATTTGTACTGCGCAGTTGTGGGTGTGCGATGGACTGCCTGTGGGCTGTCCCTCATAACGCCCACATTTAACTTTGTTCTCCCTCATTTTACAAGTTCCGCCCTCCTCCCTGCCCTCTGTGCAAGCCACGCTCTGCGTGGTGTCTCGCGCTAGGCACTGGGACACTCGCAAACACGTGCCGAGCCTGGCGAAGTTCATGCAAAGTACCAAAACGTGCTGTGCTGTGCTGCACAGTCGATTTTTACGAATCGACAAACCTGATGTTGCACGCCAAACTTGGGCCCTGTGTGTGCAGTGTAAAGAGTGCCAGGAGAATGAAAGGTGGGTACTTTTTTAGAGAAGCAGGAGGTTGTTTGGGGGCTCTTGGGGAGTCACTTTATTTTAATTCTAGGGGCTGACTGAACTGGTAGTATTGCAGTCTGCCGTTGGGCTGAAAGTAGATGTCCTGCCATGTTGTTATCCATTGAGATGAGGTGTTGTTACTGTTCTGGCTTATTTTAAATGATGATTTTTGGGTGGTGTCAGAGGAGAAACAGTTGGGGTGACTGCCCCGACTTGGTCTGGTCACCAAGGTGTTTTTCATTAAAGCATTGTCTACAAGCATATTGCACATGGCAGTGATGCCGGCCTAAATGAGTCCTCTCTCTACTTCACCCTGATTTGCAAGGTTGGCGTTTGCTTTGGTCTGCTTTGGCTTCAGGTTTGTGACGGTTATTGTATGTTATGTTACTAGGGCTTATGCTGGTCTTTGCTACGATTTGCGCTCTCTCCAGGTTCTCTTCTGGACCTGAAAGAGAGGGGGTTGGGTTAGGTTGTTGAGGTGTACTGTTCTGATGTGTGATGTCTGTTGGTGGGAGTACAATGGCTGTGTCTGGGGGGCTTGGTATTCCTAGTGTGTGCTGGAACATAGAATTTGAACGTGTACGAAAGTTGCAACAAAGCATCAGAATTCACGGCAACAATGAAAAAGGCCTAACAAGGCAAAACAACATGGTGTCCTACATGTGCTCCTACAGCTGGACTCTGCCGAAAGCTCCCATCTCTCTCTCTGTCTGTCTCTGGCCCTCTTCCTGGCAGTCTCTGTCTCGCTCATGCACACACACTCTCTCTGGCTCTTACTCTCACCCTCTCTCACATGCCCCTGCCGATTCATCTGAGTGGTACCGGTGAGTCCTGGCATCCCATTTTCCGTTGTCCAGAGGTTCAGCTTTCTAGTTAGCCGAGTCTTTAGAGGGTGCCTTGTTTGTCTGTTGAGGTCTAGAGGACAGTCAGGTTTTGATTTTCTGAATACTGGGTGATCTTCCTATGTGCAGTCACCTGGCCATTGCTTTTCATAGCTTGGTCTATGGTAGAGAGGACGGTCCTCAAGGAACTCAATTTATCAAACTCCGGAGAATGAAGGGCTGAGTCGGCCATGACGGAATACAAATGTGTGACTGCAGGTCGCTCTGAGACATCAGAGACAAGTGGGCAATCAAGCAGCCACTTATTGACCACACTGTCCTGTTCTCTAATCCCCACACTGGCTCCTGGTGGAGTGACAGGTCATCTTTCAAACGTTGGGCTTCATTACCCAACAGGGAATATTGGGTACAGAGCTACCCAAAATATTATTGCCATACCTGAGTAATAGGAGTGCTGTAATAATTATGCAATAATTAGCAACATTTCAAAACATGTTTTGAAAAGTTGCTCAGCCTTACATAATTATTAGGGTGCTCCTAGTACTCAAGTACAGCAATTTTCTTTTACGGTCAGTGCTATAGGTCTTTATTAACTTTGCCCCAATTATATGGAGTATTGGTTGCCTCTATGAACATCCAGATCAGTGTGAGCAGTGCTGAGCAGCTGATAGTGTTTGACATATCACTAAGTGCAGTGCATTTTGGGCATAGTAGAGAATTGTTCCTTTTCAAAATGTGCCTTATATACCCGTGGAAACTACAATCCATCATAGATTCTGAGGTCCACTTTTGAAGGACAAATCTCTTCTATCTTATCTTATCTTACCTTGTCTTATCCTATCTTAGGATAACTTATCTTCAGTTAGCCTTTCTTATTTTATCTTATCTTAGGTTATCTTATTTTATCTTACTTTTGGTTATCTTATCCCAGGTTATCCTATTTTATCTTATTTTATCTTAGGCTATCCTATCTCGTTTTATCTTATCTTGGGTTATCTCATTGTAGGATATCTCAGTTTATCTTATTTTAGATTATCTTGGGTTATCTTAGTTTAGATTATTTTATGTTATCCTATCATATTTATCTTATCTTAGATTATCTAATTTAAACTTTTCTTAGGTTGTCTTATCCCAGGTTATCCTATCTCATCTTATTTTATCTTAGGTTATTCTATCTTATTTTATCTTATCTTGGGTTATCTCATGTTAGCATATCTCTGGTTAACTTATCTTAGGTTGTCTTAACTTGGTTTATCTTATCCTATCTTACGCTATCTTAGCCTACCCTATCATATCCTATCCCATCCCACCCAATCCTACCCTATTCTGTAAAAATGAAGATCTTGGTTTAGACGATACAGTGGTTCATCCTTTGTTAGCCATGTCCTCCTATCCCAAGAACCCTGTTTAAGGTTGTAGCCTGCTTATTTCCACTTGCAATATTACACATGAATGTTGAGAACACATTTGTAGTTGTGTCTCCCAGGGCACAGTGCAAAGGGGTTGACAATACTGGGTGCAAGAGGACTACATGCCACCAGGTTACCACATTTACAGTGATGTACTTTTCTTTTGCAAATTATCAGCATAAAGTGTTTAAGTCAAATGTTCAGAATTGGAATTAACAAGTGAAGTAGTTATTTGTTTGATAAATGAAAGGACAGGATATAAAAAGTGGTGTCCTCGTTACATGGCATTAGCTGGTTAACCCGAAAAATGGACGTAAACTCTTTTTTTACTACAGTGGGACACAGCGCAACATTTGAGTACCACTGGCTTAAGTGAAACAAAAAAACTAAAGAAGGTAGAATTGGGGAAGTATTTCTGATAACATTATCTGCAGGGATTCCAGTCCCATATGTAAATAACAAAACTATGCCTAAACAATGACCAAGCCATGAGCAGGTTCCCAAGCCCACTAAAGGTTTTAGTCCACCATGCATTTTAATTTTCTGTAAGACGAGAACCGTGGCTCACAGCTGATGGTTCAACTAGCAAATTAAAGGACAATTCAGCCCCTGGCGGGCACGGCATAATCAGTATTGTCCTGATCACATATGGAGCCAGACCGTTGTTTCGTATAACATGCATTGGTGATATTTATTATGGTTACATTTGCAATCGTGGAGAAGGGTTTGATGCAATGCATTGTTGTGCGTTTTTTGTATACCCTAGAGGCTGCTTATAAGCACTGAATGGACAACTGGTCATGTTGGAGTTATAATTTGCGAGTGCGGCTGAGGTGTAATTCAGGGTGCTGTGAAGGGGAGCTTGAAGGGTCTTAATTTAGGAGGCGCATGGGGTGATTTCAGACCTTACATCCCTGTGTGTTTTTTCATTAATGTATTTAAAGTTACAGCAATAAATGATGATAAATTATGTGTTTGATGAAAAATGCGCACTAAAACTCTTTCATTCGGAGTTTCTAGCAAGTGTTGAACTTTTATTTGCACGCCCTATTCTCACCTTGCTTAATTTGATCTTTTTTACTAAACCCAGTTTGGTGAAGTATATGTTCACTGACACCAATGCGGCCTGTTGTCCTTGATTTGTTTGCCCCCCTAGGTTGATGCGTGCCCACTGGCTTGCCCACCCCCCTCGTATTGATTTCTAAAGATGAGGAGGATTGCCAGGTCTATGCTTTGGCATTGGGGCCCCTTGGATGGACTGAGTGGTATTTAAATTCACTATTCAAAGAGTAGTGCGTGCACCTCATGGATGCTTCAAAGCACTAGCCTGTCTTGTTTGCTGTGTGATGATGATGTTGTCCTCACTTTCATTGTCGGATTGGCAGAGTGCCGCCATCACCGCTGCCCTTTTATTTATTTATTTATTTTTGGACTTGTAGAGCGCACTACAGCCCACGGGCATCGAGGCGCTATAAGGATACGTAAGAAGGCTTGATTCAGGGTTACAAGGATGCTGCCCAACATTCATACTTAGTACAGCATGTTATGTTACATACTCAGCTGTTTCATTACCTAGTACAATAGGTCAAAGTTACAAGGAAGCAGACACAGAGTTGCAACAGGCACGAGGTGAGGCCCAATCAGACAAGGGGGGTCATTACGACCCAGGCGCTAATTGTGCCAACTTTACCACCATGGTGTAAACTATGTTTACACCATGGTGGATGGCGGATTTACCGCCCCATTCCAAGGTGAGTGGGGCGGTAAACCCCCATTTCCCATTTTCCCTTCCCCATTCCCATTTTTGCCCCATAGGGCATAATGGGAGTGGGGAAGGCGCTAATTACGCCACCGTAAATTACGGTGGAGTAATTAGCATTATGGCAGGTTAGCGCCATGGATTTTAACGGCTGCTAAGAGCAGCCGTTAAACTCAGAATAGGCGTTAAGGGTTAACGACGGCGTTAACCCTTAACGCATGGGTCGTAATGAGGCCCAAAGAGTCTAGTCTTGATGGCCTTCCGGAAAGCCGCATGAGATTCGATCATCCTGATCTGGGCTGGGAGTGTGTTCCAAAAGGTTGCGGCCATCGTGGGGAAGCTAGTGCCACATGCACGCACTCTGCGTGAAGGCGGAACAGTGAAACGATTGGAATAGGCCATTCTAGAGGGTCTAGATGACACGTGTTTGGTGATCCTTTGTGATAGGTACAAGGGGGCCAGGCCGTGGAGACATTTATTTGTTAAGGCAAGTGTTTTGAATAGAATCCTTTCCTTGAATGGGAGCCAGTGAACCTGCCTCCTTATCCCGGAGATGTGATCTCTGTGTGAGATGCCCGTTGCGGGCCTTAAGGCATTGTTCTGGGCCAATTGAAGTTTGGCAACATTCCTGTGGGAGGTCTCAACAAACAGAGCATTGCAATAGTCCAGCCTTGAGCCAATGATGACCCTGGCAATGGGGATACAGTTCTGTTGGGAGAGGAAGGGTCTGGCTGCTTTAAGCAGTTTAGAGTGATGTGCTGAGGAGTAGGCGATAGCACTAACCTTTCTGTCCATGGTGAGGTTAGGTTCGAGGTACATACCCAATGTTTTGATAACTTGTGGAACAGTGATGGGGATGTTATCCACATTGAATGAGCAGTATTGCTTGTCCAATTTACCCAGGGTGGAGGGGGAACCAATTAGTAGAAGTTTGTTTTTTTCACTGTTGAGACATAACCAGTTTTCTGCCATCCACGATTGGATTGTTGAGTAAATGGAGTTGAGGGTGTTCATGTCTGTAGGATAGTCACCTGTTGGTGCGATGAGCACCTGTGTGTCTTCTGCATAGTTGGTATATGAGATGCCCAAAGCATTCTGATTCTGAACAGAGGCCTCGTAAAGAGGTTGTAGAGAGTGGGTGCGATGCAGGAGCCCTGAGGGACCCTGCATTTGATGGGGCTAGGGGTTGCGCAAGATTAGTTATAGAAAACCTTCATGACTCTTTCCTTTAGGAAAGAGGTTATCCACGCACAAGCCTTCGGTGAAAAGTTGGCTACGGAGGAGAGATGATGGCAGACGGTTTTATGATCCACCAAATCAAAGGCCGCTGAGAGGTCTAAGAGAAGGAGGGGCGCAGGTTTGCCTGCCTCTCTGAGGTCATCCATTTGATTTTTTAGGTCAAGTAGTGCTGGTGCCAGTTCATGGCAGAAGCCCTTTGGTCTCTTGACATGAACCAGGCATCAGCGGACAGGCCGCCTTTGTCTTTCAAGACAGGGCTGGGATTGTGCTAGGGCAAGAGTCTGTAACCCGCGGCTGTACGGGTCTTCAGAATTACGTCTCCCATGATCATTCACCATTGACTATGCTGGCTATGGCTGATGGGAGTTGTAGTCCAAAACATCTGGAGAGGCAAAGGTTTTCAGACCCCTCTTTTAGGGTTTTCAAAACTGGCGGCTTGCCTAAGATATCAGGCCCAGTGATGGGGCGATATTGGGGGGAAATCTGACGATAGCCGAGGAACCGTGCCCGAAGCAGGGATACTACAGAAGACAGTCAAAACCTCCCCAAGAACCAGTTCTCAAAGCAGACTCCCCTCCACCTTGGTCGCTTCTTTTTCGTTGTATTACTTTCTGTTATTTTTCCCCTGTCCTTGGCACCAGGCCTTTTGCTAATAGATGCAACTGTTTTTATTCTGGTGCACTCAATATTTCAACATTTTATTTTCGCGCCAGGGTTTGGTGGAATATCAGATAATCGCCTGCTGCCCCCAGAAAAACAGGGCCCTTGGACCAGTCTGGGGCCCCTGACTCATGCCTCCTTCAATGCAGAGCTTTCTAGGGTGTCTGGGACCCCATGTGCTGTTAGATGACTTGTCCTTGAACAAGCTCACACTGAAGGAGTGTGCAGTGTTAGAAAGCCAGAGTGAATGGAAACAGAGTGGAGGATGGGGGTGGGGGGCAGGAGCGCACGCATAGACAAGAGGCGGGACAGCACTGAGAGAGCAGAGCGCATGTGAGAGGGAAATAGGGCACGCAGAGAAGGGGGCGACGAAGAAAGAAAGGGCGATGCAGCTAGAGCTTGTCCAAAGTCCGCGGACGGCACCCCCTCCCTCACCACGACCAGATACTCCTCGCTGGTGTCACCAAGTCTAGCCTAGCTTAGCGCCCCCCGCCATGAGAGGCCCCAGCACGAGTTACTCAAATAAATATTAGCGTCAGCTGTGCAGAGGTGGCAGAGAAGGCTGAGCTCAGCGCCCCCCCCCATGAGTTAATCAAGTAAATAAATACGTCACGTGAGCTGCGCAGAGGTGGCAGAGAGAAGGCTGAGCTCAGCGCCCCCCCCCGCCATGAGTTAATCAAGTAAATAAATACGTCACGTGAGCTGCGCAGAGGTGGCAGAGAGAAGGCTGAGCTCAGCGCCCCCCCCCGCCATGAGTTAATCAAGTAAATAAATACGTCACGTGAGCTGCGCAGAGGTGGCAGAGAGAAGGCTGAGCTCAGCGCCCCCCCCCCGCCATGAGTTAATCAAGTAAATAAATACGTCACGTGAGCTGCGCAGAGGTGGCAGAGAGAAGGCTGAGCTCAGCGCCCCCCCCCCCGCCATGAGTTAATCAAGTAAATAAATACGTCACGTGAGCTGCGCAGAGGTGGCAGAGAGAAGGCTGAGCTCAGCAGGCTTTAATGAAAACCTCACAGCCCAGAACAAATGCAACCTGTCAGCTGCCCACCCTAACCCCTGGGGGCAAGATGAGGGGCTAGCCTGTCCCAGACCAGACCAAAGGACAAAGTGTTTATTTGGTTTTAATGTTCTGTCTGGCCAGGACAGGACACATATGGGGGGGTGGGGGGAGGGGGCGATTTCCTTTCTATGGGAATCTGCAAAACAACCCACTTTAGGGCCTCATTCCAGGTTTGGTGGTAATCCAATGGTATATTTGCTGAATTACTCGATTACCGCTACTTGCTCTCATGGAGTTACCACGGGGTTACAAGTGGTGGCAGGGATGTTTAATTCCCCATTTTTGGAGTCCTTTGTATTCCACAGGGATTTTTGGCAGTTTGATGGAATTACCACATGGTCTCCTCTAATTTTTGGGGGGGATTTATCTGCAGCAACAAGCCGGAGACGAATGCACCATTTTTCCTTTATAAATCAGTGGATTCACCAATGCGGTAATTCAACCGCCAAGACCTAGACATTGGCAGTGCGGGAAAAACAGCAGCAATCTCCGTTAGTGGTCACGGAATTGCCACCACGGTTCCCCACCCCGCCGGACTGGCAATGAAGCCCATTGCCTTTTCATTGACTTTTTAAAGATAGCCCTCCACAGCTCTCCAGTACTGGAAGACCTGCTCCAGTGCTCTCAAGCCTCGGTCCCATTGGTCACCCCCCCATTCATTGATTAAAAGGCCAATTGTAAACGTTTGTGGACATACACGTGTTTTACTCCCCCACTCCCATTTCAGGTCCAAGAGAGATTATGCAGGCCTTCGTTCCACAGCTCCGCCATGTGTTTTGAATTAGTTATAATTAACCAATTACTGGAGAAAGCTGTGCCTTCGAGCAGAAGCGCTGCACAGGATAAGGCCCAGTCGCTGAGCACTCCCCTAGCTAGTTCTTTACATCTGAGCACGGCCGTGCATGGGGAGCTTCTTTCCCGTGGGGGTGGGTTATAGTGGGGAGACCAACTGGGTACACCAATGAGGACCGTCGACAAATGTTTATAGCGATGATGGTGTAGTGTATACAAGTATTTATAGGTATTAGAGCAGAGAAGCCCTTCCCCATTGCACCAGGAGGCGCGCAGTGACTGGCACTAGTAAATCCCCAGAAAAACAGGGCAATGCACACCTAAGGGGCAAGCATGGCAGACAGCGTGTGCAAAGGATCCCTTTGGGGTCTTCCTGCGGTCCAGGGTGAATATCCATGCCGGCGCAACTGCTGGAGCATTTGTATGGCAGAGAGGAAGGACGGTGGAGGAAACGGAAGTTGTGTTCCGCCCCTCCTCTTCACCATGGAAATTATTGAAAATGTGGCGTGGCGTGAAGGGGAGGTGCAAAAGTCTTACGCTATGACGTTACGCCTTTCATTCACGTTACGCCACTAATGAAAATGAGCTCCAGAGATTCTCAAGGATTCTGACGAGGAAGACATGGGCTCGGATCCATGAAGATTACTGGTAAGGCATTGGGTCATTCAAGGTCATGGTATAACCCCCATAACATGTGTGGCAGCACTGAATCTCTCTTCCTGACAGACAAGAAGGAGGAACTCGGCACCCCCGCCTGCCCCACCAGAGATCAGAATGGAACCACTTCCCCCCCAACCCGGATATGCACGCTGCTTTCTCACCAGGAACGCGATGATGTCATATCCCAGCTCCTTCAGCCAGACCAAGATGCAGGAGGTGTCCAGTCCGCCGCTGTAGGCCAGTACCACGGTCCCCTTTTGCTGAGCCATTCTGCCTGTGGGAGGGAAACGACTCATGGGGTTAAGACATAAGAGCAGCAGACTCTTTGATTAAACAGAGACTTGCTTTCTCCGGGTCACAAGTCGAGGGCACATGCAAGTACACGGGCGACCGCCACTCTGATCAGTGGGGGCACTGGACACCCCCCATCCCCAGGGCACAAGTCGAGGGTACGCGCCGGTCGCCAGGGTCAAAGGTCGGGCGCTTCACCACTGCAGCATATAACCTGGTGAGAACTAACAACTAAAGGTGAAATGTCACACTTCGGGACTGCAGGTTCCAGGGTAAACATTGCCACTGATTCTTGGGGTTTTAAACATGTACACTTTTTAACCTTTTCAAAACACTATTAGAAGACAATATGCTCTTAGGAAAGGCACACGCCCATTTGTCCTGGGCAATTCGTATGGTTATGCAAAGCCAATTGAATCCAATTTGGATATTTCACCTTGACATGCTAATTTCCGGTGACGTCACATCCTGGTGCGCATGCTAATGTGTCCCCCACTTTTTTTTGTTAGGACTTGACCTCTGTCCCTAGTACAGGAAATGTTGGAGGGGAGGTTGTCCCGTTTAAGTGTGAGCTTGTGGAGCCCAGGCCCTCACCGCCAATCGGTGCTTTTTTCAGGCGTAATTACCTAGACCAGCATCTGAAAGCCACACAGTCCCCAGTTACCTGCGCAACGTTTACTAACATGCAACCAAAGAAAGCCCGAGTAGCAATTATAGCCTACTCGTTCCAATGATGCCTGCGCTTTCAATGATCGTGAACATGCTTAAAACCCACACTTACTTTTAGGACGTCTACCCTATAGCGCCTTACATCATGGCATAACCAAAGGTACGTTGTCTTTGCCACTGATTTCCCAGGGGGTGGTTTGCACAGACCCCCTCCCCACTTTCTCAAGCTCACCAATACAAGATGGCGCCTTCTTTTGCAGCCCGCTCTGAAAGAAACAGGGTTGATTTTCTGAGCATCTTGCGGTTAGAACAGTGTTTGCCTTTTAGGAAATGTTCGACTTACTTAATTTGATAGTGAAACGTGTGACTTTTAAGGGTTACTCCAATTCTTCCTTTCCCTGGAAATGAAAGACAAGAGGCAACATTTAATTTTGAGTTTTAAAGTATAATGACAGTATGATACACACAGCACATACCAGACCCCTGCAGACATGAGCTGCTGCGTGCCCACTGGAGGTTACGGCACCCATCACCAACGTAATATGTAGAACAGGCCTTTCTCGGCCCACAGACATGGGCGTTCGTTTTTTTATTCAAATTTATAAGGCACACAAACAGCCCAAGGGCATCGAGGCGCCGTTACGCGACTTAGGTACAAGGCATGAGCATAAAGGTTACATGTACAACATTGTAAACAATAGGGCCGTGACGCATGGCGCTTACAGGGCAGATTATGTACAACAGTTAAAAGCTGGCCGGGTAGGCAAATAGCAACGTTTTGATCGCTTTGCGGAACAGTGGGTGGGATGTTTCCCCTCTGATGTGGGGTGGGAGGGCGTTCCATTGTGTGGCGGCAATGAATGGGAAGCTAGAGCCCCCAGCTCTGGCTCGTTTGACTTTGGGCACTGTAAGTAGGTAGGTTGGCATAGGGTGTTCTGGTTGGTCTGGGGGATGAGGACCTGATTACTCTTTGTGTTGGGCATTGAGGGGCTGTGAGACTGATATATTTATGGGACAAGCAAGAGTTTTGAATAGGACCCTTTCTCTAATGGGTAGCCAATGGGCCGGTTTCCTGGCAGCGGAGATGTGGTCCCTTCTGGGAATGCCAATGGCGGCACAGAGCGCATTATTGTGAATGCATTGGAGTTTCGTCAGGTTTTTAGCTGATGTGCCTGCAAGGAGGACATTGCAGTAGTCAAGTTGGGATACAGTGGTTAAGTGTAGTACACTCTGTGCTCCCTCACCATGGCGCTTTCTAGCTCTCCTATCTTCTCTAACTGCTTCTCTATCGCCTATCCTTCACCGCTCAGTAAGTCTGGCAGGAAGAAACTTAAGACACACTCGGCTCCAACCCAGGCCTTCCTATTGCTGACACCTACGGAGTGCTTCCGTCAGAGACTCTCACAGAAATCCTCATTTGTTCCTTCTCCCGACCTATGAACTCTACATATGGTTGCTCTGCTCTCTCCCCACTCTTCCTCACACATCAATGGTGGCACCCGCTGGGAGACCCTTCTTGCCTTCTTCCTGACCTCCAGGGTCATCATAAATGTCTATAGAAATGGTACCGTCTTGGTACAGGGGCCTCAACCCAACCTCCTTTTTGATAGGCTCCTCCCTCGCCTTCTTAACTTTTCACTTTCCTCCTCACTGCCTTTCCCTTGCCATCTGCACCTTGGACCTCCTTGGCTCCCTTGCCTGCTAGGGCCACCCTGGCTCCCTTGCCCACACTCTCTGCAGAGACAATCTCGTCAGCCATTCCCACACTGGTGCACTTGCCGTCTGCCACGGTCCCGGCTCTTTTGCCTGCACTCTCAACACTAACATCTTTGTCATCTTCGGCTACCATCACGGATACCTGTCCTCGTTTATCCTTATTCGGTGACAAAGGGTAAAGGACAAGAAGAGACCGTAGAGTGCATGGGGGGAGGTGCTATACCAGGCCACTAAGGGCTGGCCAAGGCCTGCAGAACTAGACCATACTATACATGACAAGATCTCCCTCCGGTACCCAGCGTGAGAGGGGCAAGGCCCCCTCTAGCTCTGAGAATTGCACATTCCATTTGGTGCACTTTCTTCCAACTGGGACCCCTTGCAAGACTGAACTTGCCCCTAAATCTTCTCCCAACCTTAGCACCCCCTTATCCCCACAAGCTGTATGGGCAGCTTCTTTCTCAAAGGCCCTGCCTTATAACGGGTCCCAGAGGGCAGCCTTGACGCCCGTTTGCAGGTTCACTGTGTTCGCCCGGAACACCCCGTGGACACAGGCTGCTCGTCAACCATTAAGTGACGTCGTCCTAAAATCACTGCAGCGCTATTCAGGAGAGGGAGAGAGGGAGAGAGGGAGAGAGAGAGAGAGAGAGAAAAAAACAAACTCTACCCCTGCTGATGAACAGAACCCCCCCGGAGCCCGGAACAGACCCTCCCGCTGCGAGCCTTGCGAAGTTGGAGTCCCTGACGCAAGCAGGCCAGTGGTCCTTCTCCCCTCTCCCCATTCTCTTACCTTTCACCTGCTTCTTTTCCTTCCGTAAACTAAAATCTGGGTCCCCCTGCTGGGGGCACAATCTGCCAACCTCTAGACAAACCTGGGCACTCTGAGACACCTAGAGCCGGGATCTGGTGCAGTCTGAAGACTTTGTAACATAACCTACATAACATAACATGGTTGTTGACCTAAGTATTCTGAGAACAGGCCTAGACCTTGAGAAGAGAGGAGCGGTTTATGAGTCACTCTGAAAACCTTTATTCTGCTGCATGGAAGAGGCCTAAGATCTGGTCCATTTCTTTGAGTCACTTTGGCACAAACGCAACTGGAAGACTGGAGTGCACTTTAGATTACACTGGGATGACTTTTAGTTTTCAGCAGGTTACCTTGGATTACTTTTAGATTACCTTGAAGTAATGCAATTGGACTGCAGTCTCCAACTACGTACTCTCTGTTCTCCACTAGAAATATTCTCCTTGATCTGTCTGCGGCTTTGGAGACTGTAGACCATCTTTCTGTTCTGGGATGCTCCAGCTCTGTGATCCGCTGGTTCCCTTCGTTTGTTTGTTTGTGCTTTTATATAGCGCTACGAACCCTCGCTATTTCCCACAGTGTGTGGTGCTCATTTATCGACCTCGGAAGGATGAAAGCTGAGTTTGGCACTGCCGGGATTCGAACCTGCGTCAGCAGGCTCTGCACGGATGTCAAAGCGAGCGCTCTACTCGCTGTGCTACCTGACCGGCATCTTTCTGATCGTTCATTCTCTGCCTCCTGAGCCGGCCCTCACTCGCCCTCTCTCCCTCTGCAGCTTGGCCTGCCTCAAGGCTCTGTTCTTGGCCCTTTTCTCTTTTCACTCTATACCTTCCCACTCTCTGTTATCATAGTGAAATTTGCCTTTTCTTCTGACTTTGACGCTGATGCCCAAATCTTTTTGTCCTTCTCCCAATTTCTCTGATAGCGTTCACTCTTAATTGTCTGCCTGTCTTTTTGTAATCCAGCAATGGACGCTCTCTCGCTTTCTTTTCTTCCCATCCTCTTGTGTCACTCCTTTCCTCCTTCTCTCCACTCCTATTACAATAGCGCTGATAATTATGGAGTAATCTTTGATTCTCCTCTTTCCTTTTCCTCTCATATTTTGTCTATCCCTCGTAGATGTCGAGTCTAACTATTTAATTTTTGGAAAACCCGACCTTTGCTTTCCTACTCTGCTACGAATCTTCTTATCTTTGCTTTTGCTCTTTTTATGACTCTTCTATTGTTCTTGTCTGTGTATTATCCTTCCTCCTCACCAATCAGCTCCTCTTTGATCTATCTATAATCTCTCGTCTTGCTCATCCATTTCATCTGCTCTCCACTCCCTATCCTGGCTCTCTTTGAATCCGGTCTCCTTTCTCTGGGCTATACATGTCTCTATGGCCCTGCTCACTCTTATCTTTCTTCACTCATCTTATTCTGCCCCCCTCTAATCCCCTCAGCTCTCAATCCCTCTTCTTAATTGCTGTGCCCAAACTGCAATGTGCACAGTCTGGCATCGCGTCAAAAAAACGAATGCCAAAACAATGCAGCTGAAAACACTGAATTTTTTAAATCGAATTATTGCAGTATTTTTGCACTTTTTTCTAAATAAATAGATGTGAGTTTGGGTTAGGGAATTAATTCATGTGGGGGGATTTAGGGGGGCTGCAGGGGCCTAAGATTTCCAATGGTTTTGTCTTTTAATCAGCATTGTTTGCTGTACCACAATTATTACGTACTTATGTGCAGGCGCTAAATATACATAACAAATACAATTCAAAGACAAATCCAAATGAGCCTGAATTACTTTTGACAATGCGATCCATGTAGATGATGTGAGAAGACCTTGGATTGTTCTCCGTTGCTGTTAAGGACTTGGATGGAGCCTCACAGCATTCGTCCATCAAAGACTTCCTACCGCAAGAATGGAAGGCTCAGCCATGGGGCAAAGTATACTGTCTTTCTTCCTCAACACAGACAAGGAGCACACATCACAAAATCGGGTCTACCCTAAAAACATATGGGGTGTTCTCATAGGTCAGTTTGGGCTAAATATATATTTAGAAATTATACATTAATATGTTTATTGGCTCCCCATATCAGGTGGTTTTGCCTGAGACTACCCCTAAATGTTACCAACTACACTGTTGCTGGATAACAGGAAGACCATTGGCCTGTGAACCATTTTATACCACCTCACAAATGGATCTTCTGGATTGGCTAGAGCGGGTCCTCCCAGACCTGGGACCTTTCCTGGTCACAGAGCTTGGTGTACCTTTTCAAGTTGATGCCAAGGACTATGAAGGGCTGTGTGTTCCATATTGTTACAATGTCTGATCACCTAAGCCTGAGAGAGTGCCTGCAGGTTGCAGGTTTGGTGGGCAACACTTGTATCATTCCACTCTGTCTCGCTGGGAACAGCTTCTCTTCCCACCATGAGTAAATGAGCATTGTCCTCTTCTGCTGGGTCACACGTGAGAGGACCGCAAAACAAAGTTCTTCTGTCTGCAATTGTGAAGATTTTATTCTGAATTCTTGCAGGTGGCTTGCTGCCTCGGGAACCAGGAATTTCCCATCTGCCCTGTGCCTCGTGCTGCAGGGATCCTGTCTCCCCTTCCATGTATCCGGGGCCTGTGTTTCCAGCCTCATTCACTTCAGTCACCCTATCGGTGTTTTTATGGATTCTTATGGTTAGTTGCAATGAAGCATATGCAAGCTTGGTCCACGTATATTCTGCATCTTGCCGTTTTTCGTTGGCAAAAGAAGAGAGAGGTTCTTTGCATTATGTAAATGTATCCGTACTCTACCTACGGGAGTTATTAGCATGTTTGTTTTTGATGTCTAAAAGCAATCAACTAGTGTATGTTTGTGTAGCTTCATGAATGGATGTATATTTGCTTCATGGCTAACATGGCTATGTTGTGATGTCTCTAATGACGTCATTGATGCCTGTCTTTATTATCAGTCGACCTGGTCCATTGACGAGACCGCTGTCTCCTCGAAACCATCAACGGGATACGGTTTAAATGGATGTCTGGGAGAATATCTCCTGTCATATCTGTGCGACAGTGGTGCAGTCAGCGACTGGCCAAATAGCGATTTACACCTTTCATTCTTCATTCTGCGCGTTGACAGTCGCATACGGGTCATAAGGGCCATTCCTGGGACCCTCTCTTCATTCATTTTAGTTTTCCTTAGAATAATTTAAGTTACCTTGGTGACTTGAAATTACCTTTGAATTTTCTTTCACTGATGTCTGTTCTCCTATCCTCCATGCACTCTGGCAAATAGTCCCCCAAAAAAGTATTGCTTTGTCCTTTTTTCCTGCTCCCCCTTTCTTCTTTAATTTCAACCCCCATATCTGCTCAGCCTTTTCTCTAAGCTCCCAGTTTAACTTTCACCATAAACTCCCACCTGGCATTCCCAGTAAATTGACATTCCTAATAAGCTTACAGTTTAACAGTCTGAGTACATTTGGTATTCCCAGTAAGCTCACAGTTTGACTTTCCCAGTAGGCTTGATATTCAAAATAACAAACAGTTGGCCATGCTCAGATATTTCCCAGTTTGACATCTGCAGTGATCTGGCACACAAACACACCGATGGAGGGAGAAATGTTGTCATGGTCAGTACCCAAAGGGAGATGCCATTGGAGTAGAACTCGTCTGCAGGTGTCCTTAGGTTGCTTGCTTTTGGCTCTTCGCTGGGGTTTCAGCGCCACCATTCGTTGTTGCTCATAGTAGACTTTTAGTGGCATCCCTATTAATCTCCTCACGCCAGCTCTGAAGGCTCGCAACCTTGGGAATCTCTTTGATAGCGATCTAAACTTCCACCATTCACTTCCTCAGCGCCCAAGCTGCTCAGACAAAGCTTCTGAATACCCACCGAAATCCAAGCCAAACCTTCTGAATACCCACTGAAATCCAAGCCAAACCTTCTGAATACCCACGCAAATCCAAGCCAAAGCTTCTGAATAACCACCAAAATCCAGGCCAAAGCTTCTGAATACCCACCAAAATCCAAGCTAAAGCTTCCGAATACCCACCAAAATCCAAGCCAAAGCTTCCGAATACCCACCAAACTCCAAGCCAACACTTCTGAATACTCACCAAAATCCAAGCCAAAGCTTCCGAATACCCACCAAAATCCAAGCCAACACTTCTGAATACTCACCAAAGTCCAAGCCAAAGCTTCTGAATACCCATGGAAATCCAAGCCAAAGCTTCCGAATACCCACCAAAATCCAAGCCAAAGCTTCCGAATACCCACCAAAATCCAAGCCAAAGCTTCTGAATACCCACGGAAATCCAAGCCAAAGCTTCCGAATACCCACCAAAATCCAAGCTAAAGCTTCCGAATACCCACCAAAATCCAAGCAACACTTCTGAATACTCACCAAAATCCAAGCCAACACTTCTGAATACCCACCAAAATCCATCTCCACATTCTGCTGAACCTTATATTTCCACTTTAGTCATTATACTGTGTTATCCTCCACTGTGGCTTTGCTCTCTACCCGTGGCGCCCTCGACAAAGTGATACATGTTGTAACCACGGCTCCAAGCTCTGCTCGATCCTTCAGTTCCCTGAGTCCCATGCACTGCCTCCCACTTTGACTCATTTACTCTTCTTGAGGCCTCATCACAAGTTGGGCCTTACCCCTTAAATGTGACGTTAATGCTATCACCGCCGCATTTAAGGGTTGACCCAATCAGGAGTTGGGGGTTAAATGGGAGTTTTACCTCCAGCTTTTTGCTGAAGGTAAACATCTCTGTTTTCAAGCCGTTTTTGGAGCTATAAGCGCAGTGCTATTTGCGCTGTCGCTAATAGCGCCACCCCAACCTCATTGGCTCCAACGGAGCCAATGGGAAATGGGGCCTTACTGACCCCCGCAACTCAGGATCAGGCGCAAATTTCTCCAGACCAAGTTGCGGTAACACAAATAGCGCTGGGTCAGGTCCCCTGGAAGTCCAGTCCACTGAAATAATAGTACATCACTCTCCAGACTTGTCTTCAAGAATCAACTTCTTACCTGGAAGGGGGCACCTGGCATGTGAAACACTAAACCAACCGGAAAGTAAAACATTGGTGTCCAAAGGGGTCATTCATTGGATGTATCGAAAAGGCTGGAACCCATAGCATACTGATTAGAGCTCTCGCTTTGACATCTGTGCAGAGCCTGCGGACACAGGTTCGAATTCCCGGCAGGGCCAAACTCAGCCTTTCATCCTTCCGAGATCGATAAATGAGCACCACACACTGTGGGTAATAATAAGCAGCGCTCAGATGCCTGAGGCTTCGGAGCGCTATAATAATGCTACATTATTATTATCGAACTACACATGAAAAACACACAAAATGTGTTTCAAACATTTAACAATCAGAAAAAGAGAAACGTGTTTGCTGAAAAATATATGACATTTTTAATTTTAATGATGGATTGTAAGTTTCTATCAATCAATAATTGAGCATTCACTTTTGTTTTCTATAGTTTAATTTACTTTCATTTATATCGTTGGGACTCATTGGTGGCGCTTTATCGCCACCTGTTACTCTTTCATAGCTCCTCAATAAGAGTTTGGCGGTGATGCAAAAGTCTTCCACTTATGGGATTACCGCCACTTTTACCACACTGCCCAATTTAGAGTTTCAAAACTGAAACCCACTAAAAGCCACCTGGTTTTGTGGGGAGAACATTTCCACCAAACACAACCATTACTGCATGCGCCAATCATTGCATGCAGTGATACGCAACGGAACCCCAGGACACCCCAAAAGGGGGAATAACGCATGCAGTAATGGGAAGGGTCCGAATGATCCAGAGTCACCGCCTGCGGTTTTCCCGCAGGGAATACCGCCACACTCTTGATGAGGCTTAGGGAGCGGCCAGACCTCCCAGGATAGATTAGTCCATCAGCACCACCCTTATATTTGGCACCTAATGAGTGCCAGGGCTACCAGACGTCCCAGTTTTTTGCCAGGATGGTCCCGGAATTGGGCCTTCTGTCGGCCGTCGCGAGAGTTTTTTTTATTTAAATGTAAACATCCTGAACCGGTTTTGGGCAAAGGGAGGGTAACAACAGTTATAACTGTAATTATTTTCACAAAACATTCAGAATTTTGAAGTTGTAGGATTGGCTCGAACCCCAAGTCACAACCCTTACTCACAGTGCCACAGAGACTGGCTTGGAAATGGTTGTACAGCAAGCCATGTAATAGCAATTAGAGCAAACACTTGTTTTTAATTCAAATGCCAAGATGCGCAGACAAACCTGCACAATTTAGATCATATATAATTTATAGAGAGGAGAAGTGCTGGCAATAGTGTTGGGTGGTGGTTGTGGGGGCGTGATGGGGGGGGGCGGTAATGGGTGCGCTGCAGTGGGGTAGTCCTTCTTTTATGTTGCTGGCTGTCCCGGTGTTTCGTTTTGGAAATCTGGTGACCCTACTCATTGCATTGACTCATAGGTGCTGCTTTAGACTCGCCAACAGTTTTGGCTCCTGGGTGGCGCACGTGCACCAGAAGGGGCAAAGGATATTATGATGGATACCTCAGACCTGGTATGCAGCAGACAGTAGCCTGGAAGGCAGGGCTTCCGGTGGGGTCGTGGGAGTGTGGGGTGATGGACTCCTCTCCTGCGGCTCGTTTGGGGGTGCAGACTGCCTCCCTGGTCTGCCTGCCTGTGACTGACGAGGCCTGCCCCACCATAGAAGCACCTCACTGGCTTTTTCGCTTGTTTGAAAATGTCACGACTCAAGAGGGTATGTAACTGGGATTCATAGCACACCCCATTGCCCTTTTCCTGGACTCCAGGCGCTCCGATGGATCTGAAAGAGAGGGTGGGTGGTACAGGACAGAGGCAGACGCGCAGAGCCCCTGGCACCAGCGGTGCACCCAGACCTTGCAGCCCTGTCACTGTGCCCCCTGACTCACATCCTGCAGCCTGGATACGCCTCGGATGCTGCAAGGGAAGCAGAGCTGCTCTCAGATTTGATTACTGGCGGGTCTGGGCAGAAGCACTCGCCTGGGCTCCTCTCCACGCGCCCTCTGCTCTGCCATCCTCGCTCCAGGCATGACTGCTGCTCCTGTGCGCTTCCTTCCCTTGGGCGACCTAAAGACGGAGCTCAGGAACCACGCGGGGACTGGAACCAAAAGAGGCCCTGTAAATATTTCTCAAGGTGGCCCCATATTTTTTTAACAAGCCCAACTTTTCCTATGAGAACATGTGGAAATAACAGAGGAAAGAGGCCCAGACTGCAGAGACCTACCGGGAATTTTCCCTGGCAGGGTCCAGACCTCGGATCACAGAGTTGGGCCATTGTGAAGAGCATGATATGGCAGGAAACATGGAAAGCTCAGTGGGCAGAGCACTTGCTGCAGAGGTAAACTGCAGGTCAAAGTTTTGACTGTAGTGGGAGCAGCGGTTAGGCTGACCCTGCCCATGTGGCACCTCAGCTGGCACAGTTTAGATAGTGTAGGTGACGTTACTCCTTTAGTGACCCAACTTTTATAGCACACTTTAGACCTGCTCGCCTGAAGGTGCCTGAACAGGAAGAAAAAGACCCAAATCACTACAATAGTTGATTTGAAAACACTTTTAAATATGAATTTCTCCTGCAGATGTAAGTAGATGAGTACCGGCGGTAAGGTAGCTCAGGAGGTTCAGCAACTACGTGTAGCCTGCAGGTTTAAATTTAATAGATAAGAAATCAGATTTGATGGGAAGCAGGGAGGTTATGATGGGGAGAGTTTGAGAGACATTCTGACCAAGTTGTGGCGGAAAGTAAATCAGTCACCAGGGACAGTACAGAAGTAGACATACATAGAATGGGGCATTTGTAAGCGCAGGTAGGTGGTACGGCCAGCTCTGCTCGGGATGTGACCATGATGGGTGAAGTGCTGGAGTGGAGGCAGAGGAAGTGAGGGTCAGAGGCAGGTTAGAAGTGAGGGAAACATGTTAGCTAGCAGGCAGGTGAGATGTAGGTTAAGAGGGTAACTCAGAGGCGAGGAGGTAGGCGTTCAGTTTGGTTTTCAGTCCCGGATGTCTGGGGAAAGAGAATTCCATGCAAGTATCTCAAGTTTAAATCATGAAGGGCTAACTCAGTGTCTTAAGCTTCGAAAGTCGTTAAAATAAGTATGGATGGATGGTAGTAAGACTTCTTTTTGAAGGTCAAAGGTGCAATTCAATTTGAGCCTTTTCATTGTTATTATGAAGATACAATAGCATGTAGCTGTTCAGTGGGACAGACTCCACAGTGCAGGGTCCCCTACAGAAGCCCAGACGCCTGGCGGGACAGCCACGCTCTCTGTAGGAGGGAAGGAGAAACTGGCAGACCATAGGCCTAATATCACACAGTGTGTCAGCGCCCAGCCGGGATAACAATCAAGGAATCGTGCATTCATTGCACTGCTATCACTCCAGTGCAACACATTTCAGCAAATATTCTGGTGGCAACCAGGGCTGCTTCCCGAGTACACAAAGGGGGAAAAACAACTTGGACATGATTGTAAACACAACAGACATGTTTCCTAGATTATTTTTGGGGGAAGCAATAGGGTACTGTACATCAGCTGAAGGGGGGTCACAGAAGTGTGCTCGATGCTTATGGGGGAAGGAACAGTCATTTAGTGAAGAAGATGCTCTTTGAAGCTGAGGGTCTTCAGAGCTTCTTTTTAGTTTTGACTGTTATGTGGCGCATAGGAGTGCAGCTAGGAGGGAGATGACACTTGAGGTAGATCACACAGCTTGTGGAAGTAGCTAGGAGGGAGATGACATGCGAAGTAGGTCACACCGCTTGTGGAAGTAGCTAGGAGGGAGATGACACTTGAGGTAGATCACACAGCTTGTGGAAGTAGCTAGGAGGGAGATGACATGCGAGGTAGGTCACACAGCTTGTGGAAGTAGCTAGGAGGGAGATGACACTTGAGGTAGATCACACAGCTTGTGGAAGTAGCTAGGAGGGAGATGACATGAGAGGTAGGTCACACAGCTTGTGGAAGTAGCTAGGAGGGAGATGACATGAGAGGTAGGTCACACAGCTTGTGGAAGTAGCTAGGAGGGAGATGACATGCGAGGTAGGTCACACCGCTTGTGGAAGTAGCTAGGAGGGAGATGACACTTGAGGTAGATCACACAGCTTGTGGAAGTAGCTAGGAGGGAGATGACATGCGAGGTAGGTCACACAGCTTGTGGAAGTAGCTAGGAGGGAGATGACACTTGAGGTAGATCACACAGCTTGTGGAAGTAGCTAGGAGGGAGATGACATGAGAGGTAGGTCACACAGCTTGTGGAAGTAGCTAGGAGGGAGATGACACTTGAGGTAGATCACACAGCTTGTGGAAGTAGCTAGGAGGGAGATGACATGAGAGGTAGGTCACACAGCTTGTGGAAGTAGCTAGGAGGGAGATGACACTTGAGGTAGATCACACAGCTTGTGGAAGTAGCTAGGAGGGAGATGACATGCGAAGTAGGTCACACCGCTTGTGGAAGTAGCTAGGAGGGAGATGACACTTGAGGTAGATCACACAGCTTGTGGAAGTAGCTAGGAGGGAGATGACATGCGAAGTAGGTCACACCGCTTGTGGAAGTAGCTAGGAGGGAGATGACACTTGAGGTAGATCACACAGCTTGTGGAAGTAGCTAGGAGGGAGATGACACTTGAGGTAGATCACACAGCTTGTGGAAGTAGCTAGGAGGGAGATGACATGAGAGGTAGGTCACACAGCTTGTGGAAGTAGCTAGGAGGGAGATGACATGCGAGGTAGGTCACACAGCTTGTGGAAGTAGCTAGGAGGGAGATGACATGCGAGGTAGGTCACACAGCTTGTGGAAGTAGCTAGGAGGGAGATGACACTTGAGGTAGATCACACAGCTTGTGGAAGTAGCTAGGAGGGAGATGACATGAGAGGTAGGTCACACAGCTTGTGGAAGTAGCTAGGAGGGAGATGACACTTGAGGTAGATCACACAGCTTGTGGAAGTAGCTAGGAGGGCGATGACATGCAAGGTAGGTCACACAGCTTGTGGAAGTAGCTAGGAGGGAGATGACACTTGAGGTAGATCACACAGCTTGTGGAAGTAGCTAGGAGGGAGATGACATGCGAGGTAGGTCACACATCTTGTGGAAGTAGCTAGGAGGGAGATGACACTTGAGGTAGATCACACAGCTTGTGGAAGTAGCTAGGAGGGAGATGACATGCGAGGTAGGTCACACAGCTTGTGGAAGTAGCTAGGAGGGAGATGACATGCGAGGTAGGTCACACAGCTTGTGGAAGTTGTTTGGTTATTTATGCACTCATTGATGGCCCATAGCGATGGTAATCCTTATGGCCATTCCCACTCAATACCTGCCACTCACTGCCCAATACATATCCTCCTGGGATCTTTGTAAACTAGCTCTATCAAGCAGTTACATCACCCGTTGGTCTGCCAGTGTGATTTCTAAGCAGTCTGCTGAGAGTTCATGGTTTAGCTGCAGCTGTAAATGAGCTACAAGTGTAATAAAAATGTCTTAACCAAGTGTGCTTTCTGCTAATTGACATATCTGTTCCTTGCACTGAAGTCCTGTTAAAAAACAGCATTGGCAAAGCAAACGTTTTGTCTTGTGTATACATATAAGATAGGCATTTGCCAGGAATTGCTATCATATGCAGTTCCTGGCATCACATGTTCAGCTGTTGGCATTACGGCCTGGTTGCATCATTATGCTGATGCCTGGCAAATGCCTATGTCATGCCCACACAACAGCCAAAGTGTTGGCTTTGCCAGTGCTTGTTGACAGTGTTTCCGAGGGGAAGGATGCAAAGATGCTTTTTCATGTTGCCTTGTTCTGTATTTTACAGGATGTCCCTCTCGGGGCTGTAGATGTTTACAGTCCACACGTTCAGCCTCCAGCGAGGGGCTCCCTACAGCCCCCCCACCCCAACCAGGCGAGTCATGGCACAGATGTCTAGATGCCCAGGCAGACACCTTAGGTCTCACTCATTGGGTGTGATTTTTACATCTTTGCACAGTCTCACTTGTAGCCCTTCACGCTGATCTCATTAAATTTAACAGCCTTGCATCTGGAAATCGTTTTTTCCTATGCGCACCCGGGGAAGGGCTCTCAGCCAATCAAGTGGCTGTAAGAGCGGGCGAGAATACAATGTGTACCATCTGCTCTTCACAGCCACCCAGGGCCCTTACCTGGGTAGCGCCATCTTGATTGTGGTGAGGCAACAGGGAACCCCTCCATTTTGCCTCCCCATGTCCCCACTCTTCCTCCTGCCCCCATTGACAGTAGAACCCTTCCACTCCCTTCCTTCCCCCTCCCCCACTTCCCTGTTGGAGCTCCTCCCATCCACGGCCGCCACCATGTAAATGGAACAGGGACTATGTTCCTTTTCCTATGCTAGAGTCATCTTTTTTTCCATGTTTGTTTCTCAGGAGATTAGGCTCATGCAATAGCGCAGAGCTCATCTCCTGAGAAAAACACGTGAACTATTTTTACCCTGGGCAAACACTGGGGTGTGAAGAACTATCACGCCCGAGCCAGGGGGCGTATAGGCCAGTAACGGCCCGTAGCCGGTCGGGTGTGATAGCTCTTCACATCCCAGTGTTTTCCTGGGGTACATATAGTTTGGTTTTTTTCTCAGGAGATGGGCTCTGCCATGAAGGCCCCCTGCGCCCCGGCTGGGGCGTGATTGCTACATTCAAACAATTACTTTTGGCCCGAATCTCTCACATCTGTCTCCTGTGGCACCTTGGAAACCGATTTAGTGGGAGATATCACGCTCTGGTGACCCACCTCCTCTACTTACCACAGGCCACACTCATAGTGAGACACTTCATGAAAAACTGATGTATGTGATTTCACAGAATTTACTTCACCTAAAGGTGAAATCTTTGAATCTATTTTTCTTCAATTTTATGTTTTTATTATGCGGGGGCGACACCCCACAACCCTCTCCCACTTCCCCCTACCTTATCCTATCCCCCTATCCCACCCCATCTATTTTTTTTAATGTACCCACTTACCCAACCACATTCGAAGACATTTTCTTTTGAAGATTTCTCATTAGGGGAAATTGGATTCGGTGAAATGTAGGTATCCATGAAAAATGGACAGACAACCATGTACCCAGCCAGAATAAAACATGGCCAACAACTAGAGGCCTGTCATTATCATGTGTTAAAAGCAATATGTTAATCATGAGATTAGTGTAAATGTAAGCTGTGGACTACTACACTACTGGAACACAACACCTGTAAACATACGCCATTCATACCATGTGAGTAATGCAGAAACAGTCACTGTGTAAACACTGAACTGCTGGGTAGACACACACTTTAAATATGCATTTTTTATGCAGTATGCTTAGTGCAGAAACAAACTGTAAAGACGAATTATTCATACCATAGGATCATTTCAGGCACAGTGACGGACTGTAAACACTGAACTACTGGGCAGACACAAGCTGTAAGCACGCAGTTTTCATACCATAGGATCATTTCAGGCACAGTGACGGACTGTAAACACTGAACTACTGGGCAGACACAAGCTGTAAGCACGCAGTATTCATACCATAGGATCATTTCAGGCACAGTGACGGACTGTAAACACTGAACTACTGGGCAGACACAAGCTGTAAGCACGCAGTATTCATACCATAGGATCATTTCAGGCACAGTGACGGACTGTAAACACTGAACTACTGGGCAGACACAAGCTGTAAGCACGCAGTATTCATATCATAGGATCATTTCAGGCACAGTGACGGACTGTAAACACTGAACTACTGGGCAGACACAAGCTGTAAGCACGCAGTATTCATACCATAGGATCATTTCAGGCACAGTGACGGACTGTAAACACTGAACTACTGGGCAGACACAAGCTGTAAGCACGCAGTATTCATACCATAGGATCATTTCAGGCACAGTGACGGACTGTAAACACTGAACTACTGGGCAGACACAAGCTGTAAGCACGCAGTATTCATACCATAGGATCATTTCAGGCACAGTGACGGACTGTAAACACTGAACTACTGGGCAGACACAAGCTGTAAGCACGCAGTATTCATACCATAGGATCATTTCAGGCACAGTGACGGACTGTAAACACTGAACTACTGGGCAGACACAAGCTGTAAGCACGCAGTATTCATATCATAGGATCATTTCAGGCACAGTGACGGACTGTAAACACTGAACTACTGGGCAGACACAAGCTGTAAGCACGCAGTATTCATATCATAGGATCATTTCACGCACAGTGACGGACTGTAAACACTGAACTACTGGGCAGACACAAGCTGTAAGCACGCAGTATTCATATCATAGGATCATTTCAGGCACAGTGACGGACTGTAAACACTGAACTACTGGGCAGACACAAGCTGTAAGCACGCAGTATTCATACCATAGGATCATTTCAGGCACAGTGACGGACTGTAAACACTGAACTACTGGGCAGACACAAGCTGTAAGCACGCAGTATTCATACCATAGGATCATTTCAGGCACAGTGACGGACTGTAAACACTGAACTACTGGGCAGACACAAGCTGTAAGCACGCAGTATTCATACCATAGGATCATTTCAGGCACAGTGACGGACTGTAAACACTGAACTACTGGGCAGACACAAGCTGTAAGCACGCAGTATTCATATCATAGGATCATTTCAGGCACAGTGACGGACTGTAAACACTGAACTACTGGGCAGACACAAACTGTAAAGACGAATTATTCATACCATAGGATCATTTCAGGCACAGTGACGGACTGTAAACACTGAACTACTGGGCAGACACAAGCTGTAAGCACGCAGTATTCATACCATAGGATCATTTCAGGCACAGTGACGGACTGTAAACACTGAACTACTGGGCAGACACAAGCTGTAAGCACGCAGTATTCATATCATAGGATCATTTCAGGCACAGTGACGGACTGTAAACACTGAACTACTGGGCAGACACAAGCTGTAAGCACGCAGTATTCATACCATAGGATCATTTCAGGCACAGTGACGGACTGTAAACACTGAACTACTGGGCAGACACAAGCTGTAAGCACGCAGTATTCATACCATAGGATCATTTCAGGCACAGTGACGGACTGTAAACACTGAACTACTGGGCAGACACAAGCTGTAAGCACGCAGTATTCATATCATAGGATCATTTCAGGCACAGTGACGGACTGTAAACACTGAACTACTAGGCAGACACAAGCTGTAAGCACGCAGTATTCATACCATAGGATCATTTCAGGCACAGTGACGGACTGTAAACACTGAACTACTGGGCAGACACAAGCTGTAAGCACGCAGTATTCATACCATAGGATCATTTCAGGCACAGTGACGGACTGTAAACACTGAACTACTGGGCAGACACAAGCTGTAAGCACGCAGTATTCATACCATAGGATCATTTCAGGCACAGTGAGGGACTGTAAACACTGAACTACTGGGCAGACACAAGCTGTAAGCACGCAGTATTCATACCATAGGATCATTTCAGGCACAGTGACGGACTGTAAACACTGAACTACTGGGCAGACACAAGCTGTAAGCACGCAGTATTCATACCATAGGATCATTTCAGGCACAGTGACGGACTGTAAACACTGAACTACTGGGCAGACACAAGCTGTAAGCACGCAGTATTCATACCATAGGATCATTTCAGGCACAGTGACGGACTGTAAACACTGAACTACTGGGCAGACACAAGCTGTAAGCACGCAGTATTCATACCATAGGATCATTTCAGGCACAGTGACGGACTGTAAACACTGAACTACTGGGCAGACACAAGCTGTAAGCACGCAGTATTCATACCATAGGATCATTTCAGGCACAGTGACGGACTGTAAACACTGAACTACTGGGCAGACACAAGCTGTAAGCACGCAGTATTCATACCATAGGATCATTTCAGGCACAGTGACGGACTGTAAACACTGAACTACTGGGCAGACACAAGCTGTAAGCACGCAGTATTCATACCATAGGATCATTTCAGGCACAGTGACGGACTGTAAACACTGAACTACTGGGCAGACACAAGCTGTAAGCACGCAGTATTCATACCATAGGATCATTTCAGGCACAGTGACGGACTGTAAACACTGAACTACTGGGCAGACACAAGCTGTAAGCACGCAGTATTCATACCATAGGATCATTTCAGGCACAGTGACGGACTGTAAACACTGAACTACTGGGCAGACACAAGCTGAAAGCACGCAGCATTCATACCATAGGATCATTTCAGGCACAGTGACGGACTGTAAACACTGAACTACTGGGCAGACACAAGCTGTAAGCACGCAGCATTCATACCATAGGATCATTTCAGGCACAGTGACGGACTGTAAACACTGAACTACTGGGCAGACACAAGCTGTAAGCACGCAGTATTCATACCATAGGATCATTTCAGGCACAGTGACGGACTGTAAACACTGAACTACTGGGCAGACACAAGCTGAAAGCACGCAGTATTCATACCATAGGATCATTTCAGGCACAGTGACGGACTGTAAACACTGAACTACTGGGCAGACACAAGCTGTAAGCACGCAGTATTCATACCATAGGATCATTTCAGGCACAGTGACGGACTGTAAACACTGAACTACTGGGCAGACACAAGCTGTAAGCACGCAGTATTCATACCATAGGATCATTTCAGGCACAGTGACGGACTGTAAACACTGAACTACTGGGCAGACACAAGCTGTAAGCACGCAGTATTCATACCATAGGATCATTTCAGGCACAGTGACGGACTGTAAACACTGAACTACTGGGCAGACACAAGCTGTAAGCACGCAGTATTCATACCATAGGATCATTTCAGGCACAGTGACGGACTGTAAACACTGAACTACTGGGCAGACACAAGCTGTAAGCACGCAGTATTCATACCATAGGATCATTTCAGGCACAGTGACGAACTGTAAACACTGAACTACTGGGCAGACACAAGCTGTAAGCACGCAGTATTCATATCATAGGATCATTTCAGGCACAGTGACGGACTGTAAACACTGAACTACTGGGCAGACACAAGCTGTAAGCACGCAGTATTCATATCATAGGATCATTTCAGGCACAGTGACGGACTGTAAACACTGAACTACTGGGAGACACAAGCTGTAAGCACGCAGTATTCATACCATAGGATCATTTCAGGCACAGTGACGGACTGTAAACACTGAACTACTGGGCAGACACAAGCTGTTAGCACGCAGTATTCATACCATAGGATCATTTCAGGCACAGTGACGGACTGTAAACACTGAACTACTGGGCAGACACAAGCTGTAAGCACGCAGTATTCATACCATAGGATCATTTCAGGCACAGTGACGGACTGTAAACACTGAACTACTGGGCAGACACAAGCTGTAAGCACGCAGTATTCATACCATATGATCATTTCAGGCACAGTGACGGACTGTAAACACTGAACTACTGGGCAGACACAAGCTGTAAGCACGCAGTATTCATACCATATGATCATTTCAGGCACAGTGACGGACTGTAAACACTGAACTACTGGGCAGACACAAGCTGTAAGCACGCAGTATTCATACCATAGGATCATTTCAGGCACAGTGACGGACTGTAAACACTGAACTACTGGGCAGACACAAGCTGTAAGCACGCAGTATTCATACCATAGGATCATTTCAGGCACAGTGACGGACTGTAAACACTGAACTACTGGGCAGACACAAGCTGTAAGCACGCAGTATTCATACCATAGGATCATTTCAGGCACAGTGACGGACTGTAAACACTGAACTACTGGGCAGACACAAGCTGTAAGCACGCAGTATTCATACCATATGATCATTTCAGGCACAGTGACGGACTGTAAACACTGAACTACTGTGCAGACACAAGCTGTAAACACACATTATTCATACAATGATTGGTGCAGAAACACTGACAGACTGTAAACACTGACCTACAGGGAAGGCACACACTGTAAACATGCATCTGTCATGTCAAATAACTGGTGCAGAAAGATGCACCGACTGTAAACACCACACTCCCCATGTGCTTATTTCAGACGAACACAAACTGTAAACATGCATTATTCATACCATACGATCAAACACACACTGTAATCATGTATTATTCATTCCATACGATCAAACACACACTGTAATCATGTATTATTCATTCCATACGATCAAACACCCACTGTAAACTCAAACACACACTGTAATCATGTATTATTCATACCATACGATCATTTCAGACACATTGACGGACTGTAAACACTGCTCTTCCTATATCATTTCTGTTGTGCAGACACACTCACACTGTAAACATTGCACTCGTTTCATCATGTGCTCGGTGCAGGATGACAGACTGTAAACTCGGCAGCATTTGAATGTAGCCGCTGCCACATTATATCATTGTCTGTTTTCGCGCGTTACATGTTTGCTTCGTGTTTGAGCCAGTAGACGGTTGAGTGCTTTGATGTTTGTGGAGCTACTGGACTGCTTTATTGCTTTTTAGCTTGTATTGTGCATTGCCGCCTTTGTATCCCTGTCGTTCACCTGCTTGTACGCACCGTGCGAGTTAAGCTTTTGAACGCAGGACCCAGAAGCCGAGGAACTACAGTTCCCAGACTTCCTCGTAGTTTTGAAATGTTCCATGCAGGCGTGAGCGCGCCCGGCGCCCATGGGCTGGTTTGTGCCGGTTCGTGCAATGGAGGGCAGGAGGACCCTTTTTTCTTCCCTTACACCGTCTGCAGTCCGGGCGTTTGTTAATCTACGCAGTGCTTACAGCCCTGCATGTTACGTGACCGGATTAATGCAGGTAATATGTCACGTAACGACCTTATCAGACGTATCCAGCAAAACCCCCAAACTAGGCTGCAAGCGGAGAAGCGTGACCGCGCCTTAGACCCCCCTCTCCTGCTGGGTGAGCCTCATGCCCATGAACCTTTTGGGGAATTTCCTCCACCAAGGTTGGGTCAGAGGACGCCGCTAATGACGTCATAACCCCCAGGACAGCCAACATTTACCCCAGCACAAATACAGCTCTGAAAACGGTGTTATTAAGCACCCGCTCATTAGCCAGTCACGCTACAGAAGTCGCAGATTATATAAGATCGGTGGACGTGGGCTAATTGCTTCTCACAGAGACCTGGCAGTGTGAGGCCAACCTACATTCTTTACAGCGGGCCACGCCAGTGGGCTACAGAGCCCGCCACGTAGACCGGGCAGGACGGAGGCGGGGTCACTATAATTTTTAGGGAAAATCTTAATTTTTTGTATCCCATACACCTATACTGGATACTTGTGAGGGCCTATTAGTCAAACTCCACCTGAGCCCTACTTCCACCCTCCGCCCCCTTAGCCTTTACCAACCCCCAGCTAATTTGCCTGACTTTCGAGAACAACTTTTGGCTTTTCTGGTCCCCCATATTAAACCTATGACCACATTTCTAGTGGCAGGAGATTTTAATCTGGTGGCCAATAATACGACAGACCTGTAGGCATGCCCTCTGCTAAATCTCTTGGAGAGTGTAGGGTTTAAACAATGTCTCACTGTTCCCACCCTTTAAGGAGGTAACGCACTTGATTGGATCCTGGCTGGGAAGCAAATTATCTCAACCATAAATGTCAAAGCCTGCTGCTGGTCCGACCATAAGCTCATTATTACATCAGGCGACATCACCGAAATAGCATGCAAACACGCACAACCTACCGTGTGAAAACGTATTCACAACGTCTCCCACGAAGCCTTTTCATCTATTGCCTCTTCCCAGCTCTTGGCGATTGAGGGCACTGGCTCACCAAATTCTTATACCGCCCCCATCCGGTGATGCTCTGCAATATCTTAAATTGTGAATTTGATAATTTAGCACCCCTTAAATCTCACCAAGTTTAAAAAGATACACACTCCATCACAAACCAGTGGTTCTCTTCCGAAGTCTTGGTAGCCAGACAGCTCAAACGGGCAGCCAAAAGAGGCTGGTGGAAGCTCCCCACTTCAAACACCTTGGCCCTCTATAAAGAGGCAGCCAAACATTACAAGGCTACTATCCTTGCAGCAAAAAAAGCTAAATTGGAGGATCGCATCCTGGGAGCTAAATTCTGCACCAGAGAACTGTTTCATATTCTCTGAGAACTTAAGGGAAAAACGCTCAGCCAGTGGTGAATGATTCCTGGTGTCAGAAAATTCACAACATCTTCGTGCAAAAGGTCAAACAGCATTGAGGGACTACCCGATAAACCACCCCTAGATGCCTTGAGGCCGATGTAGAAGCCAGGATGGTTAGTAACGAGGTGAAAAGTGATGCAGAGGTTTTCTAGTTTAGGCAGTTTACAGTCAATGAAATATCAATTGTTGAAAAACTTAAACCAACCTCATTTAAGGGCGGCATTTTTCATATTCTTCCAGCATAGCCACCCCTATCACAACATTTATAAACCACTAGTTTCAAGAAGGGATCGTTCCAAAGGGCATTAAGGAAGCCTCAATCTCCCGCTTATTGAAAAAGGAAGGGATTGATTTGCAGGTAGCCCCATTACCAACGTCCCCTTTCTCCTCAAGATCATCGATACATTCGCCTGCACACAATATGACACTTTTGTTGAGGAGAAGGGCCTATCGTCTAGTAGACAATCCGGATTCAGGAAAAATCACGGTACAGAAATAGTGCTGGTAGATGTCAACTCTATGTTAACCAGAATTGTTGACCAGGGGAAAGCGGCAATGTTGCTGCTGTTAGACCTGTCCACTGTCTTTGATCTTGTTAATCAGGATAGGCCGGCGGACAGGCTAATTGAGGTGGGCAGATGCTCGAAATCGGCAGCAAGCTGCTTTCGATCTTTCTTGGGTCCCAGGAGAGCGAAAGGTTGTTCACAGGGATTTTAAGTCAGAGGTGGTTCTTAGTTGTGGCGTCCCTCAGAGCTCCAGCGTGTCCTCATTGCTCTATAACATCTACTCCAAGCCTTGTTTTGATGTACTGGACAGTCTGGGCATCAAATTTGCAAATTATGCGGATTTCACCCAGATCATCTTGGAACTTACAGGCTGTGAGGCAGACTCCTTGCTGGTTTCCAGAGTCTTTGACGCCATAAAGACCTGGATGCGAGACAACTTCTTGGCAATTAACGACAAGAAGATGGAGATCCTAGTTGCTGGCAGTATGGCCAAACCTAAGACCCTCGAACCTCAATATGAAACATTCTTAGTTGGTGGAGCCACCATCCAGGTCTCCAGCTCTGTCAAGACACTTGGTGTGGTCTTTGACAGCAATTTAAATTTTGAAAAGCAGGTTGCCAACATAGGTTCCAGCTGTACTTACACAACACATTTGTTGGGGCAGATGCGACCATACCTCTCAGAAGGCAACAGAGCCCTAACAGTGACAGCAACTATCAATTCAAAGATTGATTATGGTAACGGCTTACTGGTCGGCACTACAACGGCTAACGTAAAAAAAGCTGCAGACAATCCAAAACGGAGCTGTCAGAGCAGTGTGTGGCTTAGGACGCAGAGACCATGTATTGCACGCCCGGAGGAAGCTGCACTGGCTTCCTGTTCGTGAAAGGATCCAGTTTAAAGCATCCTGGCTACTATATAAGTGCATTCAGTCACGTATCAAGAGAATGCTATACAGACAAACTTTTGCGTTCTAACGATAGGGATCTCCTATCACAACCTCGCTTTAAACTGAAGACATATGGGGATCTGAGCTTTGATGCCTAGGGGCCAAGAGTTTGGAATAGTCTCCCCCTTCTTATCAGACAACTGCCATTGTCTGCTCAATTCAGGAAAGCCCTCAAAACCCATCTGTTTGAGGCAGGTGGTGTGTAGGCTTTTTGCAGACACTGACCCGACCAGAATTCGGTAAATCTCTGCTATCTGTTTTTTGTCTGTATTGTCTGTCGACCACTCTGAGGCCTGCGGGCGAGTTGGCTACACAAATATATTAGAAAAGAATGTGATTAGGCAGACCCTCAAATGGAATTATTTGCATCGCGTCCTTACCCAGGACAGGTGTCCAGTGCATATTCTTCACTATTCGGATTGTGATCACTGAGGACAGGCAATAGACCTTGCACTGCAAAAAAACACAGTTCCGTGAATCAGGGTTTGTGTCAGCAGTGCAAAGTCACTTTTCAGCAGTGCAAAGTCACTTTGAACTGTGCATAAATTCCATGATTCGGACCCTTTGTATGCTACTATGTTAGCACACTGGATGGCACCAGGCTTTGCGTGCTATTACAGTATCACTCTTGTTGGCAAAAGCCTTTGTGTACGATTATAGTAGCGCACTGGATGGCAACAGCCTTTGTGTATGATTATAGTAGCGCACTGGATGGCAACAGCCTTTGTGTATGATTATAGTAGCATCACTGGATGGGGGCAGCCTTTGTGTATGATTATAGTAGCACCCTGGATGGCAACAGCCTTTGTGTAAGATTATAGTAGAGCACTGGATTGCAACATCCTTTGTGTATGATTATGGTAGCATCACTGGATGGGGGAAGCCTTTGTGTATGATTATAATAGCGCACTGGATGCCAACAGCCATTGTGTATGATTATAGTAGCGCACTGGGTGGCAACAGCCTTTGTGTATGATTATAGTAGCATCACTGGATGGGGGCAGCCTTTGTATATGATTATAGTAGCACCCTGGATGGCAACAGCCTTTGTGTAAGATTATAGTATAGCACTGGATTGCAACATCCTTTGTGTATGATTATAGTAGCGCACTGGATGCCAATAGCCTTTGTGTATGATTATAGGAGCACACTGGAGTCTGCAACAACATTTGTGTATCCTTATAGTAGCTAACCGATCCACAACAGCCTTTGCAAATAATTATGATAATATGTAGAAACTGACCCAAAAAGAGCATCAGAGTCCTAGTTTTGACCGGACCGGACCGAGCCCCGCTGGGCTTGCCAAGTTTTAGAGTGTGTGTGGGATACAGATTTTGCAATGATATGATATGATATGATATGGTATTTGTAACGCGCCTATACACAAGTGTTTCAAGGCGCGACGAGGCAGGGAGGGGGGTACAAGGGGAGACAGAAAATGATCCTACTAGGCCAGGTGTCATTCAGATCGCGCAAGTGCAGGGGTAGGGGAGGGGAAAAGTGCAAGGGGAAGGGGAGGGGGGGAAGTGCAGTACAAGGTAAGTGGCGTAAAGTAATAAATAAATAGGGCCAGCTGGTGGCAAGTGCAAGGTAAGTGCAGAACAAGTGCTGGGGAAGGGGGGGCTGTAGGGATACAGAGACAGACCCGCAGTGCAAAGGGGTTCCAGGGCATCAGTGCAAGTGGAGAGTGGCTGGGCCCAGGACCGAGGCCGTTTAGAGTGGTCCAATTGCAGGATCAGTGCAGCTTCAGTGAAAATTAATTAGCCGCTCAGCAGGGGGGAGGGAGAGGGAAAGCAGAAGCAAAGAGGAAGGTTTTGAGGTGCTTCCGGAACCGGAGATGGTTCTCCTCAAGTTTCAGGGAGGCAGGAAGGCTGTTCCAGAGGGAGGCCCCTGCCGCGGAGAGAGATCTACCCCCAGCTCGTTGCTTCGAGAAGCGGCTAACCCTGAGGGAGTTGGAGGCGGATGAGCGAAGGGCTTGGGAAGGAAGATATTTGGGAAGAGAGAGTTGAAGGTATTTAGGACCCAGGCCCCAGAAGGCCTTGTGGACAATGCAGAGGGTTTTGAACTTTATCCTCGCAGCCACTGGGAGCCAGTGTAGAGATTTCAGTCCTGGAGAGATACGGTCCCTGGGCTTGAGGCCAAGGACAAGTCTCGCAGTTCTGTTCTGTTTGATCAATGCCACCCACATTTTAATGGATGCCAGCCTGTGATTAGGAGCTCGGAGAACCCCTCAGACACAAGTTCCTGCTTATTTATTTATTTTTATTTATTTAAAAAGCGCGCAGCCCGCAGGGCGCAACAGTGAGACAAGGACAAACATGAAGAGGTACACAAGCCAACTGAATAATCATGCAAACCCTGCAACACCTGATGGTTACCTAAAAAGTGAGGTCTCCAGGGATCTGCGGAAAGCCAGGGAGTTTTTTTCCAGTCTTATGGCCGTCAGGAGAGTTTTCCACAGTGTTGCAACTCTTATTGGGAAGTATCGACCCTGGCCATTTAAATGTCTGAAGTTTAGACAATTGATCATTCCGACGTTTTCAGAACGCAGAGATAATGGGAGGCGAAACACTTCAAATAGGATAGTGGCGCTGCAAAGAGACAAAGATGTCCAATTGTACTAGCTCTGAAGGCAATACAGTCCATCACCACCGGCCAATGTAGGTCTCTCCTATCTGAAGAGATGCGCTCACATCTGGATTTATTCTTGATGATACGCACCGCGTTGTTCTGAATTGTCTGGCATCTTGCTAGACAGGAGCTATTGGTCCCAATAAGCAGTGCATTGCCATAGTCAAGTCTCGAGAGCACAATTGCTCAAGCAATCGAAGCACAATTCCTTTCATTGACAAGAGGCCTAATCTGACTAAGCAGACAGTGGTAGTACTGGCATTTCCTACTGACTTGATTCACATGGGCCTCTGCGCTCAGAGAGGATTCCAACGTGATGCCCAGAGTTTTCACCGAGCCCTGAACCGGAATTATACTGCTCTTGATGTTAAAGCTTTTGTAGTCTTCACTCAGATTTGCGCAAACCTGCCAGGAACCAAAGATGAGCAGCTCCGGTTTACTGCCATTTAGGCACAACCAATTCTTGGTCATCCAATGCTCGATGGTGTCATAGACACCTTGGAGATTAACAGAATCCTGGGAGTAGTCACCGCTCATTTCCAGTTTTAACTGAGTGCCATCGGCATAGTTCGTAAAGAATACACTGGACTCCTCGAACAGTGAGCAAAGGGGATAAGCTAACACCCTGCGGCTCCCCCTCCTTAATCGGAGCCAGGGGTGAAAAGGCATCACCCAAGGGAAGGGTAGACATTACCTGGGTCCTGCATCCTTTCCTTGTGGAACCCAGTAAGAGGTCCTGAATCATAGACAAAGATACTAATCCAAAGAGAGATTGGGAGGCAGATCTGCTGGACCCTTCACTCCTCCAAGATCTACCTTGAATGGAAAGCAGTGTCTGCCGGCACTAGAAAACTTCAAAAAAACTATAAAATCCTCTAAAAGCCAGAAATCCCTTCCCTTGACCCAGCGAGCACAGATGTGTCGAGAGACAGATGAATGCGTACTACATAGCGTTGGACCCTCCCCGCCTCTATACCGTAGCAATGAAAGAAGCACATCATTCATGGCATCTGGTCCCTCTCCACCACCATGCCACGCACTGAGACAACCCTACCCGCCTTACCCCGTAATGATCGATGAAGAGATGAATCTGCAAAGTTTAGCAGACATGGACATGCTGTGCCCAAAGAGGACGAAAGCAAGTGACACCACTTCTGAAACCGACACACGTAGACACATTAGACACGAAGAAGATACACACTCACCATGAAGTTACACGGACATTAGGTCAAACTGCATTTAGGCAGAAAGAATGTTACCTGCATTCAGTAGACATTAGAAGACATATGCAGAATATATATGCTGAAACGCAAGATGCGTAAGGATGCATATAATGTTTGCTTAAAGCCGAAACGCAACAATAATGAGTGGCCATTTTGGATAAAATGGAGGGCGCACCACGTTCGAGTGAATGTGAAGCATTGAAGAAGCCTCAAAGCTACAAGAAGAGTAGGATCACTCAATCAGCTGAAAGCACAGATCTAAGCAGACTTGATGGTGGCTGCCCAACTCCTGCCATGGTTATGGTAGAAAAGGGAGGCTTGAACTAGCACCGGGGAGAAAGGAAGAAAATAATTCCCCAGCATAAGGCACATTTCTCTTAGATTAAGTAACGAAGGCTTAATATTGGGAGGAAAGTAGCTCGAACAAGTCTCCAGTGAACAGGAAGGGTAAAGACACTCGCATTAAAAGAGGCTAAAATCGTATCAAAAGACAAGCACAATAATCCAAAATGTGGTCTCCGCACATGTGACTTATAGTTGGAGAACAGGGGCTGTTCATTAACCCCAGACTCAGATGGACCAAGGCCTTCACCCACCTCAAATTCTCAGAACAACGACACAAGACAAAGCCAAGTTCAAAGCTAAAAGTCCTGGCTCGTAGCCTAGTAAATCAGAGATTGTGTGCTGGAATTGGCAAAAGCAGCACTTTGATGCCGCTCCACCCTACCAGTATTGCTGCTCATGTGCTGATGACCACCCAAGTAATCAAGGTTGGCAAAGCCGATGCCAACCAACCCCCTTTCCTCAAATAACATTGTTTTGCAACTGTTGCACTGGCCAATCAAGTAGTGAAGAGGTGACATGTATTCACAGCTATCAATTTAGAGGTGGTCTCAGGTGGGCCATCAGATGGAGCACGACCAATGAGAAGACTAACCCTTATAGATTATATACATAGATGATTCCCTTAACCAATGCCACCTTCCCCCTAACCAATACCACCTTCCCCCCTAACCAATACCACCTTCCCCCCTAACCAATCCCACCTTCCCCCCTCACCAATTCCACCTTCCTGTGGGTTTTATAACAAAGAGTGTAATGTGAGATCATTTGTGATGTGTTTTGTGCTTTTAATCCGTTGCCAAGCTCAAGACTGATGCGAGTGTGGACATTTCTAATGCTCATTGCTGTCCCCTTTTATGTTCATTGCTGTCCCTTTTTATGTTTATTGCTGTCCCTTTTTGTGTTCATTGCTGTCCCTTTTTATGTTCATTGCTGTCCCTCTTTATGTTCATTGCTGTCCCTTTTTATACTCACTGCCGTCCCTTTTTATGCTCATTGCTGTCCCTTTTTATGCTCATTGCTGTCCCTTTTTATGTTCATTGCTGTCCCTTTGTATGCTCATTGTTGTCCCTCTTTATGTTCATTGCTGTCCCTTTTTATGTGGATTGCTAATAAAACAGGCTTTTGTTATTTACATTGACTTCCATTTTTGGGCGTGGGATTTTCCGGGCCTTTCCGTTCCACTGAGGGCTGGGACTCCCCCCTACCAGAGACAAAGAACAGCAGAGAACACTGCACGTGCGACCACTGGAAGGTAAGGACAGGCCTCAGAGAAGGACGTCCCTTGCCTGAACTGCCTCCACTGGACGACGACTGGTTTACCGGTACAGCAGGATGTGCGTTCCACAAACCGCTCTTAGGCTTTAGTTGTTTGTTCATACGAGGCACATCACCACCACCGTTAGTGAGCTCCTCACCCCATCCTCCAAGGATGGCAACTTTGTGGTCCTCTTTCATGGCAAACTAAAGTGTTAAAAATGCATTGGCTTCACTGCCACAGCTTCACGGATCAGCCTATTGAATGCACACGGCTCCCTCTGGCTTCCAAGGGGTCCGCCTCTAGCACCGGTTCAGCAGTTCTGTTCCTCCTTGGCACGGCAGCATCACTAGTGGCTCTGGAAAAGCCCTTCTCCACCACAGCCTCACTGCTGCTCGGCATCAGTATCCTGCTCTACCAATCAGACGCTGTTCCATCTCTCCAATGCTTCCCCTCGGAGACTAAATCTAGACACAGCCCACAGGTGCCCCTGTGCTAAGGACTGTCAAACTTTGCACCCAAATGTCCTGGCTGACCTGTGACTTTGTGATTGACTCTAGAAAGTAGGCTGAAGTCCTGTTTTCAGGATAGGACAGAAAGATTAGGATAGACAGGTGGTAGGAGAAGAAGGGCAGGGTTATGTGTGGGGAAACAGGCATGCTTTGAGGCTCTTTCTGAAAGTGGTGATCGAGGGTGCGGTGCGGATTTGAAGAGCTAGGGTGTTCCATGCCCTGGGTTCCCAGTGGGTAATGCTTGACTTTGTGCACATGTTAGTTTTCAGAGTAGAATGCGTAGGGGATCCTGGCTAATTGTTTGGTGTTTGTGCGTGTGATGGATTTGAGTTTGTCATAAAGGTAAAATGGGGTTTCGTTTTGTGCTGGATGGCTTTGAAAACAATGCAGAGTCCTTTGAAGGCAATTCTTTTGGAAACGGGGAGCCAGTGCTGGGTGGGGACTGGGCGATATGTGAATGTTTTGGTACATTCAGGATGAGTCTGTCGGCTGCATTTTGTATGTCTTGCAGGGGAGCAAGGATGCTTCAGGGGAGTTCAGTGACAAGAGCATTGTCCTAGTCCAGCGTCCAGCATGGACAGAACCAGTGCTTGGACGGCGGTGCAGTGGTCGTCAGGAGGAAGGATATGTTGTGTGTGAAGGAAACATTGGGGGGGGGTCGATGGTGAAGGCGTGGAGAGGGATATATGTGGGTTGCCCTTGGAGAGTTCTTGGACCCAGGAGGTGAGTTTAGGCTTGTGTCTAGGGGACCAGATAAGGAGGTATTTTGCTTTGGAAGGGTTGAGCTTGAGGAAGTGGGTGGCCATCCAGGTGGTGATGGTGGAGAGACAGCTTTTGAGGATGTGGAGTTGTGAAGGGGATGACATTTGGAAGAGTATTTGTGCCTCATCTGTGTATTGGTGGAAATGGATGTTGTGTTTTCTAAGAATCTGTCCAAGGGATTCCATTTATAGGTTTGAGGAGGAGTGGAGATAGGGAGGAGCCTTGGGGGACTCCATACTTGACGCCGTGGTTGGGATCGGTCCGAAAGGGGGCATGAAGACACAGTTTGTCCTGTCAGTAAGGAAGGAGATGAACCTGTCGAGGACGCTCCCTGAGAGTCTCATCCTGTGGACAGTAAGTTGAGTAGAATGGTGTGGGCGATGGGGACGAAGGCTGCAGAGAGGTCGAGGAGTAGTGCTGTGTGCCCTTTCTCTGTCATGCTGTGGAGGTCAACGAGGATGTGTACAGTAGCGGCCTTAGTGTTGAGTCCAGGTGGAAAGCCAGATTGGAAGGGGTGGAGTAGGTTGTTTGTGGTGATGTACAGGTGCAGTTGCGTATCGACAAAGCGTTCCATGATTCTGGCGAGTACTTTCCTGAGGTATTAGGTTTATTTTCATAAAATTCTCTGTGTTGACATCCCTTATTGCAATCAATACTGTGTCACTCTGGGGGTCCGTGTAAAATACCACCAACGCTTGCACTTACATGCTGTTCGATCCAAGTGAAGTCCAAAAGTAAAGTGTGAAAGAAGGCAAAATCACCTCACTCTTTACTTTGACTAAACGCTGCCTGGAAATTACACTTTGCAAGCAGCGTTTACTAATGTATTGCCCTGCAATCCACCAGCTTATTAGGATCAAAGCGAAGTGCTCACACAAGAAGGAGTAAAGCACAGCAGAGATGTTAACAGCGCATGGAGCCCCTCCTCCGCTGGGTGTCTGCAGGAAAAAGGCCTTTCTTTTAAGCTTTCATTTTACGCTCAGATCCAGTCAAATAAACCCCCCTGCATTCTTGCACAAGATGCTGCCAAAAGATTGGATCTTGAATGCGCTACCCCCGCTAGCACTAGCTGAGCTACCCCCAGACTCGCACAAGGCCGCAGTGTCCACGCCTTCTTTAGGGAAGCAAAGTAGACATTTGTGGCGCACGGTTTCCCATTACCTGGACCTTGTGGGACCAGTTTCAGCATTTCCTGGGGCAGAGAACCCCAGACGCTGGGCGAGGCACCGGCCTGGAGGCCAATATGTAAATTCTCCATTCTGCCTTTTGTGCGGCTGCACGCCCACCAGCGTGTAGTGTGGCAAGTTGCTTCCTCTTGCCTAAGGGACGAGCAAGCACAAAATTCCCCGCTGCCCTCCTGCCTTTCATTCCTGGAAGCCGTGACGTCAGATCCCCACCGCCTCGTCTGGCGGGAAGTGCTGGGAACGGAACGCCCTGAGCAACGTCTCGTGTTCAGGTCAGATGGGGCGCAGTGGCTGAAAGTCGGGGCTGCCCAGTTCAACACTATGCTCCTGGTATTGCCCTAAAGACGCGGCCCTTGGGTCAGTCACTTTACCTCTCTGTACCTTCAGCTGGCCCTCGCCCCAAACCCTAGACTCTGCTCTTGGGAAAGTCACTTTACCTCTGTGTACCCCAGGCAGACCCTAGCCCCAGACCCTAGACTCTGTGCTCTTGGGCAAGTCACTTTACCTCTGTGTACCCCAGGCAGACCCTAGCCCCAGACCCTAGACTCTGTGCTCTCGGGCAAGTCACTTTACCTCTGTGTACCCCAGGCCGACCCTAGCTCCAGATCCTAGACTCTGTGCTCTCGGGAAAGTCACTTTACCTCTGTGTACCCCAGGCAGACCCTAGCTCCAGACCCTCGACTCTGTGCTCTCGGGCAAGTCACTTTACCTCTGTGTACCCCAGGCAGACCCTAGCCGCAGACCCTAGACTCTGTGCTCTCGGGCAAGTCACTTTACCTCTGTGTACCCCAGGCAGACCCTAGCTCCAGACCCTCGACTCTGTGCTCTCGGGCAAGTCACTTTACCTCTGTGTACCCCAGGCCGGCCCTAGCTCCAGACCCTCGACTCTGTGCTCTCGGGCAAGTCACTTTACCTCTGTGTACCCCAGGCAGACCCTAGCCGCAGACCCTCGACTCTGTGCTCTCGGGCAAGTCACTTTACCTCTGTGTACCCCAGGCCGGCCCTAGCCCCAGCCCCTAGACTCTGTGCTCTCGGGAAAGTCACTTTACCTCTGTGTACCCCAGGCAGACCCTAGCCCCAGACCCTAGACTCTGTGCTCTCGGGAAAGTCACTTTACCTAGTGTACCCCAGGCAGACCCTAGCCCCAGCCCCTAGACTCTGTGCTCTCGGGCAAGTCACTTTACCTCTGTGTACCCCAGGCAGACCCTAGCCCCAACCCCTAGACTCTGTGCTCTCGGGAAAGTCACTTTACCTCTGTGTACCCCAGGCAGACCCTAGCCCCAGACCCTAGACTCTGTGCTCTCGGGCAAGTCACTTTACCTCTGTGTACCCCAGGCAGACCCTAGCCCCAGACCCTAGACTCTGTGCTCTCGGGGAAAGCCACTTTACCTCTGTGTACCCCAGGCCGACCCTAGCCCCAGATCCTAGACTCTGTGCTCTTGGGCAAGTCACTTTATGTCTCTGCTCTTTACCTAACCATATCTCTCCTTTAAAAATGTCTACCAGCTAACACCACATACATAACCCTTCTTTCCCAAAACAGCGACCTCGTGCTTAATATTAGAATGAACTAAGAAATGACGAATCTCACCCCTCTAGCCCTTCCCACACACACCAGCAGGTATCCCAGATCCAGAGAACTGTAATTAATCAAGTCTTGGGTTCTCCGTTCCAAGTGTCACCCCCAAACCCACAGAACTAAACCGGTACTCAGGGTTTTGGTACGTCTGGCCTGGACTTCAACACCACAGGTTTCACTCCTTCCTCCGTCTCTACCACAAACACTTCTAGCACCATGCCATGGGTGGACTACACACACGGAGAACGTTCTGCTGTTACATGTGATACTATATAAACGCGAGACCCGAACTCAGCAACAGGAGACTGCTTCATGCTAGTCTTGAACGTGTTAGTGACACTTGTGGACAGCAAGCATGACATGCAGTAAGTGTGGAACCTGTGAGTAGCAGCTGTGGCATTTGTGGGGCATCAGGTGTGGAAGATTTTGGAAGTCAATGTGGCACCCGGCAGTAGCAGCTGTGCACTTGGAGGGCAGCAGGTGTGAAACTTACATTTGCACCCAAGGAAGGGCCCTCAACCAATCAGGAGGCTTCACCATCAGGCGAGAATAAACTGTGTACCGCCCACTGTTTCCAGGCACCAGAGGCCCTTCGCTGGCTGGTGCCATGTTGCTTGTGGAAAGGCAACAGGGAGCCTGTCCCTGTTGCCTCCGCACATCCCCACCCTCCCTCTTACCCCCAAAAGAATAAAATACCCACCTCACAATTACCTGCTGGACCGGAGCTTTGTGTTCCGGTTCGTGTGGTCCTCCCTTCCACAGCTGCCAAAGAAATAGAAAAGGGACCAAGTACCTTTTCCTATGGTGGTGGCCATCTTGTTTTTGGGAGAATGGGCTCATGCAATACTCATGCAGGCCATCTCATTAAAAATGTTTACTATTAGCACCTCCGGCGAACCCTGTGGTGTGAATGGCTATCTTCCCCCTTGTCGTGGGGTGAACATGGCCGGTAACAGGCCACAGCTCTCACCGAGACCCACGCTGGGGCGCCGTAATCGGCCATGTCCGGCCCTCGACTCGGGGTGGATTGCCATAGGAAGCAGATGTGACATGTGCTGGCGGAAGGTATGGAACCTGGGACTCAACAAGCAAAAGTCCACTAAACCAAGTAGCAAAAACTTAAAATATACTCTGAGCCTCACACCAGAGGGACAGGATGGAACCTTAGGTCTGAGATCCACAAGCTGGTTTCCAGATCCACCGAGCAAGTTGGGCGATCACCAATACAGGAGGAATCTATGCCATCCAATATCTTGATACGATAACCAGGTGACTGAGAATCTCCTAAGGGGGGATCCCTGAGGGAATAGGGAGCAAAGTCTCAGCTTCAGCGTCACAATGACCAGTCAAGCACGGCAGCAGGAGACTCCAGCCACGGAGGGAACCTGACCACGCAACGTGCATCGGCCACCTGTGTGGAAACAGCAAATAAAGAGAACATCTGATTGGATATGGTCCATCCCTTGAGTAATGTCCACAATAACAAACTAGGCTGCAACTTCCGATCTCTGTCCCATGAGAAGGTCAACAACCGATCTCTCCCTGTCCTACGTCACGAGTAACCTCCACAGTACCATTGGTGACCGCGCCCCCCTACCCTTCCACAACGAGTGAAACCTCAGAGCCACAGTGAGGCCAATGGCCGACCTGACTTTGTTCTAAGTCATAAGTAAACTCCAGAACGCTATCAGGGATCCCAGCAAATGTGATCGCATACCATGCTGGTCTCAAGAAACAAACACTCCCTGTCCTAAGTCATGTACCATTAGAGCCCCCAGCCAGTGAAATTCCTGATGCCGGTAGCAGAAGCAGGCCAGTAACCAAGCTGCCCGTGTCTGCTTCACAACCATGATGCACAACACCATCGTAGACCCAAGCATTGCATTCTCTGAAATCCTGGTGTCCGACAACTATGAGCGCTATTACTGTTGTGTGTCATACGTAACATCGCCATTACCACCGTTGACCCAAACCTAGGTCATCTCTTATGGTGGTACCAGAAGGACCTCAATAACTGAACTAGCCATGACCTGCATCGTGAGTTACAGCCGCCAATATCATCGTAGTCTGCAACCAATGGGATCTCAGTATCATGAGGAGGCCAATCACTGACCTAGTCCTGTTGTGTATCATAAGTGACCTCCACAATAGTATCTCACACCTCAACAGTGTGGTCTGTGTACCATGAAGAGGTAAACAAATAACACAGCCCTGTGGGACATCACACGTAACGTCAACACCTCCACAAACCAGTCCAACCTAGGGACCACCATCCAATCTACAAGGCAGCTGGATTCATACTGCTTCATAATTAATAACGAACAACTCTAAGCGAGGGACCGTGTCCTTTACAACAAGTCTTCCACAGGTGCTTCCTGATGACAGAAGCCTCAGAGCTTCCAACCTTCTGACCAAGCCTTGCCCGGCTGTCAAAGAACACATGAACATCCCCAAGGGTTTTCAAAGAAGGTTGATGGCAAATGGTGCATTTCAAAGTACATCAGTTGAGTGTGATTGGCCAACACGACAAAGTTGTATTGCCCACTTCCTGGGAGTCTATTAGCAGGTTCTTGTCTCTTGGCCCCACACCTCATCCGTCCCTCTTGCCCGACTATTGGTGCTTAGTGCTGCCTCTGCAGGAGCAGACCAGTAAGGTAGGTGGCGGGGCAGACCTCAGGAGCAGCTGTGTAGCACCCAGTAGCTTCCTCGGCCCCTTCCTTCGCCACCCCTTCCCCGGTGCATCGTTCCTTCTCCAGCCCTGCTACACCATGCATAGTCCCAGCTCACAACACGTCTCTCACACCGTCATCCAGCAAGGCCGCAGTGGCCACGAGGACTATCCCCGCTGAGCACACAGCATTCTCAGTGCTGCCACAAGACACTGATCCAAAAGATGTCCACCTCAGCCAGCAGCAACGCCCACCCGTGCAGGGGCCACATAATGAAGCGGGTGCAGACAGGACCCATGCCACAGAGGGCACCTGTGACTGGCAGTGTGCCCCTCTTCTCTGCTTCCACCATGTGACCATAGCAGGAGCCCGGGAGATACCATGCTCCCAGGAAGGGGTGACACACCGTAATGACCTGCCTCCATCATGCTTTGCCCGCGTGGTGCCAGCACCAGTTTTCCTGCACGCGTCAGGAGCACACACAGGCTTGCATGGGCAGGGGAAACCTTGCCTCGCGTACATGGAGGCACTGGGTGGAGCCGATTTCATGGGAGCCAGGAAAAGACCACGCATTGCGACAGCCTATGGGAAGGAAGTCGGAGGTCATTTAAGCTGGTGTCAGTTTCGAAAGATACAGATGGGTAGACTAGCAAGATCATTTATTAGAACAAAGGCAAGAATTGAACAAAGCTATGGTACAAAGGGGAAGATGGTGATAGAAAGTCTTACACCCGTTTACAATCAGCACACGCATCCATCGAGGACCAATCAGTGCACGCATCCATCGAGAACCAATCAGCATACACCTCCAACATGGAACGAGGACCAATCAGAATGCAGATCCATCGAGGACCAATCAGCACGCGTATCCATCGAGGACCAATCAGTGCACGCATCCATCAAGGGCCAATCAGCACACGCATCCATCATGGAACAACGAGGACCAATCAGCATACACCTCCAACATTGAACAACAGTACCAATCAGCACACGCATCCATCGCGGACAAATCAGCATACGCATCCATCGAGGACCAATCAGTGCACGCATCCATGGAGGACCAATCAGCATACACCTCCAACATGGAACAACTCGGACCAATCAGAATGCAGATCCATCGAGGACCAATCGGCACACTACTCCATCTTGGAACAACGAGGACCAATCAGGATACATTTGATTCGAGGAGTGCCCATCACTGGTTGAATTGTCACCATGTGTTGAATCCCTAGCGGGATTCATAGCCTTGGAGGAGTGTCCCAGTACCCTTGGCTTTCCTTTCCCCCCTCTCCTCTTTAGCCTCGGCTTTTCAGAGACACACTCCTCAGGAACATGTCAGACATGGTTTCCTATCAAGACGATATGTGGGTCTGTGCGGCCAATGGAGAGAAGCACAATTACCGAGAGTGTATGAGAATTCCTGCAAGTGTCGAGTGAGGGGCCCATGGGGTCTGGGTACTTACCCACGATAGAGCACGAGGGCCCAGATGGCAGCATGGGGTCACCCTTGCTCAACTTCCATCTCAAGGCAGGGAACATTCACAGTCAACAAAGCTACGGATCCCCTGCCTAATAGAGAGAGCATAAAGGCCTCCCTAGGAAGACCCAAAGCCCTAGAGAGAAAGCAAACATGTTCCTCTACCCAGACCCAGTTTCCTACACTCAATACCTGTAGTATGCATCCTGCAGCAGTAAAAATGAAGGGGTCAGAACTTGCACCTCGTGCAGTTCCCAGCCCTCTGCTTAGCAGTGAGTGATACAAAGTTATTAACCCATAAACTACTGGCAGGGTGTCCCCTCCCAATGCCGAACCCCCCCAGGAAAGGGAGAATACAATCAAAGATAGCTGGATTGCCCAGACAAAGATTTGGTCAAAAAGAGACTACCAATCCCAGCCTGGTAACAAAGGTGCAGACCCTTACAGCACAGCACAGCACAGCCCAGGGGGAGGAGGCAGTGCTCTATAAAAACAGATTCCAGGAAGTCAGCGTACGGTTTTGGAGAAGAGTGGAGGTTGAGTCTGGGCGTGGAGTGAGCCATTTTACAGAGGAGTTGGAACTAGAGAAAGGAGTTTGGAGGAGAGTGAAAAGTCCAGAGAGTGTCCAGAAGAGAATGGCAATGGGGTCCATGCGGCTGGGTTAAGCCAGGCAAGGGAAACATAGGGGTACATGGAGGCCACTGTGGTTGGGTGAGGCCAGGTCAGAAGCATCTGTCCTGAATAGAGGCCTGGAAAGTGTGTGACCTGATCCAGAGTTTTACAGGAGCACAGCAATGTTTATGAGACATCAGGAGAAGGTTGTTGATTTAACGGGGAGATTGGGAGCCATCAGGAGGTTAGTGATCAGAGAGAAGAGGTTAGGTAAACATCACACAGTGGTTGGTAAATAGAAGCAGGTGGGTGTAACTGAAGAGGTGGTTGTTGACGAAAAGGAGGCAATTGTGAGCATCGAGAGAAGGATAGAAATAGTGCAGTGGAGGTTGGGAAGTATTAGTAGGAGATTGGTGGAGAAGACCGGGTGGCAGTGAGAAACCCTGAGACAGAGGATTTGGAGGTTGAAGAGGAGACTATTGAACAGAGAGGGGCAAACAAGAGCTGAAGGAGTCTTCAGAAAAAGGCAAGTGCAGTTTGTAGAGGAGACTAGAGAGGAGAGGTAATGAAAGGCTGTAAGGGGGACGGAGCAGTAGAGAAACATCAGGAAATGCTTAGGGAACATGAGTATTAATGATAAGGTAACTAGAACAGGCAGGTTATGATGGGCCCAGATGTCCCAAAGCAGTAGATGAGGGTGTGGGCGGGACGTAAGAGGGGGGAACAAGCACACTTCAGGAGGAACAAGCACACTTCAGGAGGAACAAGCACACTTCAGGAGGAACAAGCACACTTCAGGAGGAACAAGCACACTTCAGGGAGGATATTTATTTTATTCATTTAATTGTTTTCTATAACACGCTTAACACCTGAGTTAGGTTTCTAAGCGCAGATCCGGGATTCGAACCTCAGTTGCTCGGTGTGGTCTTGATTCCAAGACCAGCACGTTGCCCCTGTGCTATCCTTCGTCCTCCGGATACATTAGGATCAAAAAGGAGTTGGTGTGGGGAGACACCAAGACTCTGGTAGGAGAAGTTATACAGGTCCCAGAGAATCCACCCCTACTGTGTTCACAAGACACTCCTCGTGGCTCTACCAGAAACCACAGGGACAGATGCCCCTCTCATTCCGAGACATCTGAGGTGGTGCTGGATCCGCTACAGGTGGACAAGGTCCAGTTGTACCTCCCCCTTCTCATGAAGGTCCAAGAAGACCTTCAGCCAATGGTCCTACCTGGCAAACATAAGAAAGGGTGGGAGAAAACCCTAAACATACAAAAAGACTGAATTTAAGACCAGGTTTTAGGACCGCCTACAAGCCCGCAATCTCGGGGTACAGGAATGCCTGGAAAACCCACAACAGAGGGACAACTAGGACCGGTATTTGTCAAAGAGTTTTATTTCATTTCCAGAGACACCGCCCCTTGAGCTCCTAAGATGTTCCTGTGATCCCTGGAGCAGAATACCCATACTTACTAGTTTTATTATCGAGAGCCTCATTTGGTTAGCTATTTTGGTCACCTATGTGAATACCTACACCAAATAAATGACTCAAAGAAGCTTTACTGTGGTCTGGTTGATCTGTTAATCCCACCAGTCTGTGTGGTCCACTTCATTAAGACAAGTGGCACATGCAAGAATGTCAAGCCCAATATCTGGTGTAAGGTGTTCTGAATCAGGTGCCCAAATCATAGCCAGTCCAGAGAAACAAATACAGCTGGTGTCCTGTTCATCCATAATGCAACAGCACAATCACTTCTGGGCCTCGCTGAATATTAAGTATAGCTTGTAAGAAACGTCAGAGAGAAAACCAAGGCAATCCACACGCTCTTGAAGAAAGGTGAAAGTAGACCTCACGCACTCCCCGCGCCTGCATCCTCTCCATCTGAGCAGCACTTATATTCGCCATGAATGAAAGCGTAGAGGTTTATGCGCTATAACGATGCAGCGAGAAGTGCTACAGGGATGTGGGTCCATTCCCCAACACGATCATGGATCACAAACTCATGAATCCAAACCAAGAACAAGTGGAAGCAAATAAATTACTCCACACCCAGATTCAGACGGCCCACGCGCATTGAATCTATGCAAGGTCACATCTGGCCTCCCTCTTATGAGGACAACCTGAAGCCTCAATCCTTCTAGACCTGCCAGCTACACATGACATGCTGCCCTACAATATCCTTTCAGAAATGCCTGGGAGAGTCTGTTAAGGTTTCAGGTGGGGCTCTAGACTGGATCCTCACTTTCCTGAGTGGACAAAGCTATCAAGTTTGGTTCTGCCACACCACCCCATCTACCACACGTCTCCTGCAGCACCCTCCAAGGGTCCTCTCGTTGGCCGCTTCTCTCCATTGTTTGTAAGCAATCTTTAACAAAGGAACTTCATCTTCATCAATTACCATTACACATGTGTGCACTTAACAAAACAAAGACTAATGCAGAGATACGTTCAAGGGATGTCATTAACACTAAACCCACGCACATGATTCACTTTCTCGTGCACATTTTATAGAGGGCGCACTAAGGGTGCCTTAAAGCATCTAATAATGGAATGTTTGAGCCCGAATAAGAAGCAGGATATTTAATGACCCCCTGCCCTTCACAGGCAAAATAAACTTGTCCAGTAAATTCTCAGAATATGGGAGTGATTGGGTTTGAAAGAATCAAAAGCCACTCCAAGAGGAGGTGAAGAGAAACCATAACCTGTGCCAAAGGGAAAGCAGGCGGATCTACTGCACGGGGAGCACAAAACATGGCCTTAACAAGGACAGTGAACACAATGCCTTTCTGTAAAGTGTATATGGTTCAAAAGTTAACGCTGTTAAAACATAACAATATCAAAACACATAGACTACAAACAGCAGATATGCTCTGACATGCCAGCGACACCCTTTCCTTAAACATTTTTCAAAAATGTCTAGAGGCACAGCAGTTAATACCACTTAAGTCTCTTTGCTGCAGCAATCATTCAGGTTAGAGATGGTTTGAGATATGGTACGCAAAGCGAAAGAACTCAAGACCATATTAAAGATCTGATATTTAAATGGAATAAAATTCAAATGACATATTGAATAGAATATTTTATCTCTGAAGCAAATTTTATATAATAAAAACAGTAACTAGTCAAATTTAGGGACCTCTGCAAGAGGCACGGTTACAGAGACCTAGAAAATACTATCTCTGATTACACAGATAACATAAGAAGGCTTTGCTATAAGTATAATGGTACATTAGAAAGCCCTGAGTCCAGTTAATGAATGTTGATGTATAAACATGTAGTGATGAATATGTATGAAGATCTGCTGACAAGATACATCTCACATTCAACGATTCATGGTGGCCCTTTTTAACCTCAGGATGACCTTGAAAATTACAAGTAGCCTAATTTCTTGTTGATTCTAAACAAAATACATGAAGGATGAGTTGACAAGTTGAGTTCAAGATTTAGAAAGGATGGTGTCCTGAGAACACACTGAAACCAAAACACTGTGATGGATTTGAATTAAATAACTGATAGCAGATTTAAAGATTAAACAATATGATTAGCAAGGTTCTTGATATATGGCACCTGTGTAGGCGAGGAGAGCCTGGCTGGCTGGACACCTGCCGCTTCTAAGAGCTCCTTTCCACTCCCAAAACCGGCTGGTATGATATAAACATGTCTATGTGACGTGATCTCTGGGTGTTTGGGAATGCGCCTAAAGAAGCATTGAGGCACATCTAGAAGACACTCAAAGCATAAAGGAATATACATAATTGACAAAAAGTGAAACTTTGCATCATCAATGAAAGTTAGATTTGCGGTGTGCTGTTTGCTCGCACCTGGTTCCCAAGTAATCGCTCCTTCATAATGGGTGAGGTCTCATACCCTGGACCAGATTTTAATTCTGCAGCTCATCGGATCATAATGTCAAACCCTACATTAGGACCAACAAATACGCAGACGTATACTGCATGGGAGATTATAGCGATAACCAGTCTGGGACCTCATTATACGTCTTGCGATTGCACGGGGCTAGCAACAAATTTTAGGGTAATAGCCAGTCCTACAAATAAGGGGTCTATGGGCCACTTTTACTCCCTAAAAATAGGCAAATACTGCCAAAAATTAAAATAGGAAGTAAAAATACTCCCAACAAAAAATAGGAAACAGGCACGTAGAATCTTGCGCCCCTGGTTCCACGCGCACAGCTCCATGGATTATAACGGCCTGATAACGGAAGAAGTGAACATCTATCTTTTAAAGTGCATAAATAACTGGGAAATAATTATTCATTAAACAATTCAGTTTTCTAGTTAAAATATATTTTTTCTCGCTTATAAAATACTCTCATTGGGAATTCGACTTACATTTTTACTTCCTAAAAAATCTTATTAGTCCTAACTTTAAAAAATAGGGAGTAAAATACTCCCACTTCCATATCTTATCTGGAGCACTGGTAATAGCTATTCCCCATTCTGGAGCCCCAGAGGACTCCACTGACGGCAGGTGGCACTGCATGACTCCATTCTGCCTAGTTCATTAACTGCCATTCCAGGTGGCAGCCACGCCTCCCCTAACAGCCAGCTGTTTCCTTAAACCCATAATTGAGTGGAGGGTGACATAGAACAGGTGGTATTCAGCAATACCACCTGTTTTACTTGCAATGAGGCTTTAAGACTCTCATATGTTGTGTGGTATCCAGACATTTTAATCGTGTGAGTAATAACCAAGGAGAGGATCTGCACCCATAAGAGTTTCCTTCGACTGCAAGCGGCCTTCTGAAGACCCATGGCGGGCACCAATGCACACCATTACACATGACCAGAAGTCACCCTGAAGCATCACCCTTCAGTACTTCCCAGCTATCGGAACCATAGGCTATTTAAGCAATGCAAGTGCTTCAGGAATAGACCTGTTCGCCATAACAATTGTCAGGGACTTACTCCCTATTTTTCTTAGTGCTTTGGATGACCAAACGTGTTCCTAAATGCTGAAACTTTGGACCTCATTACGAGTTTGGCAGTGCAATAAAAAATGGCGGTGGCGCTGCTATCATCAGTTTTTTGGCAGCAACAGTATTACCGCTGTGTTTACCACACCATGGAATTCCATTACTTTGTCTCCAAAAATCGGCAGAGTTACAGCGACCGGATAAATCCCGCTGGAGTCCTATGGACTCAGAAATCGGGATGTGCACCACCCTAGCACCAGTCGTAAACCCATGGCAAGATGACAGGAGTGAGTGGGCGTTGCAGTAAATGATCTTGGCAGTACATCAGCCGGTTTACCACCGAATTACCACCAAACTCGTAATGAAGCCCTTTGTATTCCGACCACCTATATTCTTCATTGTGAAATGATAAATAAGTGGGGAAATCATACATTAAATTGGGGGGATGTTCAGTAGCGAGCCATGGGTTTGTTCAACACTTAATTCTTTATATGTGTCTGTCAACTCCTAATCTTTTTTTCTGGGCATTAGATTTTGTGGTGTGAGTGGAGTGTACAGTGGAATCGGATATAGCACTGCGTTGGGCCATCACTGATTAGCACGACTACCCACCAAGCTACGCCCTGAAACACGACACCGGGACTGCCTTATCTCAGTTACGCCCCCTCTATATATCTGGCTGATCCTTCTAAAGTGCTTGGAAGAGTGCACTGTAGATCCAAGAGGAGCACTAGAGTGCATACTTTCTTTCCTGGCTAGCGCGACAAAGTCACATGGTTTAGGTGAGGAGATGGAGGCCGGGTACCGCCCACCACTCTGTGATGTGGGGCCAAGAGAAGGCAAGGGATGGGGTCCCCAGATTCCCCATTGCTTCCCCCCAGCAGAACCCAAGGGGCCACACAGCACTGCACACTGGTACTCTGGGAAAAAGAGGCATCCAGAGAGGGGAAATAAACAGGACCAGGACTAGGCCCAGGATCCTCAAACCAGAAGTGAGGGAAGCTGCCTGTCAGCCAAGCGGGAAGACGAAGCAAGGACCCACCCCAGCCCGAATCAGCCTTTTTCCATTTGTATTTTGCATTGGGTTTGCATGTAGTGTATACCTCTCTAGGAAGCAACAGAGTGATGTACATGTCATTGAGGGTAACATATGAGGTAAGGGGTTGGGGGGGCTAACAATACGTGGCACAGGACGTTGAGTACAAGATGGATCGATGTGATCCAAGAACACCAGGATCCTCGGTGACACCCATTGGTTGACTAAGGTGTACGTTCTCGAGTTCTTCTCTGAACTGCAAGCGCGTCGGCGCGGCCCAGCTTGCCCGTGGGCTGGTGTTCCAGTAGGCAGGAGGGAAGCAAGAGAAGGCCTGTTTCTTGTTTTATTTCTTTGTGTGGCATAAAGTTCACTCACCCAACTCTTCAAGAACCCCCCTGAATCCTTACTCTTTAGTTATGCCCAGGACCCTGAACCTTCGCCTTTGACCTAGCCCAACTTCCATCCTTACAGGCATAACCATGCGGTAAGCCCCCGCATTCCCGAAAGCCCACTGAGCTTCAAAGTCTGCTGGAATGGCAGTGTCTCTGTGAAGAATGGCTGTCTAAATACCTGTGCTGAAAACCCCCCATGAAGCTTTGCTCGTCTTCTCGTCCTTCTCAAGACAGGCTAGCTAAGACTGCAAGACCCGAGCGCCGGGTCCATCCCCTTCCAAACAGCAAATACTCAACAGTGCTCAAATGTAAGGAAGATCGGTATGCGAGTACCTCTGCACACCCACAGCACAGTTCTGCATTGCCATGCCCCGGAGGCGTGTCTATGTAATTGATAAAGCAACCTCCATTTAATGCCAAGCATGGTTGTTGAAAGGCCGAAAGCGGTGGCAATATGGAGCGAAGAAGAAAGCATGTCAGATCAGAACCCCCCAAGAAAGAACAGAGTGGAACAGGAGAAGTAACTGGGGGCAAGAAGGCAACCCAAGGTATGGGAGATTTGGCAGAGGAGTTTAGAAGGCATGTGTGCCTTTTAGCCAATCAGAAGGCAGGTAGGGGTGGCCAAGTCTCTCCTAGCTACCCATGTCGAGCTGGCGTGTGGATGCGTGATGGGAGGTAGTCTGGAGAGTATACAAGCGCAGGAGACTCATTATGGCTCCAGCTAGACCGAACGTTTGTGGTGGGGATAGCAGAAGTGTTGTGCGATGTGTCTTAAAGTAGTGTACGATAGCAGATGCATGTGTCCGTGCCTTTGGCTATCATCCATAAGCATGGAGTGCGATATGTGCCCGTGTGTCCTGGCTGGTTTCTTGGTTTCATAGATGTGGCATGTCAAATATTAAAGAGAGTGAGGGCAAGCCGACTGTCCTCAAACAAGCTGGAATTACCACCTCATGATTTCTTTGAAAACCTCTCATTCATCTGTCCATTCTAACCTGAGCCCTTGGTTGATTTGTAATTGGTGTTGTGAAATATAACTGTTTGTCCGCCATTTTGTATGTTTGCATTTAGCCAATACGTAGGTATGTAGGGGTGTCCCAAGTCCCTGCTAGACACCCCGTGTTGATCTGGCATGTGGATGGATGCAGAGAGGTGGTCTGGAGAGTATTTGAGAGCAGGAGAGACATTATGTGTGCAGCTAAACCAGATTTTTACTGTGTGGGATAGTGCATTCTAATGGCAGAGGTGTTGTGCAATGCGTCTTAGAGTAGCGCGTGCTATGTCATGCACTGTTTGAGATTATATGCAAATCAGTGACGTAAGGTTTGCTTAACGCTTTAGCAGTTTGCACGTAAGGATAACGCACAGTGAGGTTTAAAAAAACACAAACAACTGATGGAAAGTGCCTCCCACTCCCCCAGTCACAAGCGTCTCAGTTCCTGTGTTTCTACTATGAAGAACTCAGAGACATCCTCACCTGCACAAGCGCTACTAAAATATGACCTATAAAGAGGTTAGCATGTGATACACTAGAATGAAACTATGAGGGATGACAAGTTCCACACCTGGATGGAATAGTGAATGATATCGGGCATCACACCTTGACACAATTGCAAGGACAGCAATGCCAACTAAATAATGCACTAACAACTTCAGCCCTCCGCATACACCTCTCAAACTCTAACAAACACAACCACAAGCCTAAATACAGCAATCCGCACAAACTTCACTACATTGCAACAACAAAACAAATCACACATAGACTTGCACAACAGCGCACAACAGCACACAACGACTGCAGACCATAAAACACCCCAAGCCCAGCCAACGGACCCATTGGGCTGAGGCTGCCAACAGCACATCACTGCTCTCTTGCACTTTTCCAGCTTATTCCCACTAACTAACCCCCCCCTTTTTCCCTTTTCAGAGCCGCCAGAGCGCCAGGGGACCACTCTGGTGGTGATAGTGCGCGGTACAAATGTCCTTTAACATTAACGTAACCCCGAATGTGGGCCATTTAATCATGCCCCTGTAAGCAGGCCTCACAAGTAGCCTTTAAGAGCATCAAAGAGAGCAGGCATATGAAGGCAAAGGCCCTCATTGTGGGTTCAGTGGCAGACAGGCGGTAACTCTGCTGATTAACTTCCACACTAGTTTAGTGTTACCTCTCTTGGTCCCGTGGCATTAATGCAGCATGAGGAGTGGTGGTGAGGTGATGTAAACCCACATTTCTGGAGTCCATCTGCCTCCAAGGGGATTTTTGGAGGATGTGCCACGAGCAGTAATTCTCTGCTGTAAATACACAGAGTTTGGGGGGTAAAGTGGAAGATCTCCACTTTACCTCACAATCCATAGTATGGTGGTGCGGTAATATGCCGGTAAAGTATCAGTATCAGCATTACTGCCATTTGATTGCCATTCTTACCGCACCGCCGTACTTTTAATGAGGCCCGGGAGTTCCCAAGCACTAAGAAGTCTGGGGGCTAAAATACAGCACCACAGGGAGGCTTTTGCCACTATGAACCCGACACCACTACAACGCCCCAAAAAGCTGGGATCCCCACGCACCATGAGACTCTAAGACTAAACTCCAACCACCACAGAGAAGTCTTCACCACTGTGAAGCAGATAACTATACTGGACCCCCTAAAGGGAAGCCCAAATCATCTGGAGACTAAAACCACCAACGCAAGGGACCACCACTACATGTACGCACAAACAGGAAATACAGTAAGAACGTATGACTCAGAAATCCAGCTCTGCCAAATATTCCAGGCAGAGAATCATTCCACCCTGGAATAGCTACGCCCCAGGGACAGCCTTACTCCTGAGTTAACTCTGCCTTGAAACACCAAAGGCCACGGAACAGCTCAGACTCTGCGACAGCTCAGACACTGGGAGCTCATACCCCTGGGATAGCTCCCGAACCCCTGGGCTAGCCCTCGACCCCTGGAATAGTGTCACACAGGGGAGTCGCTAGGTCTGGAAAAGACCCGGGGCTACGCTGATGGCGGAACTGTTGGGACTGGGGGCTAGCTAGCCTTTTGGCTGTAGCTCCTGAGATTCTATCCGGGGCTACAACCAAAAGATCAGGGGCTATGTTGCTAGGTCTGGAAAAGACCCGGGGCTACGCTGATGTCGGAACTGTTGGGACTGGGGGCTAGCTAGTCTTTTGGATGTAGCTCCTGAGATTCTATCCGGGGCTACAACCAAAAGATCAGGGGCTATAGCCCCTTTAGCCCCCCCCTAGCAACGCCCCTGGTGTCACAGCTGCCCGCTGGTCCTTATGGCAGCGCTGGCACTGGGAGAAGAGATTGTTACATTTAGTGTGAGTAGCTCAACGCACGTGTGTGCCACTACGTTCTTTGATAAACGGTCTAATTTACTTCAAAGATGGCCGCCGGGAGTTGGGAAAGTCTCATAATGTCAGCTAAACCACAACACGGGTGTGTTGCAATCCTTCCGCTCTTCAGCCCCAGGGTAAGACGCTAGTGCCCTCATTGTGCATTGATTCTGTTTTCTCTCTGTGCTTTTTCCTGTCCGTCCTTCTATCTAGCCTCGCGGCTGGCTGCTCTCCCCTCGCGGCGTTTGGCTCTGCCACTGCTACGATCATCCTTATCCGCTCCTCCAGCTCTGTATGTGGGTTTTGTCTCCCCTACTTACCAGCATTCTCCTTGGCTAACTTCCCCGCTGGAAGCTTTTTCCTTGCCTTTTGTTCTCCTGTGGGATACAGTTCTAGTACCGCTGCTGTCACGGCGTTCATATTCCTCCCTTTGAGACCGCAATCTGCAGCTAATCAACAACCGCTGCGTCCCTTCCTTTGTCCTTGTGTTTCTTTCTTATTGATTCCTCCGGGATCACTCTGCAATACTTTAGATCCGTGGCCTCACAGTGCTGTCACCCGCTCAAGCCATACTTTCCAGATGGATTACACGTGCTAAACACGGACGTCTACTGCTACATTGAGAGCTTCCAGTTCAGAAGGGTTTTATGCCATTGGGCTTTTCCCTCAATCTCCCAGGACACTTCCTGCCAGGTCACCTCAGTGTCCCACCCTTTGATATCCAAGGCGGTCACTGTGGCGGCAGGGGACGATAGACCCTACCTCTTCAAGGACCGACTTCGGGACAAATCAAAGACCAAACAAAAGAAGGAAAGAAGCAAGACGTCTCGTAAGGATTCCGGATCATCCAATTCAGGTGAGGATTCTGAGAGTGTGCAACGCCAAAGGAAAAATACAAGGATGGCACAAATGCAGGAGTTGATCAACGCCTTCCAGGGCTTATCAACTTAAGTACAAGCATTGAAGGCAGAAAATGACACTCTGAGATACATGATAACGGCAAGAGAAGCCTTTCCCTCTGATGCCCCCTTAGGAGTTCTAACTTCTGTAAGGTTTGATGGTATCCCTGAGAAATTGAAAGAATTCTTGGATGCCTGTACCGTCCATTTCCTGTTCCGGGAAAACACGTTTGCTTCAGACAAGGCAAAGATCGGTTTCATGGCCAGTAACATGACGGGGAACGCCTTGTCCTGGGCTACTCCACTGGTAGTAGCAGGTAGCCTGGTGATCGCAACTTTCTAGACTTTTACAAAAGCACTTAAGGACATGTTCTAAAGGCAGGAACTGACCTTTCACGCCTACGAGTCTCTATTGGACGTAAAACAAGGGGATCAAGAGGTCCTAGCCTACGTGACCACGTTCAAGAGATTGGCTCAAGAATAATCTTCTCTCATCTTGGGTATTCCCTGGTAGCGATATCATAAGCCTCAGCTCAACTAGGAAAAGAACACAGCACTTCTAGCCTCATCGACCTGCAAGACCCACTGCTACAAGACCGAAGAACTTCTTGGATCTCGTCTTGCTTCGGTTCTAGGACCAGTTCTCCCCAGTCTCCTCATTCTTGAGATCAGCAAGATTCCAGAAGAGCATAGAGAATTTCTCAAGGTCTTCGGGGACAAGATCCCTCAATAGCTGCTGCCTCATCATCCGGAAGATTGTTCTATTGGAATCAAACCAGACTCGGTGGTCCCCTTTGGTCGAATGCATTCCTTGTCAATGCCAGAGAAGGAGGCTCTATGCACTTATTTGGACAGAAATGGATCAAACGGTCTCATCTGTGAATCCAAATCTCCTGCTGTGGACTCTCTCTTTTTTTATCCCCAAGAGGGATAGCGAGGAACTCCGTCCTTGCATCACTTTTAGAGGTTTGAATCAAATCACCGAAAAGGACTGTTACCCTATGCCCCTCATCAATTAAATACTTGAGGCGGTCCAGTCGGCTGAAGTCTTCACCAAGCTCGATCTGCGAGGGGCATATCATTTACTGCGCATTAAGGAAGGAGACCAATGGAAGACAGCCTTCCGAACTCTATTTGACCATTATGAATACCAGGTCATGCCCTTTGGCCTGGTAAACGCTCCAGCAATCTTTCAGAGATTCATGGACAGGTTATTTTCAGACTTCCTCTTTCATTATGTAATAGTCTCTCTGGACGACATCCTGGTTTCTCTCCTTCATTGTCCATCCATAGAATCCATCTCACAGAAGTTTTGTGCAGTTTATCAAGAAACAATCTACTCGCAAAACCGGAAAAGTGTCTGTTCCAAGTAGGACAGTACTGTATCTTGGATTTGTTCTCTCCCAACATGGAATCCAAATGGGCCCAAGAAAGACTTCACCCATCCAGGAATGACCAGCTCCCACATCAGTTAAAGAGGTGCAACGATTTCTAGGGGTGGCAAACTTCTACCGAAGAAGACGGTTCTCCCTATTACTCGCCTCCTAAAGAAAAACGTTCCATTCAAATGGGATAAGGAAGCGAATGACTCCTTTAAGACTCTGAACGAAGACTTCTGCATGGCCCTGATTCTTAGTCAGCCAGATCAGCCGAAACCATTCATCGTTGAGACGGATGCCTCTTTCGGGGCCCTGGGAGCTGTCTTAAAACAACAAGGAGAAGATGAATTTGAACACCTGCTGGCTTTCTTTTCTCGCACTTTACGTCCCAGCGAGAGGACTTATTCCATCATTGAAAAGGAGCTCTTGGCCATCAGAGAAGCCTGCACGGAATGGCGCCACTTATTACTGGGATCCCTCCATGAATTTGAGGTCTGCAAAGATCATAAGAACCTATAAGTATTTCAATGAATGGAATGCCACAGTTCCCGCCAAGCTTGTTGCGCATACTTCTTTTTGCAGTATGGGTTTCGTATTACCCACATCCAAGGTACACAAAACACTATCAAGACAAGGTGAGGAAGTCCACGAAGATTCCATTTTGAAGGAAAAGATTTTGGGCGATAAGACCTTTATGCACACCATCACCTAATTTCTTGATCAAATCAGAGAGGCCAATGTCACTCCGGCTCTTCCCGTGTCATTATAGGATGATCCTCAGGCCTCCCTTAAAGATGGCCTGTATTTTCACCAGGATCGTTTGTTGGTTCCCACATTGTCCCTTCAACAAAAGATCTTGTTGTGGGGACACAGCAGTTTATCTGCTGGCCATAAAGGGTTTTCAGCTACCCTGGAGTTGCTAGCCCGCATTTTATGGTGGGCATCCATGAACAAAGACATGAAAAAGTATGTGGAATCATGTCCTGTTTGTGTGGCTAACATGTATTCCACTTCCAAACCCATTGGTCGTCTAGAACAAGCTCCCGTAGGCCCTTGCACCCACATTTCTTACTTTATGGTCGACTTGCCACCTTCAAGAGGGAGAACTGCCATAATGGTGACTGTAGATGCCTTTACTAAAATGGCTCATTTTACACCTTTACCAGGAGTTCCGGCAGCTTCTCAGATGGCAACGGTTTTTCTCAAGGACATCTTCCGCCTTCATGGATTGCCAATCGCCATAACAACCGGCAGAGGTTCCCAGTACATGTCAAGGTTTTAGAAGGCCCTCTGTGAGTCTCTGGGAATCGACAGAGCTCTTTCTTCTGGTTACCATCCCCAAACCAACAGACAAACAGAACGTTTAAATCACACCCTAGAACAGTATCTTCAATGATTTTCTACCAATGCTCATCACACTTGGTCTGAATTGCTTCCCATTGCGGAATTCTCATACAACAACACCACCCATACTGCAACCTCCATGAGTCAGTTCTTTTGCCATTCAGGATACCACCCAAAATCACTTGCTTTGATAGCTTGCGCTCTTACCGATGTTCCAGCTTGCAGCGACTTCCTAAAGACCATACAAGACAACCACAAAACACCTTATACCCAACTCTTAAAATCCAAGGAGTGAAACAAGAAATATGCTGACAGACACAGTAGAGGCAACCCCACATGGGAAGTCGGAGGCAAGGTATGGTTGTCCACCCAGTTCCTTCCTAGATGGATACATCCATCAAGGTTTTCTCCATGTTACGTGGGTCCTTTCAGCATTTCTGAAAAGATAAATCCGGTAGCATTCAAACTCAAATTACCTACATCTTGGAAACAAATACACCCAGTATTCCATTCGTCACTCGTCAAGGAACACAAACCAGACACCTATCGTCGTTCCATCAAATCCAGCACTCAAGCTCCCCCTTCCGATTCTGCTGAATCCGAAGTTGCCATGATTTCTGATTCCAGGTATTATAGAGGATCTGTACAGTACCTGATCCACTGAAAAGGATATTCTAGACAAGAGGGCATGTATTGGATTTTTGGACTGGTGTTACCCTACAAAACAATTGCAAACACTCTGGCTTTTAAGCCAATTTTTCTCGGAAAGTGTGCTGTATAATGCATTAAAACACATATTTATATCTTTCTCCTAGTGCAGTGTGCGACATACCGCTGCAGCAGCACGTTAATGCATATTGCGCAAGCGTGGTAATCTAGGCCAGCTCAGAGTGTGGCGCGACCCATGATTTGATGCCGAGCTGGGGAGGGTGGCCCTAAGCAGGGCTCGCAGGGAGTTCCCAGATTTTGTGCTACACCACCGTCTTGGCGCAATATTTGCTTTTGAGTTTCTGCACTCACACTGAGCAGGTGAGACTATCTCTGTAGCTGCTCATTCTCTGCATGGGAAGAATATTGAGAAGGCCCTAATATGTATTGAAGGCCTGGAGAAGTCATGCAATGGTGCAGTCTCGATTAAAACAAACAATATTTGTAGGAATAGTAGGAATCAAACCTTTGTTTAACATCAACAGTGCAGGTTGCCCAGGGTCTGCAAAGAAACCTGCATTTCAAGGTGCAATTGTGCTTATTAAACTGACCGCCTTTGGTGGATTATTTTCAGTAAATATAGCAAGACGCATGTTTATAGCGCTTAGAAGGCATTCAGAAATAGTGCAGTTTGGTTTGGGTTACGGTGGGATTGTTAGTATCAAGTTCCCCTGATCCTCCTGCATTGGCCCTTATGCTTCAGGCGAGTGGCTTTCCTTGGACAGGGAAGCCAGTCTCTTACATGGCACTGGCACAAAGACTGTCCTTGTTTATGTATACCACAAGCCTGGGGCGAGGAAGCATTCTAGCAGGGATCACATGAGTGGCATATTCGGGGCAAGGGCAGCTTTCTGCTTCATATATGACTCCCATTTGTTTGCCTCAATTGGCCAACTGTACCACAGGCACTGATACCACCCTGGCGCTATGCCTGTGTGACCCATTGCAGTACACACTGCCAATGTGACTGGCAGGTGCATGATGTGTGTATGTGCTTGTTGGTATTGTGGAGGTAACCCCCTCAAAGCCATTCACATGCCAGGTGCTGAGTGTGCTCGAGGAGAGTAGCTGGCACGTGCAGTCCTTTCAAGGACTCATTCGAGCAGTGGAGTAGCTTTGCTGAAAATGTGTGTGTGAGCGGGGGGGGGGGGGTGCATCTAAATGAAAGGACCCCTGCCAAATGAGTTGGACAAAATGGTTTGCCACACAAGTTGGGGGGGGCAAACACCCTAGTTCCCCCCTAATATTACACCCATGCACCCTGGGAGGTGGCAGCTCGATAGTACCCAGGTTCGACAGCCTGCATGGCAATGCCCGAAGTCCAACCCAAAATGCCACGAGGGTCAGTTTTGTTGGGCAATGTGATGGGCACAGGGGTGACGGCGACTGGACACTATTGGGTGGCATACGGGTCATCTGGGGTGCTGGCAGCCATGATGGGCACAGGGGTGACGGCGACTGGGCACTATTGGGTGGCATTCGGGTCATCTGGGGTGCTGGCAGCCATGATGGGCACAGGGGTGACGGCGACTGGGCACTATTGGGTGGCATTCGGGTCATCTGGGGTGCTGGCAGCCATGATGGGCACAGGGGTGACGGCGACTGGGCACTATTGGGTGGCATACGGGTCATCTGGGGTGCTGGCAGCCGTGATGAGCACAGGGGTGACGGCGACTGGGCACTATTGGGTGGCATACGGGTCATCTGGGGTGCTGGCAGCCGTGATGGGCACAGGGGTAACGGCGACTGGGCACTATTGGGTGGCATACGGGTCATCTGGGGTGCTGGCAGCCATGATTTCCCACTCGCCATTTCTCTTTTTGTGTGGGCACCAGTGACCGTGACATGCAGGCAGGGTTGTAACGGGAACCAAAAATGGCCCTGGACTTTTTTCCACGATTTCCCAATATTGACATGTCCTGGACGCTTTTAAACACGCCCGTAAATTCATCCCACCCAAAAGAGGCAGAATTCCACCGGGAAATCGCCAGAGTCTTATTTACTGGACATTTGTATGGGGCCTATACACAGGTGTTTCCAGGCATAAGTGTTTCCACGAGACAAAAATGTGTGGGGGCTGGGGGGCTTAGAAGAAAAAACAACCATAGTGGTCGTACTAGGCCTTGTGACATTCTTACCGTGCAAGTGCAAAGACAAAAAAGTGCAGGGGAGGGTATATAGGAGGGTACACAGGTGGCAGGGCAGGGCAAAGGGTGGGAGGGGTAGAATTGCAGGAGTGGGGGGCTGAGCAAGTGCTACGGGGGGCCACTGAGGGCAAAGTGCCAGGGGAAGGGGGAAAGGGAAACGAGTGCGATGGACAGGGTGAGACCAGATCCAGGCTAGTCTGGGGAGGGTGCCCAAGGGAAAGTGCTGAGGGGGAGTTCTCTGTAGGCCAGTCCACCGCTGCCCAGTGTGCAGAGGCACACTGGAAAATCTCAGGAGTTCCCTACAGGCCGGTCTACCGCTGCCCAGTGTGCAGGGGCGGCCCACCAGGAAACCACCAAAGTTCCCTCTAGGCCAGTCCGTCCTTGCCCTATGTGCAGAGGCCTAATGGGAAATCGCCAGAGTTCCCTGTAGGCCAGTCCACCCCTGGGTGTTGGCATGAGTAAGTCAAGAAAAAAAATGACTCATGGTGTGCAGTATATCAGTGGCCGCCATTACTATCTGTGCCCGGCGCATAGAGCTCTCTCTCTCTCTCTCTGCTCCTTCTCCCACTCACTATGTCTCTTTCTCTATTTGATAAATTCCAGCATACATTGTACTTATAATAAAAACATTACACCTATCCTACTGAGAAAGCACATTATCAAAACCTAGAATGACTATACATTCCTAGATGGACATTATAATACACTGGTTTTGTACTCTTTTGAAATACCCCTACGAGAAAGGGGACAAATAGCACCATTGAGGTTTACAGCCTGCTTTACATAATTTCAGAGCATTTTGGTAACATAAGCACCAAGGATATTTATATTTGACAAATATGTATGTGATAAAAATGGTTATAGTCTTGAATCACTAAGTACACCATGCACGCTGATCTTGGAGCTCATTTCATTTTCCACAAAACCCACCCACGCATTAAAGTGTTTGTAACCATGAACCATTTATACTCATTCAGACAGTGCTGGGATGACCGCCTGACATCTGTTACTTCAGAAGTGTCATTTGGAGAGGTAATGTTTCCTCTCGCATGCGCAGCACACAATTTGACTGCCTATTGCATGGGCAGTGCCCGGTGTGCATGCCTCTGTACAGATTTATCGATGCAGGATGAAGCAACCCGCTTGCCAATTAAACCACGAGTGAGGTTTTTTGAAGAGCGTTCCTTAAGAACTAAATCACTCTTGTGAAATAAAAATGATGTCATATTTAAGGATGGCAATTTTTACAGAGGAGAGAGTATGGCATTAACGGAGTTGCCCAAGATCACATTCTACGTCTAGGATGAGGTTGGGATTTGAGCCAAAGTCTGCAATGTTTGCACTTGATCAAATTGTTTCACAGTTCTTGCCTTGCATCAAGGTGTAATTGGGAATGTTTGAGTTTCAAAATCTAAAACAATACCTTTTTCTAGACCTGACTTGGAAAGTGCACAAATCACAAAGTAAACCATCAGGACAATATTTTACAAAGAAATCCTTAGAACGTGTTGCACAAAAAGATAATGATATTTTCTTTCTTTTTTTTAATCAAGTGTTTTGGTTCAGACATAAATTGTATAAACCTTTCACTTGCACAAAAAGGCAAAATGATCACACAGAAATATTTTTAAAAAAAGCATTTTTACATACAAAATTTAAAAGAAAAACAGGAGGACTCATCAAGATTCAGAAGAACATATCACATCAGGGCTTATAGCACACTGTTTCCTCGAGTTAGTAAGCACCATTATAATAGCGAGATTGTGTTCAATAACAAGGCAAGGAAGCCACACAAAGCCAAAATCAGCAACTGTCCCTAACCAGCCATCAAACTGGTCCAGGTAAATTCATTGACAGTTTCCATCCCCAGACGGGTGGCTCTTTCCTTTTGCAAAGATGGACAATCAGCCACCAGATGTTTAATGGTCTCTTTAATAAGAGTGTTTTTCAAAATCTACAGCTCTGGCTGCTGCTGCCCCGTGCCCACTTGCTAGTCCTTTCCAAAGTAGGGATCTGATTTAGCCTAAAACATAGGTAAATAGTCCTGCGTTTGGGAGAGGGAAATATATGAATCTACCTGGAAAGTTCTTCTCTTTTAGCGAGGAATTAGCTGTATTCAGCATGCCTCCTATATGTGCCCACCTGATCTGAGGAGATCGCCCCCAGTCGTATTTATGTAGCGTATTCTTGACCATGGCCAGATTGTAGGAAACATATTTTTGAGATCACCCTATCAAGGCAAGTGTCTCGCTCATTTCCACCTTGAATTTAGTAATGGAGGCCCCAGATTCTCTATGTTGCCCCCCTCCGCACCAAGCTCTGGTAAAGAGATATGGCTGGTGGATTGAATAATTTGGCGTATTCTGGGATTTTCCTCCATTTTGCTCTTGTGCCTAATGAAATTAGCCCAAACTCTTTCCTTATTACGGCATTCGGTATAGATAGAGATGGATAATCCAAACATTTCCTTAGGAGAGTTCCCTGGATGGAATTAAGGAAGTCCCCCAGGTCGAAGAGGCAGAGATCCAGGCCATAAACCAAGGTGGCCTCCACACTTGAAAGATAGTATTGGAGCAGAGGACTGAGCGAGAAGTGACATCATTGTGAGTAAACACTCTTCATTTTTGCTAGCAAGGGCAAGCTTTTCCACCTAATGAGAGTTTTCCAACTCTCCTTGGAGTGTGTGTCGGTAACATGGTAACCAGGGTCTCTAATATAGTCCACCCTTTCGTGCGGGTTGCCGCCAACCCTGCAATTGATGATTTTTGGGCGTCTCTTGTTCGAAAAAAGAGTAACTTTTAACTTTTGACCATTTACTCTCAAGGTGTTTTTAATAGCTTATTCAAAGAACAGAATCAGTTTCCTCTGGAGCCCCATAGGTGTCAGATCAAACAAGACCACATTGTCTGCAAAGACAATGCAGTCTAATGACACCGAGCCCAGCTTTACAGAGTTGGTAGTGCCCCCCTCCCAGACACAATGTAAATCGACAAGGTAGAGGGTGAAGAGGGTGGGGGCCACCACACACCTGTGCCGCAAACCATGTGCTAGCAGTAGGGTCCGTCATGGCTCCCTCTCCAGTCAACCTCACCCTAATGGTGGTGCTGCCGCGTGCAGCAAGGCCAGCAGCCGCACCAGCGATAAAGGGAGATTCATGCCCAGGAGTTAGTTCCAAGGCCTTGCTCTACTTACTGTATCGACGGCACTGGACATGTCTATCCATGCCATATAGACAGGGCCCACCTTAGATTTCTTAACCGCTACTAGTACATGTGACAGAGCAAAGGCATTCAGGGCACTTCCCATGCCAGCTCTGAACCCCGTCTGATGCTCGGAGTACAGTCCCTTCGATGTTATAAGGCCCGTAAGCCCCCTTAGCAGGAGGGTTCCGAAAATAAGGCTGGAAGAATCCAGCAAAGTTATCAGTCTGAAGTTGTGGGGTTCTCTTCTGTCTCCTTGCTTGTGGATTGGGATTATTAGGGATTCTCTCCATGTGGCCAGGACAGTAAGAGTCTGGTTTACGTGACTGAACAAATCTCTCAGCGGGGCAGCCCATATTTCTGGGGTGGATTTAACTAATGCTGGCGGTATGCTGTCCGGGTCTGGGGCCCTCGATGGTTTGACCATAGTATGTCTTCAACCTGCCAATGAAGGGACCTTTGTGTCTGATCCAACAAGCTTGGCCAGCTTAGTCTCCCCCTCATCAGGGGGCCTGGCGTATTTGGTAGTGATGTACCCTACCCACTCCTTAACACCCCCCCTCATGATTTTCCAGGAGTTAACTGTATCCTTCGGGATAAGGGTCTTGATCACCGTTGGATTTTGCTTGATCAACCTTCCGCGCCCAATACGTCTTAGTGTGTTTTTATAATGGGCCATGATTCTTTTCGTATCTTCCCTAAAGGTGGAGTTATCGGCGCTTTTTAAATGAAGTTCTAATCGCTTCCCTCTTTGCTTGTTTTGCCATTTTTACTTTGAAATAAAATGGATGGTTATGTTGTTTACCTCGACTCATTTGTCCTCTAGTGGTGAGAGACTTAAGACAGTCCAATACCGTAAGGGCATAGTTATTTGCCTTTAGCCTCTGTCCTCCCATCTCTATTTTCGATCATTCTTTCTTCCATATATCGCTAGATGTGCGGTAAACTCTAGCATTCCACTTTACCGTCCTCCACCCTCTTGCTGGCGAGAGGAAAGCAGTCACGTTGGATGTGATTGGTTTTAAGAGGAAGATGCAATGTCAGGGTTATCGGTAGGTGATCACTGCCATGACTCTCTCCCTTTGTTAGGGGGGGTCACAAAAGTGGGCCAGATCTTCAGAGACGAAGAAGTGATCCATCCAGGTCTTATTCCCTCCCCGAGCCCATGTGTAGAAATCATTAATTTCCTCTTGCCTTGGGAGACGTACCCGAAGATCCATTGCTCTAAATGATGATTTCACGCCACACCCTGTGGCACAGAGTGTAGAGCGGCCCACGGTATTCACCAGTCCCCCGTAGAATGTGATGTTATACACACAGAATCCAGGTCTCCTCCCAGAACAATACGTTCAATCTCCCGCCTCCCGGACCAGTGCGTAAACGAGAGATCTAGCCCCCGCTGTAGGTCTGCCACCTCAGTGGCTGCATGGTCAAAGTAAAGATTGCCAATCAGCAGATTCACTTTTGAAGTGGGGAGGAAAACATTCACAGCCATGAGGTCCTTAGAGTGCCCCTCTATTTCATGATGCACATAGTCGCAGTGTAAGTCTCTTGCGACTGTTAGTCCTCCTGACGGCCTCCCTTGTTGTCCCCTAGTGGCCACTTTGTTATAAGCATAGAAGCCTTCCAACTCAAAGGCAGTAGTGGCCATAGCCTCCTGTAGCAGTGAGACCCCAGCCTTCTTTAGTTCTAGTGCATCCAGACTCTTCAGCTAAGGTACCTGCAAACGCTCCACGCAGTCAATGTTAAGGTCCTTTCCTCAAAGACTTGCTTGCTTTCCCCAGCCACGCCCATTCATCAGGGTTCATTTTTCCAGATGTTTACTGTTTAATGTGTTTCCTGGTGTAGGTTGAGGCTGTGGGGGGGGGGGGGAGGGGCTAGGAGAGCCTCTATTTCCTCCGGTCTGCTTAGTTGTCCTAGTTGATAGCTGATGCATTTTAGGTTTTCCCGATTGTTCCAGACCCTCTGTGCTCTGAGGTTGGAGGCGTAGCAGCAAACCCATCTTTCAGCCCCCTTTTTGGGGAAACCCACCCTCAGGATATCCTCTGATCTCAGGGCCCTCAGTTGTGGGATTTCTTGGAAGCTTTTTATTATGTGTCCCCATTCAGGTGCACTGTCCCACAAATGTGGGCATTCGATTTCCAACTCATGGAGGTGTCCTGAAAAGAATCGTTATTTCCCGAAGGCTACGTGCCCCAGGATACTGATGGGTGAGATGCTTAGGCTAATATCTGGGTTTACATACTACATTTGATTTTTTAAAGATGTAAATGCAGCCAACAAAAGAAACCACGATAAGGCCACCTGTGTATAGTCATTGTTTGGCACAGACTTATGAGTGAAGAACATTTGAAATTCTAGAATAAAGCAAATGTTTTCTGTAAAATAAGCTGAGCCGACATGTGGCAGCCGTGCACAATGCCAGTCATGTAGTCTGTAGTGCCAGGCGTGCACAATGCCAGTCATGTAGTCTGTAGTGCCAGGCGTGCACAATGCCAGTCATGTAGTCTGTAGTGCCAGGCGTGCAGAGTTCCTTAGTGGCAGCCTTGCACAGTGTCAAACTTGCACAGTGTCAAACTTGCACAGTGTCAGCTGCGGGCATTGTCCGCCGTGCTCAGTGTCAGCTGCGTACAATGTCAGCTGTGGGGAGTGTCAGTCTTACGCAGTGTCCGCACTGCACAGTGTCAACTGCGCCCAGTGCCAGCCGTACACAGTGTCACCTGCGCGCAGTGACAGACTTGCATAGTGTCAGCTGCGGGGAGTTTCAGCCTTGCACAGTGTCATCTGCGCGCATTGTTAGCTGCGCGCAGTGTCAACCTTGCACAGTGCCCGCTGCGTACAATGCCAGATGCGCGCAGTGTCAGTGTTGCACAGTGTCAGCCTTTCACAGTGTCAGCCGCGCGCAGTGTCAGCCTTGCACAGTGTCAGGTGCGCGCAGTGTCAGACTTGCACAGTCAGCTGCGCGCAGTGTCAGACTTGCACAGTGTCAACCTTGCACAGTTTCAGCCGTGCACGATACCCCCTGCGCAGTGTCATAAGCGCAGCATATCTCGCCAGACTACCCCTACGTAACCCCAACGCCCCCCTCTAGCACAGAGCCATCGTGCAGGATGGCAGCTCGGTACCTGGTCTCCCCTTGCGTGCGAGGGCCATGCCCGCCCCTCGTCCCAGCACCTCCTCCCCTCCCCCGCCCCCGCCCTCACCTCCACCGGCGCACACTGCGCATCCCTGGCCGGGAGTCCTACCTGGAGCTGGACGCGAGGACTCGGGGTGTAGGACTCGTGCGCGCTGCCGCTGGAAATTAATAGGTAGGAAGTGGGGCGGTGTGTGACGTCACCGCCACTCCCACGGCCCTCCCACTCTTCTACTCTCCACTCCCACCCAGCGGCTTCGACTGACCTAGACTCTTAGAGGCACCAGGAAGACACCTCCCAGCCCCTCCCCTAGGAAGGAAATCAAAGGGGGACATTCCTGGGGACGGGCAGTTAGAGTGGCGGGGGAGGGGCGTCTTGAGAAGGGCCACACGCAGAATAGACTCCGATAGCCGACGTGCATGTGAGGTGATCTCCTACGAGCGCTGGGGACAAACCCACGAGAGCCAGGAGACACCTGCACTCTCGCAGAGACATGCAGACTGTCCCCAGGCTGATGCCTCACAGAGAAATGCAATAGCTGTCCCCAGAGACCAGTCCAGCAAAGCTGCACTCTGCTGATCACCCCAAGAAACACGCACACTGCCCCCAGAGACCAGTGCAGCAAAGCTGGACTCTGCTGATCACCCCAAGAGACACGCACACTGCCCCCAGAGACCAGTGCAGCAAAGCTGGACTCTGCTGATCACCCCAAGAGACACGCACACTGCCCCCAGAGACCAGTGCAGCAAAGCTGGACTCTGCTGATCACTCCAAGAGACACGCACACTGCCCCCAGAGTCTCCCCAGAGACACGCACACTGCCCCCAGAGACCAGTGCAGCAAAGCTGGACTCTGCTGATCACCCCAAGAGACACGCACACTGCCCCCAGAGACCAGTGCAGCAAAGCTGGACTCTGCTGTTCACCCCAAGAGACACGCACACTGCCCCCAGAGACCAGTGCAGCAAAGCTGGACTCTGCTGATCACCCCAAGAGACACGCACACTGCCCCCAGAGACCAGTGCAGCAAAGCTGGACTCTGCTGATCACCCCAAGAGACACGCACAGGGGGTCTTTAGGGACATGTGTCTGGGGCAGTTGGGGAACATGGGGTACATGGTAAATATATGGATCTGTATGCCGTGAGTCTCCTCATTGCTAGGGATTGTGCAGCCCAGAAATCTGGGGGTTGAGATACACTCTGTGTGACTGGAAAAGCTGGTTAAGCAAGATTGACGGCAGAGGTAAGGCAGCGAGTAGCTGCAATAATATCAAATGGTCAGTTACGGCCAGGCCCAAGTGTTTTTGTCTTGGTACTATTGTGGAGAGGAGATGTAAGTACATGGGAGCCTGTTATTCATTATCGAGGGAAGTCCTGGTGGACTCTGCTGATCACCCCAAGAGACACGCACACTGCCCCCAGAGACCAGTGCAGCAAAGCTGGACTCTGCTGATCACCCCAAGAGACACGCACACTGCCCCCAGAGACCAGTGCAGCAAAGTTGAATTCTGCTGATCACCCCAAGAGACACGCACACTGTCCCCAGGCCAGAGTACAGTCCGGCACAGCTTGGCTCTGCTGATGTCCCCAGAGGCATGTACACTGTCCCCAGATTCCAGTCCAGTATAGGTGAACTCTGCTGATGGCCCCCAGAGGCATGCACACTGTCCCCAGAGTCCAGTCCAGTATAGCTGGACTCTATTGATGGCCCCAGAGACACACATGCTATCCTCCAGAGCCCAGTCCAGTATAGATGGACTCTGATGATGGCCCCAGAGACACACATGCTATCCCCCAGAGTCCAGTCCAGTATAGATGGACTCTGCTGATGGCCCCAGAAGCATGCACGCTGTCCCCAGAGTCCAGTCTAGTATAGCTGGACTCTACTGATGGCCCCAGAGACACACATGCTATCCTCCAGAGCCCAGTCCAGTATAGATGGACTCTGATGATGGCCCCAGAGACACACATGCTATCCTCCAGAGTCCAGTCCAGTATAGCTGGACTCTGCTGATGGCCCCAGTGACACGCACAGGGTCCACAAGAGTCCAGTCCAATATAGCTGGGGTCCAGTCAGTTGTAGGGTTTCACTCTGATGATGGGGTCCCATGAGACATGCAGACTGTCAGTTGTTGGGTTTCACTCTGATGATGGGGGTCCATGAGACATGCAATGTGTCTCTTGCAGGGATGGCTTCTGCTGATGGGCCCCTGGAGAGATGTCTCCAGGGGCCCATTCACAATTCATAACGTTCTACGACAATGAAAATATTACATTAACGAAATATATACATTTAAAAAACATATAAACCGAAATTCCGTTGATTTAGCACCATTTCTCTAACATAACAAAACAAATGACCCTTTCCCCATAGAGAGGGCTTTCTGTGAATACACGTATTTTCAGCATATCAGTCCCCCACAAGGCCTCCTGAGAGAATTTGAACACATGAAGATGCAGAAAATGTTAAACGCTGAAGAAATGAGGCTCAATGTACACGTCGGACAAATATGACTAAGCAACCAAGGGCAAGTCAACGTGAAACGCATACCGCAAGCAAACTAAGAAATAGGGCCAATACAGCATCTCAGGAAACAGCTCTCCAACGGGACATGCAACAATCACGTTCTGCAGCCATAGAAAAAACATGACAGATGCAGAAAGAGTACCTGTGATGATGGACATGCAATATCTGCAGCAGGGCTGTACCTGTACATGTGTTGATGAGCTCCAAAGGACATGCAATATCTGCAGCAGGGCTGTACCCGTGATGATGAGCTCCATGGGACATGTGATATCTGCAGCAGGGCTGTACATATGTTGATGAGCTCCATGGGACATGTAATATCTGCACCAGGGCTGTACCTGTGATGATGAGCTCCAGGGGACATGTAATAACAGCAGCAGGGATGTACCTGTGATGATGAGCTCCAGGGGACATGTAATAACAGCAGATGGGCCGTTCCTATTATAGTGAGCTCCTGGAGACCTGTAGTATGTGCAGCAGGGCTGTGCCTGTGTTGATGAGCGCCAGAGTGCATGTGATATCTGCAGCTGGGCTGTACCTCTGTTGATGAGCTCCAGGGTACATTTAATATCTGCAGCAGGGATGTACCTGTGATGATGAGCTCCAGGGGACATGTAATAACAGCAGATGGGCCGTTCCTATTATAGTGAGCTCCTGGAGACCTGTAGTATGTGCAGCAGGGCTGTGCCTGTGTTGATGAGCGCCAGAGTGCATGTGATATCTGCAGCTGGGCTGTACCTCTGTTGATGAGCTCCAGGGTACATTTAATATCTGCAGCAGGGCTGTACCCTTGATGTTGAACTCCATGGGGCATGTAATCTCTTCAGCAGTGCTGTACCTATGATGGTGAGCTACTTGGTACATTTAATATCTGCAGCAGGGCTGTACCCGTGATGATGAGCTCCATGGGACATGTGATATCTGCAGCAGGGCTGTACATATGTTGATGAGCTCCATGGGACATGTAATATCTGCACCAGGGCTATACCTGTGTTGATGAGCTCCAGGGTACATGTTATATCTGCAGCAGGGCTGTACCTATGTTGATCAGCTCCATGCGACATTTATTATCTGTAGTCGGTCTGCACCTGTATTGATGAGCTCCAGTGTACATTTAATATCTACAGTAGGGCTGTACCTATGATGGTGAGCTCCTGAGGACATGTAATATCTGCAGCAGGGATGTACCTGTGATGATGAGCATGAGGGGACATGAAATATCTGCAGCAGCCCTGTACATATGTGGATGAGCTCTCCAGGGTACATGTTCTATGTGCAGCAAGGATGTACCTGTGAAGATGAGCTCGAGGGGACATGGAATATGTGCAGCAGGGATGTACCTGTGATGATGAGCTCTGTGGGGCATGAAATATCTGCAGCAGGGCTTTGTAGAGAAGGAGCCAAGTACCCCCACCTCAATCACCTCGCCCATCTTGCCTATATGTTGGGAACCAGAGTGTGAGATACGTGCGGTACCAGTGAAAATACTGATACCAAGGAATCCTTGAGGGAAGGTTCACATTGAGAAAACCTTACCTGCATATGAGACAGTACGATGGCCATTTGAATGAAATCCCAGAAGAAGCAGGACAAATAAATGGCCAAGATGAATGGTGAAGTCACACAGAGTAAAGCCGATGTACATAGAAGAGATGCAGAGACTAGAGAATGCGACTATTCTACAAGGCATCACGCAAGTATCGAAGATAAGTGGCATTTTGGGATCAAGATCAAGAAACTTATGCTACAGAATGGATGACGATGTCAAGCTGTTTACACGTGTACATATGCAAAGAAACGCAAGATGTCAAAGTATTCTCGAGGCTAGCTTTAAAGTGAATAGATTGCGGCATGCGCCAATATATATATACATTTCTGATGCTTGTGGAATCTGCTTAGATCACATGCTGTGCATAAGCTGAAATCTAGTGGAAGCTGCACAGTATTACAGTTTGTTTTCGAAACTCGAAAAGGCCGTCGACACAGGGAGTGCCAGTAATACTATCCCTAGTGTGATGTCCACTGTACCCATGATCCCTCACGCGTGTAGGACCTTCAGATTGTTTTTTTCCATCATACTGTTCAGAAGCATTGCATCGAGAGCCCTGGCTTTCGCCATTATTGATATTAATTTCCCTGTTCTTCCACTCCACGTCGACGACATCGAAGATCGATGCCGGTCCGAAGAACAGACAACCGTCGAGAGCTGCTCAACGGACTTTGGGCCTCGGAAGGCCTCTGGCCTCGTCCCGGGCCTCGGAAGGCCTCTGGCCTCGTCCCGGGCCTCGGAAGGCCTATGGCCTCGGCCCTTCAAGTAGGGAGAGTGGGGGGTGGAAACATACTCTACACTCTTATTATTTCCTACACACACAAGCCCGCTCCCACAAGGTGCATATGGAGAGTACTCCATTTAAATTTTGCCCCAAGTGATGATGAGCTTGAGGCGACATGGAATATCTGCAGCAGGGATACCTGTGATGATGAGCTCGAGGAGACATGGAATATTTGCAGCAGGGATGTACCTGTGATGATGAGCTCGAGGCGACATGGAATATCTGCAGCAGAGATGTACCTGTGATGATGAGCTCGAGGCGACATGGAATATCTGCAGCAGGGATGTACCTGTGATGATGAGCTCGAGGCGACATGGAATATCTGCAGCAGGGATGTACCTGTGATGATGAGCTCGAGGCAACATGGAATATCTGCAGCAGGGATGTACCTGTGATGATGAGCTCCAGGTGACATGGAATATCTGCAGCAGGGATGTACCTGTGATGATGAGCTCGAGGCGACATGGAATATCTGCAGCAGGGATACCTGTGATGATGAGCTCCAGGCGACATGGAATATCTGCAGCAGGGATGTACCTGTGATGATGAGCTCGAGGCGACATGGAATATCTGCAGCAGGGATGTACATGTGATGATGAGCTCCAGGTGACATGGAATATCTGCAGCAGGGATGTACCTGTGATGATGAGCTCGAGGCGACATGGAATATTTGCAGCAGGGATGTACCTGTGATGATGAGCTCGAGGCGACATGGAATATCTGCAGCAGGGATACATGTGATGATGAGCTCGAGGCGACATGGAATATCTGCAGCAGGGATGTACCTGTGATGATGAGCTCGAGGCGACATGGAATATCTGCAGCAGGGATGTACCTGTGATGATGAGCTCAATGCAACATGGAATATCTGCAGCAGGGATACCTGTGATGATGAGCTCAAGGCGACATGGAATATCTGCAGCAGGGATGTACCTGTGATGATGAGCTCCAGGTGACATGGAATATCTGCAGCAGGGATGTACCTGTGATGATGAGCTCGAGGCGACATGGAATATCTGCAGCAGGGATACCTGTGATGATGAGCTCCAGGCGACATGGAATATCTGCAGCAGGGATACCTGTGATGATGAGCTCGAGGCGACATGGAATATCTGCAGCAGGGATACATGTGATGATGAGCTCGAGGTGACATGGAATATCTGCAGCAGGGATGTACCTGTGATGATGAGCTCGAGGCGACATGGAATATATGCAGCAGGGATGTACCTGTGATGATGAGCTTGAGGCGACATGGAATATCTGCAGCAGGGATGTACCTGTGATGATGAGCTCAAGGCGACATGGAATATCTGCAGCAGGGATACCTGTGATGATGAGCTCCAGGCGACATGGAATACCTGCAGCAGGGATACCTGTGATGATGAGCTCGAGGCGACATGGAATATCTGCAGCAGGGATGTACCTGTGATGATGAGCTCCAGGCGACATGGAATATCTGCAGCAGGGATACCTGTGATGATGAGCTCGAGGCGACGTGGAATATCTGCAGCAGGGATGTACCTGTGATGATAAGCTCGAGGAGACATGGAATATCTGCAGCAGGTATACCTGTGATGATGAGCTCCAGGCGACTTGAAATATCTGCAGCAGGGATGTACCTGTGATGATGAGCTCGAGGCGACATGGAATATCTGCAGCAGGGATACCTGTGATGATGAGCTCCAGGCGACATGGAATATCTGCAGCAGGGATGTACCTGTGATGATGAGCTCGAGGCGACATGGAATATCTGCAGCAGGGATACCTGTGATGATGAGCTCCAGGCGACATGGAATATCTGCAGCAGGGATGTACCTGTGATGATGAGCTCGATGCGACATGGAATATCTGCAGCAGGGATGCCTGTGATGATGAGCTCGAGGCGACATGGAATATCTGCAGCAAGGATACCTGTGATGATGAGCTCGAGGCGACATGGAATACCTGCAGCAGGGATGTACCTGTGATGATGAGCTTGAGGCGACATGGAATATCTGCAGCAGGGATGTACCTGTGATGATGAGCTCCAGGTGACATGGAATATCTGCAGCAGGGATTCCTGTGATGATGAGCTCGAGGCGACATGGAATATCTGCAGCAGGGATGTACTTGTGATGATGAGCTCCAGGCGACATGGAATATCTGCAGCAGGGATGTACCTGTGATGATGAACTCGAGGCGACATGGAATATCTGCAGCAGGGATACCTGTGATGATGAGCTCGAGGCGACATGGAATATCTGCAGCAGGGATACCTGTGATGATGAGCTCGAGGCGACATGGAATATCTGCAGCAGGGATGTACCTGTGGTGATGAGCTCGAGGCGACATGGAATATCTGCAGCAGGGATGTACCTGTGATGATGAGCTCCAGGTGACATGGAATATCTGCAGCAGGGATACCTGTGATGATGAGCTCGAGGCGACATGGAATATCTGCAGCAGGGATGTACCTGTGATAATGAGCTCGAGGCGACATGGAATATCTGCAGCAGGGATACCTGTGATGATGAGCTTGAGGCGACATGGAATATCTGCAGCAGGGATGTACCTATGATGATGAGCTTGAGGCGACATGGAATATCTGCAGCAGGGATGTACCTGTGATGATGAGCTCCAGGTGACATGGAATATCTGCAGCAGGGATACCTGTGATGATGAGCTCGAGGTGACATGGTATATCTGCAGCAGGGATGTACCTGTGAGGATGAGCTCGAGGCGACATGGAATATCTGCAGCAGGGATACCTGTGATGATGAACTCGAGGCGACATGGAATATCTGCAGCAGGGATACCTGTGATGATGAGCTCAAGGCGACATGGAATATCTGCAGCAGGGATGTACCTGTGATGATGAGCTCTAGGTGACATGGAATATCTGCAGCAGGGATGTACCTGTGATGATGAGCTCTAGGTGACATGGAATATCTGCAGCAGGGATACCTGTGATGATGAGCTCAAGGCGACATGGAATATCTGCAGCAGGGATGTACTTGGGATGATGATCTTGAGGCGACATGGAATATCTGCAGCAGGGATGTACCTGTGATGATGAGCTCTAGGTGACATGGAATATCTGCAGCAGGGATACCTGTGATGATGAGCTCAAGGCGACATGGAATATCTGCAGCAGGGATGTACCTGTGATGATGATCTCGAGGCGACATGGAATTTCTGCAGCAGGGATACCTGTGATGATGAGCTCAAGGCAACATGGAATATCTGCAGCAGGGATGTACCTGTGATGATGAGCATGAGGCGACATGGAATATCTGCAGCAGGAATGTACCTGTGATGATGAGCTCGAGGCGACATGGAATATCTGCAGCAGGGATGTATCTGTGATGATGAGCTCGAGGCGACATGGAATATCTGCAGCAGGGCGCTACTCTGTTGATGAGACCAGGGAGACCTGGTATAGTAGTGTCTCCTTTTTGTGACCCCATAGATAATCATTTTAATATTGGTTGCCGCCACGTCCCACAGAGAGGGGTGTGGCAGCCCTGGCCCACATGGTGCGTGGCTGCAGTGGCAGTTTATGGATGGCTGTGATTGGTTTGAATACAAGCACTCTGGACTTGTCATGCCACATTGCATCCGTGGTGGTCTTCAGTGGTGCTATATTTCATGTCCGTGGGCTCATTTGGACAGCAGGCTTCAGCTGCAGTGAGAAATCACCTGCAGATTTAATCTACATATAGAAACATAAGGACCATGCTCATCAAAGGGGCCTGCTGATACAATCACTAGTGGGGTGCAACAAAAGTGTTAATGCAGTCAAATATTTAGGGGATCCCCAGATGCTGCAGTATCTACTTGCCTCTAATTAGGTGTTAGGAGATAAAATGTTCTTATGCGGTGCTTGCACAGTAAAGTCCACACTAGGACTGGGAAAATGGCCGCTCTTTTTTTAAAGGTCGCTGCGACGTGATGACGTCATTTCATCTTAACATGATGACATTCCATGCAAGTGTCACGCTAGACCCAGAGAACCCGATTAATGGACTGCCTATGCTTAAGCAATAGGCCTACCTCTGGGCAATTTGGAAATGACCCCCGTGCAAGAGGCTTATTGCTATTAGTACTCCGGCCCGTAAAACCAAAGTACTAATAGTGAGCCAAGTGAGAGATTTTGCGGTACCTACTTGCTGACTGTAAGGAGACCAAGCAGGCTTCCCTCTGCACAATTATTTCCTAATCAGGAAGAAGTATAAGTAGCTGGCCCTCACGCTCATGTGCGCGCGCGCGCGCTCACAGCTAAGTGAACCAAGTGCGCGGTTTTGCGGTTCTGCGGATTCTGTGATTTCATGGAAGACGACCGGAGGATGTTACAAGCTCCACGGGTGTCACTACTTTGACCAGCAATAGACATTGTTAAATCACCCTAGAAATCTCAGTTCCCAGGCTGTCCTTCCAGTTTTGCATTTTGGGATCTGCCTATAACCGCATAGGAAAAGACAGCATGCCTGTGTGTGTGACTGCGGGACCGTGATTCCTTTGAACACCACACGTGGCACATGTGTTTGCGCCAGCACCTGATCCCAGGAAAACACACATGGCTAATGCACAGCTGAGACTGGCTCCGGCTAAACAGCAACTTGCGCTCGATGTCTGCATCCGGCTCTTGCCGTATGCCTAGGCTGCGCAGCGGAAACAACTGGGACCGGGATAGGGTTTTTTTTAAAATATATTTTTATTTTATTTTTTAAGGTCAAACAAACACACTACAACTGTTTCAAAACACAGAAACCATCATATTTCAACTCCCCAACTCCCCCCTCCCCCTTTAAACTAGAGCCGGTTCTCACATGTCATTTACGGGAACATCACTGGGTGGCACACTACCTAGACAGCCATCAACCGGGTCCTCTGTTTCGTTGTCACCACCACCACCGCCAACGAGGCCACCAATTGCCGCCAGGCCAACAAGGGCCCTACTTCTTCTTCGCCCCCCCTGGTGACCGCATCAAACCAGACTACGGATTCAGCTTCCGCCCATCCCAAGAGGTCTGTCCACCACAACTCCACCCTAGGTCTATGGGCTGCCTTCCAGCCCATGGCGATCCTACGTTTGGCCAGGACATAGGCCATGTCCTTCATCTTGCTTATGTGTTTCAAATGCCGGGGTCTAGGGAATAGTCCAAGCAAGCATGACCAGGCCGATTCCACATCCAGCACTACCCCCCCGCCAGCCAGTTTCGTCTTGACCTCATTCCAAAATCTATGCACCTCCGGGCAAGCCCAAAACATGTGTAGCAGTCCCGCGTTCACCTCCCCACACCTGGGGCATTGCTGTATAGCTGATCCCCCAAACTTTGCAATCTTCCCGGGGGTTAAATAAGCCCTGTGGGTAACATACAACTGAAGCTGTTGGAATCTCGCGTTACGGGACACCTTTTTATGGTACCTCTGGGCCCGTTCCCACTGCCCATCCGTCATGGGTCCTCCCACCTCCTCCTCCCAATCTTGTCTCAATTGGAGCAACTCCTTCCCTGCCCTTGCCCGCAGGAGCTCATATATCCTCGATATTTCGTGCCCGCCCTCCGATACATCATACATGGTTTCCAGGGAGGCATCTGAATCCCCACGAGCACTGTCTCCGGCCATCTTTCTCTAGTCTTTTTCACCAGCCTAGTGTAGGTTATATATTGGCCACCATGTACTCCCGTCTCTTCCTGCAGCTGCTGAAAGTCCACCGCCTCCCCTTCCTGCCATATGTCCCCGAGGGTGGCTAGGCCTACCAGTTCCTAGTATCTGCGGAACAATTCAAGTAGTTGGGAGTCGCTCCCACACAGAGCCGCCAAAGGGGCCTGCTGGGAGTATGGTTCCGAGTCCCCCCCAATCTTCCATGTCCTGTGCCAGATCTCCCAGCCCAACCTCAGTAACCGCCCCTTGCCCACCAGTTTATCTCTGCCCAACCACACCACTTCCATCAGAAAGTATGGGGCTGTATCTTCGCGCAGGAGCCTGGCTTCCGCCGAATATTCAGTCGAGAGCCACCTGGCCACGTACTGCAGATGCCCCGCCAGGTAATAGAGTTCGAAGTTAGGCAGGCCTATCCCCCCCTGTCGCACGGGTTCTGGAGCTTCCACAGAGCCACCCTATTCCTAGAGCTGCCCCACACAAAACCCCTACACACGCTGTGAAGTTTCGCGAATAGGCTTCTGGGTATCAGAAACGGGACGTTTGTAAAAAAGTGCAAGAGTCTAGGCAGGACCACCATCTTGAGCAAGGCCGCCCTCCCCATCATGGTCAAGGGCAGTCTGGACCAAAATACCATACTGTTCCTAATCCCCTCTATCGCCTTTTCCGTGTTGTGCTTGTGTTCTGTCTCAATCTTGTGGTAAATGTTTATTCCCAGATACCTAAATGTTACGGGCTGCCATGGTATTGGCAGAACAGGCAGCCTCTGCACCGGGACATTCCTATATCTACCCAAAGGGAACATGCTGGACTTTCCAGGGTTCACCGATATACCGGAGAGGATGGCGTACCGTTCCATCACCTCTAGGACGTACTGTAGGTTTTCTTCTGGGTAGCGTAAATAAAGGAGCATATCATCCGCATATAATGATATCAAATGCTCTCCACTGGTCATGTTTATGCCCACCTCCCCATATTGTTGACGCAGGCATATTGCCAGCGGCTCCAATGCCAGTATATATAGCATCGGTGACCAGGGACATCCCTGTCTGGTCCCCCTGCCCAGTTGCCAAGAATCTGAGACCGTGGACCCTGTCTTGACCCTCGCCATCGGGGTGCTGTAAAACAGCTGTACCCATCTGAGGTATCCGGGTCCCACTCCATACCCCTTCAGGACCGCTTTCAGCCAGGGCCATCGTACAGAGTCGAAGGCCTTGACCGCGTCTAACGACACTATAGCCAGCTCGCCCGTGTCCTCCTCAGTTTGGTCTATGACATGGTGTAGCCTCCGGTGGTTATCGGTGATGTTCCTGCCCGGAACATATCCCGTCTGATCTGGGTGTATCAGTTTCTTAATCACCCTCTTCAGTCTATTAGCCAGCACCGCCGTGAGTATTTTGCTGTCCTGGTTGAGCATGGACAACGGTCTGTAAGACCCGCGCTCCACGGCCGGCTTGCCTGGTTTCAAGAGTGGGATGATTACAGCCTCACGGAGGGACAACGGGAGTTCTCCCTTCTCATAGGCCTTGTTGAAAGTGGCAAGCAGTGGCTGGAGCAACTCTTGCTGGTATGTTTTGTAGAACTCGCTGGGCAGCCCATCCGAACCCGGCGCCGTGCAAGTGGGCAAGTTATGAATCACTACCTCAGGCTCATCCAAGGTGACGGGTGCGTCCAACTCAGAGCGTTCTAGATCATCTAAGGTGGGCAGCTCAATGTCCCCCAATGTGTCTAGTATGTCCTGGCCCATATCCTCCCCCGTGTCCACATACAAGTGTCTGTAAAACTTAAGGAATTCCTCATTTACCTCTTTCTGGGTGTTGCATATGCTACCTCCTTAGCCCTGAATCTCACTAATCACCGAGCGGAGGGTCTCACTCTTGTACAGTGAAGCCAGCAATCTGCCCGGTTTATCGCCCCCTGCATGTATCCGCTCCATATATTTCCTGTAGCTGAGTCTGCACAGTCTATCCCAGAGTGCACTGCAGGACAACTGTAGCTCCTCTACTTTGGTTCTGTTATCATGAGCGGTGCTCACGCAAAGCGTGAGCTCCTCTAGCTCCCTTTCCGCCTCCCGGAGCTCCCTTTCGACCCCCCCCTGTAGCCCTTTAACTTGGGAAATAGCTACCCCACGCACCACCACCTTAAACGCTTCCCACAGTGTGCCCACAGAGCTTACGCTTCCTGTGTTTTTATCAAAATATTCTTCAATGGCGTCCCTCAGGCCCTCCCAAAACCCCTCATCCTGCAGAGCCTCGGTCCTAAGTCTCCATGTAGGGATCTGCGGGCGTGGGGGCTGGTGTCTCCAGTCTACCACCAAGGGCGAGTGGTCCGACAGCACTCGGGGCTTGTATTCTGCTCCTTCTATTTCTCTCACTATCCCGGCTGTTACAAACATGTAGTCTAACCTTGTGTACAAATCATGTGGTGCTGTGTAGTGTGAGTACTGTCTATCCGTGGGATGCAGCCTCCTCCACGCATCCTCTAGGCCTAGGTCTTTCAGTAGAGTACTCAGCGCTTTAGCCGCCGGTGCCGTTTTTCCTGCCCTATCCTTGGACCTATCCATACTAGGGTCTACGGTACAGTTAAAGTCCCTCCCCACACTACCGTACCCCCCGCCAGGGGGCCAAGTTTACCGTAGAGGGTCCTAAAGTAAGCCGCTGTATCGTTATTGGGGGCGTACAAATTTATGATGTGTATTTCTCTGTTTCCCAAGAGACCCGTTACCACCACCATTCTACCCTCCGGGTCCACCGTAGAATCAAGCACTCGAAACGGCACGTGGGGCGCCACCCAAGTGACAACCCCTCTGGCATACGCTGAGTACGCCGCCCCCACAACGGTGCCCTTCCATTTCCTCCCGACCACCTCCAGCCTTTCCCTAGTGAGGTGGGTCTCTTGCAGCAGGGCTATGTCTATGCGCATCCTCTTTAAATACATCATCATTTGTTGCGTTTAAGGTAGCTGTTGAGGCCCCATACATTCCAGGTCACAATTCTGAGATTACCCGATGCCATCTAGTCGGTCTATCTCCGTCCCATCTCTCCCCATAATGTTCCCCATGTAGGGTCGTATCCTGGCTCCTTCCCTTCTGTTAACGAACCGTGCCCCCCTCCCCCCTTCCCCAACCTCACACCACTGCACACAACTCCCCCCCCCCACCAAGCCCCAACAATAGCCCAGCTCCATCCCTGGATCTCAGGCCTACCCACGTCTGGACCCGTCTCGTGACCAAGAACAAGGACCCCGCGGGGTGTCACCAATCTAACAGTGACCTAACTAAGTGTACTACTATCGGGTGCAGAGGTTGCTCCCCAGGAGCTCCCAGTCATCTATTTAGGAGAAGTGAATTCAACAGGACCCGCCGGCAGATGCTGTGACTTCCCCCACACAAGCACAATATCAAACTATATTCTAGTCCCAATGTCATAGCTATGGCCTCACGGGTGCCTCTGCAGCGTGCTACTTATCTCCATCCGCTTCTGTCTGGGCATCCGATTCCTGAGGTCGACCTTGCATATCCAACCATTCCATCGCTTCGCTCGGCGTCTCAAAGAAGAGGGATCTGTTCTTATGGATCACCTTTAACCTAGCGGGGTAAAGCAACATGTAGCGGTGGCCTGCCTCTCTGAGCCTCCTCTTCACCGTTCCAAAGTTCATTCGACTCCGTTGTACAAGCAGCGTGTAATCCGGATACGCTGTTATATTCGCTGACCCCCTTTCTATCGTGCCCTCTTTCTGGAAAAATTCGAGGATCTTCTCGCGGTCACGATAGTTCAAGATCTTTGCAATCAACGGCCGCGGGGGGGCTCCTGGGGCCGGTCTCCTGGTCAGGGCCCTGTGCACCCTTTCGACCGCGAACCCCTGGGTCAGCTCTCCGCCTGTAATCTCCTGCAAAAGCATGGTTTCAATGAAATCCGTGGGGTTCGATCCTTCCATTCCCTCTGGTACCCCCACTATGCGAATGTTATTGCGCCTGGCGCGCCCCTCCACCTGCTCTGCTCTGTCCTCCAAATTGCCCACTCGCTGCACGAGGGCATGAAGTTCCTTGGTGTGTTTATTGCACGCCTCCACGGTCGGGGCCAACTCCTGCTCCAGTTCCCCAGTGCGCTCCGCGATCGTTCGCACATCCTGGCGCAACAGGTTCACTTCTTCTCGGACCGCTCCTATCTTGAGGTTTAGGCCCTCTTGCAACACTTTCATGGCCAGGCCCAGCTTCGTCTCCCAGGCCACCTTCAGGTCAGCAATTGCTGCCAGCACCTCCTGGATGGTACCCGGTGGGTCCGTCGCGGCCGCAGGGGTTTCTTTGCTCTTGCCCCCTTCCGCGCCCGAGGGCGACTTAGCATAGGTCTCCATCGTAGGCTGCTTGATCCGGGGTCGCACCACCTTGGACGACATCCTGTTGCGTCGATTGGGCCCACGCGCCCAGCTGTATCCTCGTGGGTTCACTCTGCTAGCCTGCCACAACCCATGGCCTCTGCAGTAGGGGCTCGCCCTTATGTTCTTGCTTTCAGCCCGAGGCGCATGCGACCCGTCTATCTGGTTGGGCTCGCCCACGTTCCGACCAACCTTGTCTTCCTCAGCTCGTCAGACCTTTTATGGCCCTTTGCCCACAGGCGGCCATCTTGGGTGCTCCCCTTCCTTTGCGCGACCGCCAACTTCTTCGGCGTCTAGTTCCGTGAATATGCAGTCTCGCCGTTGGGGAGGGCACGCACCGTATGCTCCCCACTTTCATACGCCTTTAGATGCACCGTGGGCTCGAAAGTCCGCCAAAAACCATCACTTTTTTCCCAGGATCAGGATTGGATCATCGGGAGCTCCTCCAAGGAGCGTCCTCTCAAGTAGCCATCAAGCCACGCCCCCCCTGGGACCGGGATAGGGTTATAGGGGATAGCAAGCAAGGTTGCACAGTAATCGCGCGCCGGTGTTAACTCCCCTGACTTAACCAATTATTGACGGAGGTCTCGCCAACTAATTCAAGATTCAGAGACCGGCTACACTCCTCCCCAAATCCATCAGCGCTACACCCTACAGTGATGCAAAACGCCAAGAGCAATCAAGGGCTACAGCGACCCCCAATCTGTGATGAGGGGAGGAGGGTGGGACAGTCGCCAAGGAAGGGAGCTGGCCTGGCACGCCCCCAAAAATCTCTGAGAAGGAGGAAGGCAACTGAATGTGGTTGCCGAGCTCAGCATCAAAGCTCAAAGGAGTTGAGGGAGTCCCAGAAGGATAAGACCTTGTTAAGTACTTCCTCTGACCAATGTCAAGAGGTAGCAATTGGTCAGACAACAGTGTGCACTGTCGCACAATTCCATCATGTAAGCACTGACAAATATAACAACACGCCTTTAATATTCGGCAATAACTCCAAGAAAAATATGAAAGATTTTATTTTGTCAAATTAGGAGCCAGATCAACAGCGGCAAAGCCCATTGAGTCCAGACCCAAAGGTTTACAAGGGGAGGATCCTTCGATAAGGATTTCTGATCGTAACCTGCTGGAATCTTACCGCTCGGCAGAGGATGACATAAAGGGCACATCTTCAGTGTGCCATACCTAGGAGGCGGAGGCCAGTGGCATTAACCGGCCGAGGGCTCTGGTATCGATCTGCAAGCTGACCCCGCCTCCTTTCTAACCCAGCACCTCACCTTTGACTCAAGAGAAGAACAAATGAACCAGGAGCAGGGGCTACTACACGAACCCCTAAAGGAAATGGATGATCAGGTTAAACTATCGGTGCCATCAATATCGGCCCTGAACCTAGTGTTGAGCTCATTTCTCAACCTCTATGAAAACATAAAAGACTCGGCATCCACGACAATCTGCCGAAACAAATTTGGCAATCGTTCTGATGAACGAGATGGTAGGAAAACAGTATACCAATCATTCACCTCCGGTTCTCTGTACTAAAGATCGGGAGGATTACAAGGCCATCGAGGAGGTGAGCCCGAGACACGCAGGCACTATGATGGAGACTGTCCTCGATGACAATGAAATTAATGACATGGGGAAGAGGAAACAAAACAGGAAAAGGGGGAAAAACAAGGAAACCAGGTGAGAGGCTGGAGGGAATTGTTGAGATATCTCGATCTGTCGGAAGAAGTGAGTATCCAGGAGAGGGGGCCCAGTGAGGAGCGAGATGACGTAAGAAGAAATAGTGGCCCAAACAACTGTTGGGTAATTAATACAAGTATTCAGAATATTGATGACCCAGAAGGTAGCAGCAGTAAGTCTTAAGGTAGGCACCAAATATCCGAACAAAATAAAAAGACTGGTAACCAACAAAGCAAGAGGAAGAGAGCTCTAAGAAAGGAGAATGTGTCATTAAATCCAAAAAAGAAGAAATCATTTGCTAATGTTGAAACGCAAGTATCAACTAGATTTGGACTGGGATTCAAGTGGGTCTGGCCCAACCATGAACCCCATCTTGCCAAGAGACCAGTGGGCCCCTATCTTTCAAATAGGAAAACACAAAAAGGCAATCCCCCCTCAGAATCACAACCAACTATCGAATACCCAAAAAGTTCAACTGAGCAGGGTCCCTCCCAGTAAGGAAATACTTGTGCCACAAGGTAATACAGGGTTAGTAGGACCACAGCCCCCTGTGTAGGAACCAAGTGCAGTCACTAACAGGACCCAAGGTAACAAATAAGACCGGCTATGGATGGACATTCTGACACCTTTTATGAACTCCCCCACTTGTGGATTGAACATATAGGCGACCATGGAAGGGAAGTCGTACTGACTCGACAGACTATACTAAAGTCGGTGAAGGATATCCCGGCGTTGTACCTTTACTCAGCGCTGGACATGGAGCCTATTCACTTTCCCTATGAAAGTACACCAGTAGTGGTGGAGTTAGGCTTGCAATCACGTCAAGGGGTGAACGCACTACTAGCTGTGGCTGGTGCTCTTTAAAGACAAAGGATTCCAAGGCTCCACTACTAGAACTAAAGATAGACCCAACATAAGTAGTCGGGTGGAGGGGGGTCAAAAGGAGATCCCGGCACCAACAACTAACACTCTGGCCAACCCAGGAAAGGGAAAAGACAAAGATGTGATCGCAAGCAGCAGCATGTGGGCCGCGTTGCCAGGTATCTTGACACAGGTTTTTCAGAAATTAAATGAAAACAATTCATTACTTTAGCAAAACAGTGGTCGTAAAAGGCGCGAACACACGCGGCCACAGAGGTTTTATGAATAATACCACACACATGGGAGATTTTTAATGGCCAGGATATTATCCTGCAGCAAGATGCCTTTCTGTTCTCTGAAATTGGAATAGATGGTTGTAGTACCTCGTGTCAGGTTGCTACTGATAAAGGTATGGGGTCGCCCTTGGGGGGGGGGCTAATAGCCTCGAGAAATTCAAAATTTGAAAAGGTTGAAGTAATTTCTAACTCCATCTACGGTATTCTTGCAGGGGGTATTCTTGCAGGGGGCGTGCTTGCAGGGGGCATTCTTGCAGGGGGCATTCTTGCAGGGGGTATTCTTGCAGGGGGTATTCTTGCAGGGGGTGTGCTTGCAGGGGGCATTCTTGCAGGGGGTATTCTTGCAGGGGCTTTTCTTGCAGGGGGTATTCTTGCAGGGGTGTGCTTGCAGGGGATATTCTTGCAGGGGGTATTCTTGCAGGGGGTGTGCTTGCAGGGGGTATTCTTGCAGGGGGTATTCTTGCAGGGGGTATTCTTGCAGGGGGTATTCTTGCAGGGGTGTGCTTGCAGGGGGCATTCTTGCAGGGGGTATTCTTGCAGGGGCTGTGCTTGCAGGGGGTATTCTTGCAGGGGGTATTCTTGCAGGGGTGTGCTTGCAGGGGGTATTCTTGCAGGGGGTATTCTTGCAGGGGGTATTCTTGCAGGGGGTATTCTTGCAGGGGGTGTGCTTGCAGGGGGTATTCTTGCAGGGGGTGTGCTTGCAGGGGGTATTCTTGCAGGGGATATTCTTGCAGGGGGTGGGATTGCAGGGGGCATTCTTGCAGGGGGTATTCTTGCAGGGGGTTTTCTTGCAGGGGGTATTCTTGCAGGGGGTATTCTTGCAGGAGGTGTGCTTGCGGGGGGTGTGATTGCAGGGGGCATTCTTGCAGGGGGTATTCTTGCAGGGGGTATTCTTGCAGGGGGCGTGCTTGCAGGGGGCGTGCTTGCAGGGGGCATTCTTGCAGGGGGTATTCTTGCAGGGGGTATTCTTGCAGGGGGTATTCTTGCAGGGGTGTGCTTGCAGGGGGCATTCTTGCAGGGGGCATTCTTGCAGGGGGCATTCTTGCAGGGGGTGTTCTTGCAGGGGGTGTTCTTGCAGGGGGCGTGCTTGCAGGGGGCATTCTTGCAGGGGGTATTCTTGCAGGGGGTATTCTTGCAGGGGGCATTCTTGCAGGGGGCGTGCTTGCAGGGGGTATTCTTGCAGGGGGTGTGCTTGCAGGGGGTATTTTTGCAGGGGGCGTGCTTGCAGGGGGCATTCTTGCAGGGGGTATTCTTGCAGGGGGTGTGCTTGCAGGGGGTATTCTTGCAGGGGGCATTCTTGCAGGGGGTATTCTTGCAGGGGGTATTCTTGCAGGGGGTTTTCTTGCAGGGGGTATTCTTGCAGGGGGTATTCTTGCAGGGGGTATTCTTGCAGGGGGTATTCTTGCAGGGGGTGTGCTTGCAGGGGGTATTCTTGCAGGGGGTGTGCTTGCAGGGGGTATTCTTGCAGGGGGCGTGCTTGCAGGGGGCGTGCTTGCAGGGGGCGTGCTTGCAGGGGGCATTCTTGCAGGGGGTATTCTTGCAGGGGCTGTGCTTGCAGGGGGTATTCTTGCAGGGGGTGTGCTTGCAGGGGGTATTCTTGCAGGGGGTTTTCTTGCAGGGGGTATTCTTGCAGGGGGTGTGATTGCAGGGGGCATTCTTGCAGGGGGTATTCTTGCAGGGGGTATTCTTGCAGGGGGTGTGCTTGCAGGGGGTGTGATTGCAGGGGTAATTCTTGCAGGGGGTATTCCTGCAGGGGGTATTCTTGCAGGGGGTATTCTTGCAGGGGGTGTGCTTGCAGGGGGCGTGCTTGCAGGGGGCATCTTGCAGGGGGTATTCTTGCAGGGGCTGTGCTTGCAGGGGGTATTCTTGCAGGGGGTTTTCTTGCAGGGGGTATTCTTGCAGGGGGTGTGATTGCAGGGGGCATTCTTGCAGGGGGTATTCTTGCAGGGGGTATTCTTGCAGGGGGTGTGCTTGCAGGGGGTGTGATTGCAGGGGTAATTCTTGCAGGGGGTATTCCTGCAGGGGGTATTCCTGCAGGGGGTATTCTTGCAGGGGGTATTCTTGCAGGGGGTGTGCTTGCAGGGGGTATTCTTGCAGGGGTGTGCTTGCAGGGGGCATTCGTGCAGGGGGTATTCTTGCAGGGGGCATTCTTGCAGGGGGCATTCTTGCAGGGGGTGTGATTGCAGGGGGCATTCTTGCAGGGGGTATTCTTGCAGGGGGCATTCTTGCAGGGGGCATTCTTGCAGGGGTATTCTTGCAGGGGGTATTCTTGCAGGGTGTATTCTTGCAGGGGGCGTGCTTGCAGGGGGCATTCTTGCAGGGGGCATTCTTGCAGGGGGCATTCTTGCAGGGGGTATTCTTGCAGGGGGTATTCTTTCAGGGGTGTGCTTGCAGGGGGCATTCTTGCAGGGGGCATTCTTGCAGGGGGTATTCTTGCAGGGGCTTTTCTTGCAGGGGGTATTCTTGCAGGGGTGTGCTTGCAGGGGGTATTCTTGCAGGGGGTGTGCTTGCAGGGGGTATTCTTGCAGGGGTGTGCTTGCAGTGGGCGTGCATGCAGGGGGTATTCTTGCAGGGGCTTTTCTTGCAGGGGGTATTCTTGCAGGGGTGTGCTTGCAGGGGGTATTCTTGCAGGGGGTGTGCTTGCAGGGGGTATTCTTGCAGGGGTGTGCTTGCAGGGGGCGTGCTTGCAGGGGGCTTTCTTGCAGGGGTATTCTTGCAGGGGCTGTGCTTGCAGGGGGTATTCTTGCAGGGGGTATTCTTGCAGGGGGTGTGATTGCAGGGGGTATTCTTACAGGGGGTGTGATTGCAGGAGGCATTCTTGCAGGGGGTATTGTCGCAGGGGGTATTCTTTCAGGGGGTGTGCTTGCAGGGGGTGTGATTGCAGGGGGCATTCTTGCAGGGGGTATTCTTGCAGGGGGTATTCTTGCAGGGGGTGTGATTGCAGGGGGCATTCTTGCAGGGGGTATTCTTGCAGGGGGTGTGCTTGCAGGGGATGTGATTGCAGGGGGTATTCTTGCAGGGGGTATTCTTGCAGGGGGTATTCTTGCAGGGGGTATTCTTGCAGGGGTGTGCTTGCAGGGGGCATTCTTGCAGGGGGTATTCTTGCAGGGGGTGTGCTTGCAGGGGGTATTCCTGCAGGGGTGTGCTTGCAGGGGGCATTCTTGCAGGGGGTATTCTTGCAGGGGGTATTCTTGCAGGGGGTATTCTTGCAGGGGGTATTCTTGCAGGGGGTATTCTTGCAGGGGGTATTCTTGCAGGGGTGTGCTTGCAGGGGGCATTCTTGCAGGGGCTGTGCTTGCAGGGGGTATTCTTGCAGGGGGTGTGCTTGCAGGGGGTATTCTTGCAGGGGGTATTCTTGCAGGGGGTGTGATTGCAGGGGTAATTCTTGCAGGGGGTATTCCTGCAGGGGGTATTCTTGCAGGGGGTATTCTTGCAGGGGGTGTGCTTGCAGGGGGTATTCTTGCAGGGGGTATTCTTGCAGGGGGTATTCTTGCAGGGGGTATTCTTGCAGGGGGCGTGCTTGCAGGGGCATTCTTGCAGGGGGTATTCTCGCAGGGGGTATTCTTGCAGGAGGTGTGCTTGCAGGGGGTGTGCTTGCAGGGGGCATTCTTGCAGGGGCTTTTCTTGCAGGTGGTATTCTTGGAGGGGGAGTGCTTGCAGTGGGTATTCTTGCAGGGGGTATTCTTGCAGGGGGTGTGCTTGCAGGGGGCGTGATTGCAGGGTGCAGTCTTGCAGGGGGTATTCTTGCCGGGGGTATTCTTGCCGGGGGTGTGCTTGCAAGGGGTGTGATTGCAGGGGGCGTGCTTGCAGGGGGCATTCTTGCAGGGGGTATTCTTGCAGGGGGTATTCTTGCAGGGGGTATTCTTGCAGGGGGTATTCTTGCAGGGGGCGTGCTTGCAGGGGGCATTCTTGCAGGGGGTATTCTTGCAGGGGGTATTCTTGAAGGGGGTATTCTTGCAGGGGGTATTCTTGCAGGGGGTATTCTTGCAGGGGTGTGCTTGCAGGGGGCATCCTTGCAGGGGGTATTCCTGCAGGGGGTTTTCTTGCAGGGGGTATTCTTGCAGGGGGTATTCTTGCAGGGGGTGTGCTTGCAGGGGGCATTCTTGCAGGGGGTATTCTTGCAGGGGGTATTCTTGCAGGGGGTATTCTTGCAGGGGGTGTGCTTGCAGGGGGCATTCTTGCAGGGGGCATTCTTGCAGGAGGTGTGCTTGCAGGGGGTATTCTTGCAGGAGGTGTGCTTGCAGGGGGTATTCTTGCAGGGGGTGTGCTTGCAGGGGGCATTCTTGCAGGGGGTATTCTTGCAGGGGGTATTCTTGCAGGGGGCATTCTTGCAGGGGGTGTGCTTGCAGGGGGTATTCTTGCAGGGGGTGTGCTTGCAGGGTGTATTCTTGCAGGGGGCGTGCTTGCAGGGGGCATTCTTGCAGGGGGTGTGCTTGCAGGGTGTATTCTTGCAGGGGGCGTGATTGCAGGGGGCATTCTTGCAGGGGGTATTCTTGCAGGGGGTATTCTTGCAGGGGGTGTGCTTGCAGGGGGTGTGATTGCAGGGGGTATTCTTGCAGGGGGTATTCTTGCAGGGGGTATGCTTGCAGGGGTGTGCTTGCAGGGGGCATTCTTGCAGGGGGTATTCTTGCAGGGGGTGTGCTTGCAGGGGGTATTCTTGCAGGGGTGTGCTTGCAGGGGGCATTCTTGCAGGGGGTATTCTTGCAGGGGGTATTCTTGCAGGGGGTATTCTTGCAGGGGTGTGCTTGCAGGGGGCATTCTTGCAGGGGCTGTGGTTGCAGGGGGCATTCTTGCAGGGGGCATTCTTGCAGGAGGTGTGCTTGCAGGGGGTATTCTTGCAGGAGGTGTGCTTGCAGGGGGTATTCTTGCAGGGGGCGAGCTTGCAGGGGGCATTCTTGCAGCGGGTATTCTTGCAGGGGGCATTCTTGCAGGGGGTGTGCTTGCAGGGGGTGTGCTTGCAGGGGGTGTGCTTGCAGGGGGTGTGCTTGCAGGGGGTATTCTTGCAGGGGGTGTGCTTGCAGGGGGCATTCTTGCAGGGGGTATTCTTGCAGGGGGTATTCTTGCAGGGGGTATTCTTGCAGGGGGCATTCTTGCAGGGGGTGTGCTTGCAGGGGGTATTCTTGCAGGGGGTGTGCTTGCAGGGGGTATTCTTGCAGGGGGTATTCTTGCAGGGGGTATTCTTGCAGTGGGTGTGCTTGCAGGGGGTATTCTTGCAGGGGGTATTCTTGCAGGGGGTATTCTTGCAGGGGGTGTGCTTGCAGGGGGCATTCTTGCAGGGGGTATTCTTGCAGTGGGTGTGCTTGCAGGGGTTATTCTTGCAGGGGTTATTCTTGCAGGGGGTATTCTTGCAGGGGTGTGCTTGCAGGGGGCATTCTTGCAGGGGTTATTCTTGCAGGGGCTTTTCTTGCAGGGGGTGTGCTTGCAGGGGGTATTCTTGCAGAGGGCATTCTTGCAGGGGGTGTGCTTGCAGGGGGTGTGCTTGCAGGGGGTGTGCTTGCAGGGGGTGTGCTTGCAGGGGGTATTCTTGCAGGGGGTGTGCTTGCAGGGGGTGTGCTTGCAGGGGGTATTCTTGCAGGAGTGTGCTTGCAGGGGGCATTCTTGCAGGGGGTATTCTTGCAGGGGGTATTCTTGCAGGGGCTTTTCTTGCAGGGGGTATTCTTGCAGGGGGAGTGCTTGCAGTGGGTATTCTTGCAGGGGGTGTGCTTGCAGGGGGTGTGATTGCAGGGGCATTCTTGCAGGGGGTATTCTTGCAGGGGGTATTCTTGCAGGGGGTATTCTTGCAGGGGGTGTGATTGCAGGGGGTGTGATTGCAGGGGGTATTCTTGCAAGGGGTATTCTTGCAGGGGCATGCTTGCAGGGGGTATTCTTGCAGGGGTGTGCTTGCAGGGGGCATTCTTGCAGGGGGTATTCCTGCAGGGGGTATTCCTGCAGGGGGTATTCTTCCAGGGGGTGTGCTTGCAGGGGGCATTCTTGCAGGGGGTATTCTTGCAGGGGGTGTGCTTGCAGGGGGCGTGTTTGCAGGGGGCATTCTTGCAGGGGGTGTGCTTGCAGGGGGTATTCTTGCAGGGGGTGTGCTTGCAGGGGGCATTCTTGCAGGGGGTATTCTTGCAGGGGGTATTCTTGCAGGGGGCATTCTTGCAGGGGGTGTGCTTGCAGGGGGTATTCTTGCAGGGGGTGTGCTTGCAGGGGGTATTCTTGCAGGGGGCGTGCTTGCAGGGGGCATTCTTGCAGGGGGTATTCTTGCAGGGGGTATTCTTTCAGGGGGTATTCTTGCAGGGGGCATTCTTGCAGGGGGTGTGCTTGCAGGGGGTATTCTTGCAGGGGGTGTGCTTGCAGGGGGTATTCTTGCAGGGGTATTCTTGCAGGGGGTATTCTTGCAGGGGGTATTCTTGCAGTGGGTGTGCTTGCAGGGGGTATTCTTGCAGGGGGTATTCTTGCCGGGGGTATTCTTGCAGGGGGTGTGCTTGCAGGGGGCATTCTTGCAGGGGGTATTCTTGCAGTGGGTGTGCTTGCAGGGGTTATTCTTGCAGGGGGTATTCTTGCAGGGGGTATTCTTGCAGGGGTGTGCTTGCAGGGGTTATTCTTGCAGGGGCTTTTCTTGCAGGGGGTGTGCTTGCAGGGGGTATTCTTGCAGAGGGCATTCTTGCAGAGGGCATTCTTGCAGGGGGTATTCTTGCAGGGGGTGTGCTTGCAGGGGGTGTGCTTGCAGGGGGCATTCTTGCAGGGGGTATTCTTGCAGGGGGTGTGCTTGCAGGGGGTATTCTTGCAGGGGGTGTGCTTGCAGGGGGTGTGCTTGCAGGGGGCATTCTTGCAGGGGGTGTGCTTGCAGGGGGTATTCTTGCAGGGGCTGTGCTTGCAGGGGGCATTCTTGCAGGGGGTATTCTTGCAGGGGTGTGCTTGCAGGGGGTGTGCTTGCAGGGGGCATTCTTGCAGGGGGTATTCTTGCAGGGGGTGTGCTTGCAGGGGGTATTCTTGCAGGGGGTATTCTTGCAGGGGGTATTCTTGCAGGGGGTATTCTTGCCGGGGGTGTGCTTGCAGGGGGTATTCTTGCAGGGGGTATTCTTGCAGGGGGTGTGCTTGCAGGGGGTGTGCTTGCAGGGGGCATTCTTGCAGGGGGTATTCTTGCAGGGGGCGTGCTTGCAGGGGGCATTCTTGCAGGGGGTATTCTTGCAGGGGGTATTCTTGCAGGGGGTGTGCTTGCAGGGGGGCATTCTTGCAGGGGGTGTGCTTGCAGGGGGTATTCTTGCAGGGGGTGTGCTTGCAGGGGGCATTCTTGCAGGGTGTATTCTTGCAGGGGGTGTGCTTGCAGGGGGTGAGGTCTTTATTGGTTCTGAGCATCTATCACATCCCTGTGTGTAGCTCTGTTGAAGATATTCTGGAACACATTGCAGGAATCCTGCTAGAATGTGTCAATAGAGATTTTAATAGCGGGGGACCTAAATGCATGCTGTTTAACTCTGCAGAATGTTGAGCAAAGGTCAGGATTAACAAAAGAAAGAGGACTGAAGTGGGCCCGCTCCTGCTCAGACTGGGATTTATTAATGTGTAATGCCAATGTTCGGGGTGACTGCCCACCAAAGCATACTTGGAAGGAGACCAACTCAAACTCGGTAATAAATGATATAATTGTGTCTCGCAACCTTTTCCAGGACCTCAAGGAACTGAAGGTCCATGAAGCAGCGGAAAGAGACCATCTCAGGATGTGGTTAGAGTTCATTGTTGAAAACATGGGAGATGGTGGGGTCTGTAAACAGGAAGTAGAGGTCAATGGGGTGGGGAACTAACCAGTGATATATGAAATGAATGGGAAAGGCCTCAATAACAAACTGGGAAGAGTGATCCACAACATATCGCCAGAGATGCTGAGGCACGAGTGTGCTCCCAGTAAATTTGTAGATTTCTTAGAAAAACGAGAATAACCAGAACCTGCAGGCGGCAAAAAAGGTATGAACGCATGTTAATCAGTTCGACAAAATACCCTGCAGCGAGAAAGAGATCCAGGAAGAAAGGTAAGGGCCTTAGGAAAGCAAAGCAGAGATCGAGCCCCACTTAATAAAGAGAAAAAGACCTTCCTTGCGCCTTTCCAGAGATGGAATCGATCTAACAGATCCCTAGATATCATCGCCGGGGGGAGGAGATGCTAGCGGCCCTCATCCCTGAGAATGGCCGCAATTATTGGTCAATGATATATGGTGGGAAATCATCTGAGTGCTCTGTGCAGAGCGCGTGTGTGACGGCGGAAGCATGATGGGCCCATTTTGGAGATTTGTTGAGCCCTTCGTCAGGTAGATAAGAGTGCTCTCTGTTTAAAGCCCCATGGATGAGGTGAGGTTCATGTGACACTGTCAGAGATCTAATTAATAAAGCCTCCCGCTCTACAGCAGCGGGCCCTTATGACCTCTCTAATCATATATTAAAAGAGAATGCACGGTTATACGACCTCTTTACAAACTGTTGTGACGCTGAAATATGCCCTTCCAGTTGGAAGTCTACAGTTGTTGCACCATTTTTAAAGAGGGGCGACTGGGCGATTCGTGACAATTATCTGTGATCGCCCTCTTGGATACAGACAGCAAGATATTTGCGGGCGTGGTTCTTCGGCAATTGGAGAACTGGGCAAATGGAAATAATATATTAGATAAAGCGGAGATTGGCTTTACGAAAGGAATGTCTACCACACTAAACGTCCGAATAGTGAAGTCTATTAGAGATGGAGCATGGAGGGTGGGCCATCCACCCTCATATGTGGCGCTAATTGATTTCACGAAGGCCTTCCACACGGTGAATGTGGCCTCACTCTGGAGAAAGTTAAAAACTGGGGTATCCCTCCTGGGCTGTTGGCAATCCTGGTATTTCTGCACGAGGATACAAACATTGCAGTTAGATTGGATATCTCTGGGCACTTGACAAGACCGATCCTGACTGGACGAGGTGTAAGACAGGACTGAATATTTGCCCCATTTCTTTTAAATCTGTATTTAGCAGACATTAAAAAACATCTGCAGGATGCTTCATTCACAAGTCCGAGAGTGAGATCACAAAAAGTATGTTGGTTAGCTTATGCCAATGAGATCCTGCTCATGGACTTTACCCCAAAGGGAATCCAGTGTTTGCTTGATGCTATGAGCAGGTATGCCTCGGCTAATGAGTTGATAATTAATCCGGTCAAAACAAATATCCGGAGGATGGGTACTCAGCAATTAATGCCCAGAAGCTTACATGGAAGCTAGAAACAATTAGCATTAAACCAGTTTCAGAAACTAAATACTTGGGTTTAGTCTGACAGTTTATCCGTATTTTGCACTATTGAAAAAAGACATTGCAAGAGAAAATTGACTAGCTCACGGCCCAATTGAAAAACATAAAAAACACATTTTAGCTAATTTTCATTGAAACCTATGCTTACATTCTATTAGGGTAAAATCATCCCCACCATTTTGTATGGATTGGATATTGAATCACAAGCCTGGATTCTCGACTGGGACTATTGGGAGGGACGACTGTGGAAAAAGGCCTTGAGGCTCCCGTTGTCCCTGCCAATAGCAACCCTGCAATAGGAATTGGACTTAAAATCTCTGAGGGTAAGCCTAGAATGGAAACTACTGCAGTTGTATAGATTGATAAAGTGCCCTCAAGATTATACGCTGTTTATGGATTTAGCCCAGGGAGGAAGTATGGGGGTCGAATATCTTTATTAAGCAACTGAAATTAAAGGTAGATCCATCTTGATCTTAAGGGTTGCAAAAAAGCTCTACTTGAAATGGACGGGATAACAACTACGGATACCATGAGAAATATAAAATTACATGGCAACCCTTTGATCCTGGATAAAAATCTGGGAGTGCTTCCGCATTATCTTGTACAATTCCCAGACAGTTGAGGCAGAGACATGGTTCATGGCCATATCTGTCACAAGTTTTGACATCTCCTCCCTGATGGCTACAAGATCCTCTCCGCACCCAGATCCACCCAGCCCAGAGGGGGTGTAGCCCTGATCTTTCCTGAGTGGATTCCTGCCCCTATCTTTCCTATGCAGACCTACTCCTCTTTCGAATGCCTTGTCGTAGGCTTTCTCTCTCTCCTGCTCACTCCCTTACTGTGTCTACTATCTATCGGCCACCTGGTCAGATCACCTCCTTCCTCTCTGAGTAGGCAGACCTCTCCTCCTCCCTCCTGGTCTCAACCACTCAACTCCTCCTTCTTGGTGACCTCAATATTCACCTGGATGCACCCTGTTCCTCCTCTGGACTCTTTCGTGACCTCTGCGATTTTCTCTCTCTCTCTCTCTCTCTATTCTCCCATCTGGCTCGACTCACTCTGCAGGGCACACAGTGGCTGGTCTTATCTCCTCTGACCTCACCACCTCCATCCCTCTGACCACTCCTCTCTCCTGGAGTGATCATTCCCTCCTTTCCTCCCATCGCTTCCTTTCTACCCCCCCAGGCCAAGCCAACTCCAACTCTGCCACCTACCTTCTCGGTCATCCGACCCATGAAACGTGTGTCAGTTGAGGCTTTTGCCGCCACTTTCTCTCCCCCTCCTCCTCCTATGGCTGACTCACATCCTGACACAGCCCTCTCCATGCTCGACTCTTCTACTTCTGACACTCTGGATGTTCTTGCCCCCGCCTACTCCAAAGGCAATACCGGCTCCTTGTCCGAACTAAGAAAAGGGAGCCCACATCCAAGCCCGCGTCTCTGCGGTATCTAACAACTTGCCCGAACTCTTAAAAATCTGCAAGGAGCTGTCCAACCCTGCTGCAGTCTTTACCTTTCCTGTCGCCTCCTAGGCCCTTTACGCAGGTCTTGCCTCTCATTTCATCTCAAAAACCCAGGACATCCTGTCCACCCTCTCGTCCTCTCCACCTCTTCCCCCTTCTCTATCTGCTAACTCTATCCCTCCCTCTTTCTCTTCCTTTCCTCTGTTCCCCCTTGACAAGGTTTCTAGACAAGTCCGATCTATGAAGGTTTCATCGAAACAGGTTCTTCCCTGTTCGTCTAAAACCATCAAGGACCACATTGGCACCCTAGCTCCTGCTCTAGCTGATTTTTGCAACCTCTCCTTCGCCTCTGGAATCTTCTGCTCCCCTTTGAAGCACTCTCTTGTGCACTGTCATCTCAAGAAACCCACATCCGACCCCTCATGCCCGGCTAACTATCGCCCGATCTCCATCAATCCTTTCCTGGGCAAACTCCTGGAAAAGCTGACCATCTCCCAGTTTAATCTTCACACCGATTGTGTTGGTTGTCCCCATGACCATCAGTCTAGCTTTAGAGCTGCCAGAAGCATAAAAACTGCTCTCCTGAACATCTGTGAAGACCTGCTCTCCAACCTTGACCCTAACATCCCTTCTGTCCTCATCCTACTCAATCTCTATTCCACCTGTGACACGGTCAACCATGCCATCCTGCCCAACTGTCTCCGTGATAACCTGGGTATCACTGATTAGGCCCTGGCCGGTGACCTCTTTCCTCTCTGATCGACCCTCCCAGGTCCAACTTGGCTCCTTCCTTTCATCTATCTCACTCTCTACCTGTGGTGTTCCCCAGGGGTCTAACTTCTCTCCCTGGCTTTTCAATCAATACCCGGCACTCCCTGCCCACTGCATTGCTGCTCTCTGCTCCAACTTTCAGTGCTATGCGGATGACACTCGGCTCATTTCAGGCTTCCCTCTGCCATCCCCTCTCCTTCTCTCATCTCTGACTGTCTGCCTGCTATCCAGGAATGGTGTGCCGCAAATGTGTTTTCCCTTAATGCCAGTAAGACAGAGACTCTTCTCATCGGCACACCTGCATCCTCCTTTCCTGTCTCTCTCTGGCTGTCCTCCCTTGACCCTCTTCCTGCTCCCACCTGTGAGGCTAAGAACCTCGGGGTCCTCTTCGACTCCACACTCTCCTTTTCTCCTCACATCTCTGATGTCTCTAAAAAGTCAAACTACCTACTGCACCTCCTCAGAGGTATTCTTCCTTTCCTCTCCTTCCCACAGAAACCTACTGTCTCCAGAGCTCTGGTTCTCTCTAGGCTGGACTATTTTAACAGTCTCATTCTAAATCTGCCTGCTTCTACTCTCCACCCTCTGCAACTTATCCAGAACAGGACTGCAAGACTTGTCCTTGGCTTCAAGGTCTGAGATCGTATCTCTCCAGCCCTGAAATCTCTTCATTGGCTCCTAGTGACTGCAAGGATTACATTCAAGACCCTTTGCATTGTCCACAAAGCTTTCTGGGGCCTGGGCCTGCAATACCTTCAACTCTCCCTCTGTAAATACCTTCCCACTCGAGCTCTTTGCTCCACCACCTCCAACTCCCTCAGCGTTAGTTGCTTCTCCAAGCAACAGGTTTGGGGGAAGATCTCTTTCCTCAGCTGGGGCCTCCCTCTGGAACAGCCTCCCTGCCACTCTGAAACTTAAGGAGAACCATCTCCGGTTCCGGAAGCACCTCAATACCTTCCTCTTTGCTTCTGCCTTCGCTCTTCCACTCCCCTGCTGATCTGTCTGCTTTTGGACCATGCACCTGGTTACCCTCTGATGTCAGGCCCGGGTCTCTGCCCACTCTGCCACAGACCTGCAGTGCCTCCTGGAACCCTTGAACCTGGGTCTATATCTGTAACCCTACAGTCCCCTTTATTGCTCTTATCAGTCACCCCCTGTCTTTAAACCTTGCACTTGCCAACTTGCTGGCTGCACTACCACGTATTGTTGTTTTTATCCCTTGCTCAGCACTTTTCACTTCTCCCCTCTCCCTTGCACTTTCCCGGCTTCCCTCTCCCCTGCACTTGTGCGTTCTCAATGTCACTGGGCCTAGTAAGATCGCTGTTTTGTCCTCTCTTGTTCTCCTCCCCTGTCTCGTTGTTCTCTGAAACACTTGTGTATGACCGCGATACAAAGAAAATATCATATCATATCATATCAGAGATGCTATACTAAGACTAGGATTAAATCTGTTACCTTCTGGTGAAATTTTGGCAAGTAGACAACTCGTCCGACCGATGAGCACCTTTTGCTCCCTCGGTAATCTATGTGTAAACCAATCTTTGTACCATATTTTAATAGAGTGTGCAGGAGCAAAAGCCCAGAGAACTCAAATGTTCTCCAGATTTGTATTCAAGCCGGACTGGCTAGATTGTGGAGACTTTTGGCATTGTCTATCCTCGGGTCATGAAACGTTTGTGTCTTTAGAATTATATAAACTTCTAAAAAATGTGAAACTGTATGATAACTTGTCCCGGGGATTGGTGGGTTGAATTTTAAAAAAGTGTTGTAAGAAAGATGCATTTCATTATATATCTCTCGAATGGAGGGATCATTCCAATTTTAATGGAAATGTGTTACGATTGTGAATTTTTTTAAATTGTACTCTTTGTATTTTGTGAAAATTCAGATGACTGACTGTAGCTCAATATTAATAAAGAAAAAAAAGGAAAAAAAAGGCAACTAATTATGGCCACCACAGAACATCGAGAAGGCAGTCCCTTCTCCCTTTCCATGGCGGCCATTGAAAAATGAAAAAGTGAACAAAACAAAGGGCCGCAATGGAGCGGGAGAAGGGACTACATGTAGCCCTTCTCCTTTTCCATGGCGGCCGTCGAATGAAAATAAAGAAATCAAAACAAAGAAAATGGCCGCCATGGAAAGGAGAGAAAGGACCACACGTAGTCTCCTCTCTCCTTTCCATGGCGGTCACACGCGAAAGTAACATCCCCAGTGGGCCCTGTAGGGGGAAATGGTAAAACAATACAACACCAGAGCGGGTAGTATGTTCACCAGCAAACCTACTCAGTCAGTTAGGGTTTGAAGGTATCTAAATGCCATGTAGGCTAATACACAGGCCTGCCACCCAGGGCTAATCATGATTGGGATCCTAAGCAGTGCATACTAGATCATACACATCACAATGTTCATGACGCAGACTCGTCACATCCGGCCCCCGAGACACGTTGCACCACTCAACATTCTCATTGAGCCCTAAGATATGGTTCTTGGTCCACAAAATAAGGTTTTGTTCCGAAATCATTCACTGTTGGTTGATCTCATTCTGATTGTTACCCCAAACCTTTTCAGGAATAACCCAATGTATGTCGGCTTAAGTATGAGACTTGCTGATAAAGTGCTTCACTCAAGGAGCGGGTTCTATCGTGTTCTCCATGCAGCTCTGGTGTTCAATGAGTCTGGTTTTACATTTCCGGTTGGTCTGGCCTATGTAGGGTGGGCCACAGGGACCTGTGATCATATAGATGACATGCTCAGTATTACAGTGGCCGTGTTCATTGATGCCCCAAGGTTTGTCCGACGCAGTGTTGACTGTAGCGATTTGGTGGTAAAGCGGCACATCACACAAGACCCACAGGGGTGCCGACTGATCACTAGGGCCATCCCCCATAGGGCAGTCTGTTTGGTACCGCGTGGTTTGCTTTTGTTAAAGTCATTCCTAATAATGATATTTCTGTTGTGCGTGCTTCTTTTAAAGTCTAGGTGTCGATTTTCCAAAACACTGTGCAAGTCTTATGGATAATTTGTTTAATGTTGTAGGTCTGGTTGCTGAATTGGCTCAGAAATACCAAACAATCCTCGGTTTTCCTCTTTGGCTGATGTTCTAGAAGGGGGTCCCTATTGATGTAGTAGGCATGCTACGCAGATCTTTTAAGCAGTCTGGGTGGATATCCCTGAGGCTTCGGTTCAGATGATGCTTTCCCTGCAGATGCTTCTAAAGCCTCCGTGGTGCTGCTATTCCTGTTCAACCGAAGGAATTGCCTGAATGGCAAACCTACCTTTCAGGTGCTTCTCATGGTGACGCAGCCTCGAGTGCATGAAGCATGCTGCTGCTGCCTAAGTCAATATGCCAATGCCACCAGCCTGCCTAAAACAATGCAAGGGCGTGTGCATTGACCTTTGCATGGCAGATCCAACAAAAGGCAGCCATTGGCTGGAGCTGAAACATTAACGGACCACTTAAGAAAAGATGTTAAACATTCAATAGCAGAGTCATAGGGGCCCCCGTCAAAATGTGGGGCCCATTTCAGTCCAAAACGGTGAAATGCCCTGGTGCCGGCATTAGAGAAAAGCACAGGCTTGCAGAGGAGGACTCAGTTGCACAAATCGCTTCTTCATTTTTTGCTTCATTCTCTTTGCTCACTCTGACGTGTACAACCTTGGCGCGTTGGAGCGCGCAGCTCTTCCATTTGCAGTTCTGACACTGGCGTCCTTTTCACAAAGAAACATTGAAACAAACGACCTCTGAGCAACCTTGGAATATAAAGTTCTTGCTCAATTTCTGGCCAGAAACTAGACAAGCCACTCCCAGCAGGTCCTCCTCAACGGTGCAGTGTACAGTGTCTTTTCTATTTCTGTATATCCACAACAGCACGTGCAAGTATTGGTCTAGGGAAGTGTCTATGCCTCCCCTCTTTTATGCTGTGTGTGTGTTTGCTTTCTAGTGCATACAGATCCGTGATACTTTGCAGCAGCAACCATTGTGCCTCAGATGTGTGTCCTGCAATGACAAGTCAAGTCTATTACTAATACTTTCTAGCAGGAACCATGGCCTTAGTCCAGGCAGTGAGGAAGATGGCTGCCTCAAGGAGCCCATACAAGGACTGTTGCTTTTCTTCAAGGTTCCACCACCGTTTAATATAAAATGATCCCTGGCAGTGCCCCTTTCATGGTGTCACAACTATTGCATCGTGCTTCCTCTCATCTCGGAAAACAACCCGGTGTGTTTCAAATATAAAACAATTGTGTGCCTGAAATCAGTGACAGTGTTATAGTGCATGTCAGGCGTGCACGTAGGGTCATTAGGCATATGTCAGACGTTGAATCCTCAGTAAGCACACCTCTACACGCGACTTACATATGTTAAGTCACGCATTGAAATACACAAACACACACTTCTTCAGCTGTGTGCCTAGACTTGCATACACGGCTAAACCATTGGGGTAACTGCAGCCGGTAACTATGCTCGCCTCCTCCTTTATTAAAAAAAATGCGGTGCAGTGCACGGGTGCAATGGGAAATGCAGAAAGTAACACACATTCACAATTGTATTCATCGGCTGACTTATGTCACTGTGATGTCACTGTGATGTCTAAAGCGTGCTGCAATCAAGCACGAAAGCACGTTGATTGTAATTAACTTGGTATTTTTTGTTTTATGTTTTATAGGATATTTGTATGCATTGTTAAAGGTTGCATCGCAACCAAATGACAAATAAAAATAAAATAAAATAAATGGCCCATTGCAGCTCAACTCCCAGCACTGCAAACGTGTCTACTGCACATCAGATCAAGAGTGAACCCACTCCTGCCTGCAAGCCCTTGCCAAGGTGGCTCCCCTTGATAGCATCGATTCTGAGTCCCTGCACCATGGTTACATGGAAGAAGTACACTGGGGCCCCCTCGCCCAACTACCCGTTGCATACCATTGCCCCAGAGGAAAGGCAGGCTAGTGTTTGCTGGCTTTTACCCGGTGAAAAGGATTGCATATTTGTAGAGAAGCCCCTCAATGCTCACACCAGAAAAAATACAACCCACTAGGGAAAAAGGCCCAGTGCACCTCTGGCAAGGAGAACAAGGTTTATTCTCATAAAAGAGTCCCCAGTTCCCCCATTGATGATTGCCCTAAAGAACACCAACATACAAACCACCTTACTAGACAACATAACATCCCGCCCAAAAAAATCCCATTAAAGAAAAACACTGTGCCACCTCCTCTTTCTTTACCCGACACGAAACAGCCTTCTCACGGCACCCACCTCTTTTACTTAAGCCCGTCTCAGAAACGGAGGTAACCAAAATCCTTAGAGGGCTCAAAGCGTCTAGATGCCACAGTGATATCTGCCTGCCACAGTAATCAAAGACTGCCCCATTCATAACATCACTTATTAACTCCTCTTTCGCCTCCAGCTCAGTGCCAACTAACTTAAGAAATGCATGGGTCCTGCCTCTACTAAAAAAATGACCTTAGATCCCAGTATCCGACTAATTACTATCCAATCACCATAGTACCGTTCCTTCTCAAAATCTTAGATAGAGCATCATATATTCAAATTCAGCACCACCTGGAAGCCAATAACCTCTTAGGTGTAAGACAATCTGGCTTTCAACCTGGCTATGGCACTAAAACCGATCTCCTTGACCTAAAGAATCAATTAAATGACTTCAAAGATGCCGGCAAACTCGCTCTCCTCCTACTTCTAGACGTCTCTGCTGCCTTTGATTTGGTGGTTGACTTCAGCAGCCCAATACTCTGGAAGCCACCGGGTGGATAAACTCTTTCCTCTCTAACAGGTCCATGGGAGTGTTCTCCTCCGTTGCCTCGGCTACTCCAGCCCCAGTCACTGGCGGCGTACCACAAGGCTACTGTGTCTCACCCGCATTGTATAACATTTTCGCTAAGACCTTCTTCAACCTCCTTGGCACCCAGGGTATCACCTACACGAACTACGCCCAATAAAACCCAGATCCTTCTACCTATCCCAGGAGACTATCTCACCGATTCCAAATCACTGGAAGCAATCAACCACACCATTCAGGCCTGGATGGCCCATCACCTGCTTTGTCTTAATGATGAAATCCCGAGCTTCTCCTGGTTGGCTCACAACCCCAGCTCAACAAGCTTGACCCTGCATCAGACCTTTCACCATTCACAGCATTTCCATACGAGTCTCTCAGGAATCAAAGCGCTCAGAGTCTATCTGACTCCAACCTGACAAGTCAATGCAATCTCCTCTTCGGCAGCCTACACCATGAAACGTATTAATGCTTTTAGGACTTTCCTATCTACGGCCATCTGCATCACCATCACTAGAGTGCTTATAGGTTCTAGGCTTCACTATTGCAACTCTCTCTTCTCTGGCACTAGTACAAGGAATATCAACAAACTACAGATCATTCAAAATAATGCGCTGCAAGCCGCACTGAATATCCCAAAGAAAGATCACATCACCACTGCACGGAAAAGGTGCACTGGCTGCCTATGGGTGACCGCATATTGTTCAAGACACTGGCCAATACACACAAATGTCTCCCGAGCACTGCCCCTAAATATGTATCTCTCAAAATCAACGAAGAGCAATCTAGCATAGCTACCCGCTCTACATATCTGCAACGCCTTATAACCCCCAGATTCAAACTGCAACGAGCTGGAGGTCTCGGCTTTCAGTCTTCGCGTCTCAGAACTGGAATGCCTTGCCACCAGCATTGAGAGCGGAAAGCTCTTATTGGGTTTTCCGCAAGCATCTAAAAACGTGGCTCTTCGATCATGACCTGAAGTAACTTTTGTTCTGCCACCTATCCAATCAATTCCATTCCTTTGCTCAGCAAATCTATAAGCATTTTTCCTCCACTGTAACGTGATAGGATCCACCTTTGTTTTTAAGTTAGCCTGCGAGCTTAAAAGTGTCACCATCACAATTGATAAATATCCGATCTTGTTTTTATCACTTATTTCTGTAACCAGCGCCTTGATGCCCACGGGCCTAGTGCACTTCATAAATGCCCACAATACATGTAAATAAATAAATAAGTACCTGATAGCAAAGAATTCTGCTGCCACGGAGCGCTCTAACGAAACCAACATGGACGCCAGCTTATAAGGGTGAAAAGTGTCACAATTCATGTACATCACATAAGGGACACATCCATGTACCAGATTGGTGTGACCCTGTACATAGAAGACCTGCTCCATAAGGGATGCCAGGTCATTGGTCCCAGCTTCTCCTGTCCATCTTCTTCCATGTGGGCTCTTCTCACTGCATCATCAGGCACCGAGCTTGATCATTTTCAATGAAGTGTGTAACTCATAGCTTCCCCTATCAGTGGCCTAATGTGCACCTGGCCCTGCAGACATGGGAGCAGAGGTTACATACGAGGTCATCCCCAGCTCGACCCCAGACGCGTCGTGCCTACCCTGAGCTTTAAATGTGTCACTTTCCCTCCCCAGCACCTCGCAGCACAAATCACAGGGGCCTCGGATATTCTCCTGTCATCTTTATTTTATTTTTTGTATTTCTAGTTGTTTTTAGTTTGTAAACAAACTTTTACAACATAAGAAAATGTAACATATAACAATGTATATAACATTACACGGACATGACATCATATGCTCATTATAAAAAAATGCAGTTAAAAACTAAAATCATATTAGTGTTCTACTAGCTAAAATGAGTGCGAATTGAAATGTCATATTTCATTTTTCGAGGTACATTTCGTTCACATGAGTAAATGCTTAAATAAACATAAAAGTCCATTAGAGAGAGAGACAATGACAAAGAGAGTAAACAGCAGTAGAGACCTAGCCATTGTCACATACACATGAGAGAGTGCGATATATTGCTAAGAGAGTACATGAGGAAGCTTACTTACAACGTCTTCTCAGTGAGATGAACACAAGGGATCTTTCATTAACAACCAAGACTTATAGAGAACTAGACATCAATGCAAGAGCCACAGGCCCTGATATGGAAGGAGATTGCATTGTGATGGTATAATATTCAAGATGCGGGGTTTAGCAGCTAGACAGTAGTCTTTGAGGCAGGAATTTAATCAATCAGCAGCACTTTAATCAATCAGCAGCACTTTAATCAATCAGTTTGCTCTAAACATGACTGTAGTTTAGTTGCAAGCTCTTTAGTAATACTTGCAAGAAATCGAGTTAGTGAGAGGACCGAGCTTGTGTCGGTACCCACAGGCAGGTTAACCGTTACCAATCTCTTGAAGATACGGTGCTGGCAATTTTATTGTGGCCAAAGATGTTAATTTTTTTCTCTTCCAAGAAGTCACAAAAGATAACTGATGTGATCTTTACAACAAATGGATGTCCCAACAGTTTTATGGTCTGGGGTCTTGGCTTGGCTGGTACCCTGGAATGTTCGGGTGTTGGGATGTGGGCATCTGGTCACTCTAATGAAGAGTTGGGGCTGGACTGGGTCAGGGCCCGTGCCCTCCATCTCATGGGATAACTGTTTGCAGGGAGCTCTCGACCTTCTCATGGCTTTGCAGGCCGCATTCTTTCTATGCTACATGTGCTAAGGATATAAGATAATGAGAGGCTTGTAAATTTGGCCTTCCCTAGTACTGCCCAAGCTGCTACATGTACGAACGCAGGAACATACATGCATCTCTATGTTCTGTGCCTCCATTTAAAGATGGCTACTATTTTCCAAGATGGCGTTTTGTGTCTAATACAATCTACATCCACTCTGGCTATAACCCATTCTCAAATGAAACTCCTAATGGCACCCTTCTCCCCCCTATCCGCTCCCCAAACATCTACAACACAGTCTTGGGTCTTTGTCTCCTTCTAAACATACTGGGCGCCTGGGACCATCACCCCTGCTTCCCAACATATTGTTCAAACGGCTGTTCTCATGTGAACAGAATCATACATGCTATGAGAAATGTAACTTTGAGGCTCAGACAAGGCGGCCCAGCATCTTATTCTGAGCACTGCCATACTGTCATTTGTGTTCATTCGCTTCATGGGGGGGGGTAGCCCCCCAGCCCGTAATCAGCACGATTACAAATCTTTTACGAATGATCGCTGACACCAGCCAACCTTTGCACCCAGCTAGCACGCCCCCCCACCCCCAAACATTTCAACATCTTCTGGACATCTCTATGGACATTATTATTTATTTACCAGTATCTGCAATACACTGAAATGAACCTATGCCTGCAAGGAGCGGGCGCAGCAAAGGAACTCTTCATTTCCGCCGCTGCTTCGCAATAAACTGCAGTGGGGCGAGACCTCCAGGCACAGCAATCGCTAGAGGGTGCTGGGGGGCCATAGCCCGGGTCTTTTGGTTGTAGCCCAGTATAGAAGCTCAGGGGCTACACACAAAAGGCTGGTAGCCCCGGAACTTTTCCAGACCTAGCAACACTATCAGCCAGCTAGGCTCCCCGGGAACGCGCACACGGACCCTGCATGGAGCCCGCCTGCGGGGGAGGAGGGAGAGAGTGGAGAACTGTGTGTGGAGGGGGATTGGCCGCCCGGCCTTGGCTTCCAACTCACCTGACTTCTAGCAAATTCCAATAAAGAGAAAATACAGAGCCCTTCACACAAACCGAGCCTTGGCACACCAAGTGAACCCCCCTTCCCCTCCACCCCACTGCAATAGACTGAGCTAAGCAAGCTGTGAGGGAGCCGCCACGCCCTCACTCCAGCCCAACCCAAAGTGTTCACCAAAAGCAGCTGGAGACCATTCATGCTCGTGGAATGGCCCGGCCCTGCGGGCATGGTAGTAATCTTTACCAAGATGAACGGGGGATTGGGCTGGGGGAGAGTCAGTCGAGCAGGAGGTCAGCTTTCCGAAGACCAATGTGATTGGGCGCCGTGGAGAGAAATAACACAGCCCAAAACGGAAAGATAACAAATAAAGCACCACGGTACTTGCAATACTGTAGTTATTAAAACGTGTGACAATTTGAGGGGAGGGAAGTAAAGAGTGGCGTTGGCTGTCAAAGGGTTCCGACCTGTAGCGGGATTGCTTTTACCTCCCCAGAATCACCCCACAGGCTGCAGCCCCTCCCCTCGGGACAAGAACGGGCGGCACAATCCTACCACCGTGCGTAAGAAGCAAGCCCAGGCTGCCAGCAGTCCAGCATCACCCCACAGGCTACGGCGGGCGAACGCGCCAGTGAAAGTGGCTTGGCGGGCGCCGCCCCTTAGTGGGGGCTGCACCAGCCGACTTCCTCCCCTCGATGCCTATAGGTCAGGGGGCGGGCAGGGGAGAGGAACCAGTAGCCCGCCCCCGGAAGCGCGCGAAAAGGGAAGGGCGGGTCGGGGAACCGAGGGAGAAGCCAGCCCATAAAGGCACGGGCTGGCGAAAACACTACCACATTCTCCCTCGGTTTACCGCCTCACCCTATCGTGGTTTCGTTTCCCACCCACCATCCCAGAAAACAAAATGTTTATAATGAATTGTCCTTTGTCTTTCAGGTCGCCCAGCGGAGTTACATTACGATCCCTTTAACGAAGTACTGCCAGACCCATAGGGGAATGGTCAGCCAACAGATTAGATCTACGGCGCCCCAGAAGCAATAGTCTCAGGGGAGGCCCTGGGAAAAGGGGAGGGATGTAGGGGACTTGGGAGCCAATTCCAAGCCCAAAATTGCGGGGGGTGGGGGAACGAATATCAAACTCACAAACAAGGCCATCAAGGGAAGTCGGTTGGGGGGGGGAACAAGAGGAGACTACGGAGGGGGTCAGGTAACAGTGAAAAATAACAGCAGAGGGAAGTCTTCACGAACGAGGGGGGCATGAGGGGGAGGGAGGCGGGGGATTCAAGAAAGGGCGGCAAGGCGAATAGAGGGAACCGGGGGGAGGAAGTCAGTATCCAGGAAGGGGAGGGGGGCAAGGACCAAAAGCTGGGGGGACAGGAGACGGGGTACGGAAGAACAGGGCTGGGAAGCCTGCATCGGGAGGAGCAAGTTTGGGAAAGGAAGGAAGATCAAGGGATAGGGTACCCAGTAGAGACATCACGCAGGCAGGGGCGCACTGGGTCAGACTTGGCAGGGAGGCCTTGGGGGAGAGGGAACTGGGAAGCTCTCAGGGGCTCGGCAAGACGGAAGGGAGACCTGGGGGGCAGCATAGCAGAGACAGGATGGGGCTTTCAGTACAAACGGCAGTTGGGGGGACGAAGGGGGAGGACAGAGTACAGTAGAAAGGACTCGAATAGACGGGCATCGCAAAGCGATGACCATTTAGGCAGGCAGAAAGGTGTGGGCCTGCACCGGAGGGCGGTGTCGGCATTATCAACGGATGTGGGATACGTGTAACGCTGGGGCACTTATGGTGGTGCCGGTATAGGAACCTGAACACTAGCGAGGCACCGCGTGGCTGCCGGTTTTATCTAGACCCAGACACAGGACACGGGTTAAGTGTCAGGGGAGGAGGGGGGGGCTGGGCATTCCCAATAAAGACCTAGAGAAAAAAGGTGGGGCACGTGGGTAACACGGTCATGGGAATCTACAAGCGGCCGGGGGTAGAGAGTGGTTATTAGCAAGGGCCGGGCTCAACCTGAGGCGTCCACCGGACGAGGACGGTAAGGTGGGGGGGTCAAGGGATACCTAGGTAGCCGCACACTGAGTAGTATACCGGTGGCGGTGAATTACAGATCGCCTGTAAAATAACTCCAAGACTTTATGCAAATAAAGCCGCTGAGGCATTTTTCTTCCAACTCTACAAAGTGTCTGAGTGTTTGTTACAACATGTGAGGTCTGACATGTGCCGGGTGACAAAAGGGGAGGAAACGAGGGGAGAGCAAGGGGCAAGGGCATGGAGGAGGGGGGAGGACGAGGCACTGGGATGCCCAAGCTACGGCCCATCCCCTCGGCCACCAGGACGGGAGGCACAATCCTGCCACAGTGCATGAGATGCAGCCCATGCTGCCTGCATCCCAGCATCACCCCACAGGCACAATCCTGCCACAGTGCATAAGATGCAGTCCATGCTGCCTGCAGCTCTGCAGCACCCCACAGGATAAGGTCCATCCCCTCGGCCACCAGGACGGGAGGCAAAATCCTGCCACCATGCATGAGATACAGCCCATGCTGCCTGCAGCCCAGCATCACTCCACAGGCACAATCCTGCCACCGTCCATAAAATGCAAGCCCATGCTGCCTGCAGCCCTGCATCACCCCACAGGCTGCGGCCCATCCCCTCGATCACCAGGGTGGAAGGCACAACCCTGCCACCATTCATAAGATGCAGCCCATGCTACCTGCAGCCCTGCATCACCCCACAGGCCCAATCCTGCCACCGGGCATAAGATGCAGCCCATGCAGCCTGCAGCCCTGCATCACCCACAGGCTGCGGCCCATCCCCCCGGCCACCAGGACAGGAGACACAATCCTGCCACCATGCATGAGATGAAGCTCATGCTGCCTGCAGTCCAGCATGACCCCACAGGCGGCGGCCCATCCCCTCGGCCACCAGGACGGGAGGCACAATCCTGCCACAGTGCATGAGATGCAGCCCATGCTGCCTGCATCCCAGCATCACCCCACAGGCAATATCCTACCACAGTGCATAAGATGCAGTCCATGCTGCCTGCAGCCCTGCAGCACCCCACAGGATACGGTCCAGCCCCTCGGCCACCAGGACGGGAGGCACAATCCTGCCACCGTGCATGAGATGCAGCCCATGCTGCCTGCAGTCCAGCATCACCCCACAGGCTGTGGCCCATCACCTCGGCCACGAGGACGGGAGGCACAATCCTGCCACAATTCATAAAATGCAGCCCATGCTTGCTGCAGCAAAGCATCACCACACAGGCACAATCCTGCCACTGTGCATAAGATGCAGCCCATGGTGCCTGCAGCCCTGCATCACCCCACAGGCACAATCCTGCCACCGTGCATAAGATGCAGCCCATGCTGCCTGCAGACCAGCATCACCCCACAGGCACAATCCTGCCACAGTGCATAAGATGCAGTCCATGCTGCCTGCAGCTCTGCAGCACCCCACAGGATAAGGTCCATCCCCTCGGCCACCAGGACGGGAGGCAAAATCCTGCCACCATGCATGAGATACAGCCCATGCTGCCTGCAGCCCAGCATCACTCCACAGGCACAATCCTGCCACCGTCCATAAAATGCAAGCCCATGCTGCCTGCAGCCCTGCATCACCCCACAGGCTGCGGCCCATCCCCTCGATCACCAGGGTGGAAGGCACAACCCTGCCACCATTCATAAGATGCAGCCCATGCTACCTGCAGCCCTGCATCACCCCACAGGCCCAATCCTGCCACCGGGCATAAGATGCAGCCCATGCAGCCTGCAGCCCTGCATCACCCACAGGCTGCGGCCCATCCCCCCGGCCACCAGGACAGGAGACACAATCCTGCCACCATGCATGAGATGAAGCTCATGCTGCCTGCAGTCCAGCATGACCCCACAGGCGGCGGCCCATCCCCTCGGCCACCAGGACGGGAGGCACAATCCTGCCACAGTGCATGAGATGCAGCCCATGCTGCCTGCATCCCAGCATCACCCCACAGGCAATATCCTACCACAGTGCATAAGATGCAGTCCATGCTGCCTGCAGCCCTGCAGCACCCCACAGGATACGGTCCAGCCCCTCGGCCACCAGGACGGGAGGCACAATCCTGCCACCGTGCATGAGATGCAGCCCATGCTGCCTGCAGTCCAGCATCACCCCACAGGCTGTGGCCCATCACCTCGGCCACGAGGACGGGAGGCACAATCCTGCCACAATTCATAAAATGCAGCCCATGCTTGCTGCAGCAAAGCATCACCACACAGGCACAATCCTGCCACTGTGCATAAGATGCAGCCCATGGTGCCTGCAGCCCTGCATCACCCCACAGGCACAATCCTGCCACCGTGCATAAGATGCAGCCCATGCTGCCTGCAGACCAGCATCACCCCACAGGCTGCGGCCCATTCCCTCGGCCAGCAGGTCGGGAGGCACAATCCTGCCACTGTGCATAAGATGCAGCCCATGCTGCCTGCAGCCCAGCATCACCCATAGGCTGTGGCCCATCCCATCGGCCACCAGGATGGGAGGCACAATCATACCACTGTGCATAAGATGCAGCCCATGCTGGCTGCAGCCCAGCATCAGCCAAAGGCACAATCCTGCCACCGTGCATAAGATGCAGCCCATGCTGCCTGCAGCCCTGCATCACCCCACAGGCACAATCCTGCCACCATGCATAAGATGCAGCCCATGCTGCCTGCAGCACAGCTTCACCCCACAGGCTGCAGCCCATTCCCTCAGCCACCAGTTCGGGAGGCACAATCCTACCACTGTGCAGAAGATGCAGCCCATGCTGCCTGCGGCCCAACATCACCACACAGGCTACGGCCCATCCCCTTGGCCACCAGGATGGGAGGCACAATCCTACCACTGTGCATAAGTTGCAGCCCCTGCTGCCTGCAGCCCAGCATCACCCCACAGGCTGCAGCCCATCCCCTCGGCCACCAGGACGGGAGGCACTATCCTACCACTGTGCATAAGATGCAGCCCATGCTGCCTGCAGCCCAGCTTCACCCCACAGGCTGCGGCCCATCCCCTCGGCCAGGCACAATCCTACCACTGTGCATAAGATGCAGCCCAGCATCACCCCACAGGCTGCAGCCCATCCCCTCGGCCACCAGGACGGAAGACACTATCCTACCACTGTGCATAAGATGCAGCCCCTGCTGCCTGCAGCCCAGCATCACCCCACAGGCACAATCCTGCCACCGTGCATAAGATGCAGCCCATGCTGCCTGCATCCCTGCAGCACCCCACAGGCTACAGCCCCTCCCCTCGGCCACCAGGACGGGAGGCACAATCCTGCCACCATGCATAAGATGCAGCCAATGCTGGCTGCAGTCCAGCATCACCCCACAGGCACAATCCTGCCACCGTGCATAAGATGCAGCCCATGCTGCCTGGAGTCCAGCATCACCACACAGGCTGCAGAACATCCCCTCGGCCACCAGGACGGGAGGCACAATCCTGCCACCGTTCATAAAATGCAGCCCATGCTTGCTGCAGCCCAGCATCACCCACCAGGCACAATCCTGCCACTGTGCATAAGATGCAGCCATGCTGCCTGCAGCCCTGCATCACCCCACAGGCACAATCCTGCCACCGTGCATAAGATGCAGCCCATGCTGCCTGCAGACCAGCATCACCCCACAGGCTGTGGCCCATTCCCTCGGCCACCAGGTCGGGAGGCACAATCCTGCCACTGTGCATAAGATGCAGCCCATGCTGCCTGCAGCCCAGCATCCCCCCACAGGCTGCGGCCCATCCCCTCAGCCACCAGGATGGGAGGCACAATCCTGCCACCATTCATTAAATGCAGCCCATGCTGGCTGCAGCCCAGCATCACCCCACAGGCACAATCCTGCCACTGTGCATAAGAAGCAGCCAATGCTGCCTGCAGTCCTGCATCACCCTACAGGCACAATCCTGCCACCGTACATAATATGCAGCCCATGCTGCCTGCAGTCCAGCATCACCCCACAGGCTGCAGAACATCCCCTCGACCACCAGGACGGGAGGCACAATCCTGCCACCGTGCATGAGATGCAGCACATGCTGACTGCAGTCCAGCATCACCCCACAGGCACAATCCTGCCACCGTCCATAAGATGCAAGCCCATGATGCCTGCAGCCCTTCATCACCCCACAGGCTGTGGCCCATCACCTCGGCCACCAGGACGGGAGGCACAATCCTGCCACTGTTCATAAAATGCAGCCCATGCTTGCTGCAGCCCAGCATCACCCCACAGGCACAATCCTGCCACTGTGCATAAGATGCAGCCCATGCTGCATGCAGCCCTGCATCACCCCACAGGCTGCGGCCCATTCCCTCGGCCACCAGGTCGGGAGGCACAATCCTGCCACTGTGCATAAGATGCAGCCAATGCTGCCTGCAGCCCAGCATCACCCCACAGACTGCGGCCCATCCCCTCGGCCACCAGGATGGGAGGCACATTCCTGCCACCATTCATAAGATGCAGCCCATGCTGGCTGCAGCGCAGCATCACCCCACAGGCACAATCCTGCCACCGTGCATAAGTTGCAGCCCATGCTGCCTGCAGCCCAGCATCACCCATAGGCTGTGGCCCATCCCATCGGCCACCAGGATGGGAGGCACAATCATACCACTGTGCATAAGATGCAGTCCATGCTGCCTGCAGCCCAGCATCACCCCATAGGCTGCGGCCCATCCCCTTGGCCACCAGGATGGGAGGCACAATCCTGCCACCATTCATAAGATGCAGTCCATGCTGGCTGCAGCCCAGCATCAGCCACAGGCACAATCCTGCCACCGTGCATAAGATGCAGCCCATGCTGCCTGCAGCCCTGCATCACCCCACAGGCACAATCCTGCCACCATGCATAAGATGCAGCCCATGCTGCCTGCAGCACAGCTTCACCCCACAGGCTGCAGCCCATTCCCTCAGCCACCAGTTCGGGAGGCACAATCCTACCACTGTGCAGAAGATGCAGCCCATGCTGCCTGCGGCCCAACATCACCACACAGGCTACGGCCCATCCCCTTGGCCACCAGGATGGGAGGCACAATCCTACCACTGTGCATAAATTGCAGCCCCTGCTGCCTGCAGCCCAGCATCACCCCACAGGCTGCAGCCCATCCCCTCGGCCACCAGGACGGGAGGCACTATCCTACCACTGTGCATAAGATGCAGCCCAGCTTCACCCCACAGGCTGCGGCCCATCCCCTCGGCCAGGCACAATCCTACCACTGTGCATAAGATGCAGCCCAGCATCACCCCACAGGCTGCAGCCCATCCCCTCCGCCACCAGGACGGAAGGCACTATCCTACCACTGTGCATAAGATGCAGCCCCTGCTGCCTGCAGCCCAGCATCACCCCACAGGCTGCAGCCCATCCCCTCGGCCACCAGGACGGGAGGCACAATCCTGCCACTGTGCATAAGATACAGCCCATGCTGCCTGCAGCCCAGCATCACCCCACAGGCACAATCCTGCCACCGTGCATAAGATGCAGCCCATGCTGCCTGCATCCCTGCAGCACCCCACAGGCTACAGCCCCTCCCCTCGGCCACCAGGACGGGAGGCACAATCCTGCCACCATGCATAAGATGCAGCCAATGCTGGCTGCAGTCCAGCATCACCCCACAGGCACAATCCTGCCACCGTGCATAAGATGCAGCCCATGCTGCCTGGAGTCCAGCATCACCACACAGGCTGCAGAACATCCCCTCGGCCACCAGGACGGGAGGCACAATCCTGCCACCGTTCATAAAATGCAGCCCATGCTTGCTGCAGCCCAGCATCACCCACCAGGCACAATCCTGCCACCGTGCATAAGATGCAGCCCATGCTGCCTGCATCCCTGCAGCACCCCACAGGCTACAGCCCCTCCCCTCGGCCACCAGGACGGGAGGCACAATCCTGCCACCATGCATAAGATGCAGCCAATGCTGGCTGCAGTCCAGCATCACCCCACAGGCACAATCCTGCCACCGTGCATAAGATGCAGCCCATGCTGCCTGCAGACCAGCATCACCCCACAGGCTGTGGCCCATTCCCTCGGCCACCAGGTCGGGAGGCACAATCCTGCCACTGTGCATAAGATGCAGCCCATGCTGCCTGCAGCCCAGCATCACCCCACAGGCTGCGGCCCATCCCCTCAGCCACCAGGATGGGAGGCACAATCCTGCCACCATTCATAAAATGCAGCCCATGCTGGCTGCAGCCCAGCATCACCCCACAGGCACAATCCTGCCACTGTGCATAAGAAGCAGCCAATGCTGCCTGCAGTCCTGCATCACCCTACAGGCACAATCCTGCCACCGTACATAATATGCAGCCCATGCTGCCTGCAGTCCAGCATCACCCCACAGGCTGCAGAACATCCCCTCGGCCACCAGGACGGGAGGCACAATCCTGCCACCGTGCATGAGATGCAGCACATGCTGACTGCAGTCCAGCATCACCCCACAGGCACAATCCTGCCACCGTCCATAAGATGCAAGCCCATGATGCCTGCAGCCCTTCATCACCCCACAGGCTGTGGCCCATCACCTCGGCCACCAGGACGGGAGGCACAATCCTGCCACTGTTCATAAAATGCAGCCCATGCTTGCTGCAGCCCAGCATCACCCCACAGGCACAATCCTGCCACTGTGCATAAGATGCAGCCCATGCTGCATGCAGCCCTGCATCACCCCACAGGCTGCGGCCCATTCCCTCGGCCACCAGGTCGGGAGGCACAATCCTGCCACTGTGCATAAGATGCAGCCAATGCTGCCTGCAGCCCAGCATCACCCCACAGACTGCGGCCCATCCCCTCGGCCACCAGGATGGGAGGCACATTCCTGCCACCATTCATAAGATGCAGCCCATGCTGGCTGCAGCGCAGCATCACCCCACAGGCACAATCCTGCCACCGTGCATAAGATGCAGCCCATGCTGCCTGCAGCCCTGCATCACACCACAGGCACAATCCTGCCACCATGCATAAGATGCATCCCATGCTGCCTGCAGCCCATCATCACCCCACAGGCTACGGCCCATCCCCTTGGCCACCAGGATGGGAGGCACAATCCTACCACTGTGCATAAAATGCAGCCCCTGCTGCCTTCAGTCCAGCATCACCCCACAGGCTGCGGCCCATCCCCTCGGCCACCAGGACGGGAGGCACAATCCTACCACTGTGCATAAGATGCAGCCCATGCTGCCTGCAGCCCAGCTTCACCCCACAGGCTGCGGCCCATCCCCTCGGCCAGGCACAATCCTACCACTGTGCATAAGATGCAGCCCTGCATCACCCCACAGGCACAATTCTGCCACCATGCATAAGATGCAGCCCATGCTGCCTGCAGCCCAGTATCACCCCACAGGCTGCGGCCCATCCCCTCAGCCACCAGGATGGGAGGCACAATCCTGCCACCATTCATAAGATGCAGCCCATGCTGGCTGCAGCCCAGCATCACCCCACAGGCACAATCCTGCCACTGTGCATAAGAAGCAGCCAATGCTGCCTGCAGTCCTGCATCACCCCACAGGCACAATCCTGCCACCGTACATAAGATGCAGCCCATGCTGCCTGCAGTCCAGCATCACCCCACAGGCTGCAGAACATCCCCTCGGCCACCAGGATGGGAGGCACAATCCTGCCACCGTGCAAGAGATGCAGCCCATGCTGCCTGCAGTCCAGCCTCACCCCACAGGCACAATCCTGCCACTTTGCATAAGATGCAGCCCATGCTGCCTGCAGCCCTGCATCACCCCACAGGCTGCGGCCCATTCCCTCGGCCACCAGGTCGGGAGGCACAATCCTGCCACTGTGCATAAGATGCAGCCCATGCTGCCTGCAGCCCAGCATCACCCATAGGCTGTGGCCCATCCCATCGGCCAACAGGATGGGAGGCACACTCATACCACTGTGCATAAGATGCAGCCCATGCTACCTGCAGCCCAGCATCACCCCACATGCTGCGGCCCATCCCCTCGGCCACCAGGATGGGAGGCACAATCCTGCCACCGTTCATAAAATGCAGCCCATGCTTGCTGCAGCCCAGCATCACCCACCAGGCACAATCCTGCCACCGTGCATAAGATGCAGCCCATGCTGCCTGCATCCCTGCAGCACCCCACAGGCTACAGCCCCTCCCCTCGGCCACCAGGACGGGAGGCACAATCCTGCCACCATGCATAAGATGCAGCCAATGCTGGCTGCAGTCCAGCATCACCCCACAGGCACAATCCTGCCACCGTGCATTAGATGCAGCCCATGCTGCCTGCAGACCAGCATCACCCCACAGGCTGTGGCCCATTCCCTCGGCCACCAGGTCGGGAGGCACAATCCTGCCACTGTGCATAAGATGCAGCCCATGCTGCCTGCAGCCCAGCATCACCCCACAGGCTGCGGCCCATCCCCTCAGCCACCAGGATGGGAGGCACAATCCTGCCACCATTCATAAAATGCAGCCCATGCTGGCTGCAGCCCAGCATCACCCCACAGGCACAATCCTGCCACTGTGCATAAGAAGCAGCCAATGCTGCCTGCAGTCCTGCATCACCCTACAGGCACAATCCTGCCACCGTACATAATATGCAGCCCATGCTGCCTGCAGTCCAGCATCACCCCACAGGCTGCAGAACATCCCCTCGGCCACCAGGACGGGAGGCACAATCCTGCCACCGTGCATGAGATGCAGCACATGCTGACTGCAGTCCAGCATCACCCCACAGGCACAATCCTGCCACCGTCCATAAGATGCAAGCCCATGATGCCTGCAGCCCTTCATCACCCCACAGGCTGTGGCCCATCACCTCGGCCACCAGGACGGGAGGCACAATCCTGCCACTGTTCATAAAATGCAGCCCATGCTTGCTGCAGCCCAGCATCACCCCACAGGCACAATCCTGCCACTGTGCATAAGATGCAGCCCATGCTGCATGCAGCCCTGCATCACCCCACAGGCTGCGGCCCATTCCCTCGGCCACCAGGTCGGGAGGCACAATCCTGCCACTGTGCATAAGATGCAGCCAATGCTGCCTGCAGCCCAGCATCACCCCACAGACTGCGGCCCATCCCCTCGGCCACCAGGATGGGAGGCACGTTCCTGCCACCATTCATAAGATGCAGCCCATGCTGGCTGCAGCGCAGCATCACCCCACAGGCACAATCCTGCCACCGTGCATAAGATGCAGCCCATGCTGCCTGCAGCCCTGCATCACACCACAGGCACAATCCTGCCACCATGCATAAGATGCATCCCATGCTGCCTGCAGCCCATCATCACCCCACAGGCTACGGCCCATCCCCTTGGCCACCAGGATGGGAGGCACAATCCTACCACTGTGCATAAAATGCAGCCCCTGCTGCCTTCAGTCCAGCATCACCCCACAGGCTGCGGCCCATCCCCTCGGCCACCAGGACGGGAGGCACAATCCTAACACTGTGCATAAGATGCAGCCCATGCTGCCTGCAGCCCAGCTTCACCCCACAGGCTGCGGCCCATCCCCTCGGCCAGGCACAATCCTACCACTGTGCATAAGATGCAGCCCTGCATCACCCCACAGGCACAATTCTGCCACCATGCATAAGATGCAGCCCATGCTGCCTGCAGCCCAGTATCACCCCACAGGCTGCGGCCCATCCCCTCAGCCACCAGGATGGGAGGCACAATCCTGCCACCATTCATAAGATGCAGCCCATGCTGGCTGCAGCCCAGCATCACCCCACAGGCACAATCCTGCCACTGTGCATAAGAAGCAGCCAATGCTGCCTGCAGTCCTGCATCACCCCACAGGCACAATCCTGCCACCGTACATAAGATGCAGCCCATGCTGCCTGCAGTCCAGCATCACCCCACAGGCTGCAGAACATCCCCTCGGCCACCAGGATGGGAGGCACAATCCTGCCACCGTGCAAGAGATGCAGCCCATGCTGCCTGCAGTCCAGCCTCACCCCACAGGCACAATCCTGCCACTTTGCATAAGATGCAGCCCATGCTGCCTGCAGCCCTGCATCACCCCACAGGCTGCGGCCCATTCCCTCGGCCACCAGGTCGGGAGGCACAATCCTGCCACTGTGCATAAGATGCAGCCCATGCTGCCTGCAGCCCAGCATCACCCATAGGCTGTGGCCCATCCCATCGGCCAACAGGATGGGAGGCACACTCATACCACTGTGCATAAGATGCAGCCCATGCTACCTGCAGCCCAGCATCACCCCACATGCTGCGGCCCATCCCCTCGGCCACCAGGATGGGAGGCACAATCCTGCCACCATTCATAAGATGCAGCTCATGCTGGCTGCAGCCCAGCATCACCCCACAGGCACAATCCTGCCACCGTGCATCAGATGCAGCCCATTCTGCCTGCAGCCCTGCATCACCCCACAGGCACAATCCTGCCACCATGCATAAGATGCAGCCCATGCTGCCTGCAGCCCAGCATCACCCCACAGGCTGCGGCCCATCCCCTCGGCCACCAGGACGGGAGGCACAATCCTAACACTGTGCATAAGATGCAGCCCATGCTGCCTGCAGCCCAGCTTCACCCCACAGGCTGAGGCCCATCCCCTCGGCCAGGCACAATCCTACCACTGTGCATAAGATGCAGCCCTGCATCACCCCACAGGCACAATTCTGCCACCATGCATAAGATGCAGCCCCTGCTGCCTGCAGCCCAGCATCACCCCACAGGCTGCAGCCCATCCCCTCAGCCACCAGGACGGGAGGCACAATCCTGCCACTGTGCATAAGATACAGCCCATGCTGCCTGCAGCCCAGCATCACCCCACAGGCACAATCCTGCCACCGTGCATAAGATGCAGCCCATGCTGCCTGCATCCCTAAAGCACCCCACAGGCTACAGCCCATCCCCTCGGCCACCAGGACGGGAGGCACAATCCTGCCACCATGCATGAGATGCAGCCCATGCTGCCTGCAGTCCAGCATCACCCCACAGGCACAATCCTGCCACTGTTCATAAAATGCAGCCCATGCTTGCTGCAGCCCAGCATCACCCACCAGGCACAATCCTGCCACTGTGCATAAGATGCAGCCATGCTGCCTGCAGCCCTGCATCACCCCACAGGCACAATCCTGCCACCGTGCATAAGATGCAGCCCATGCTGCCTGCAGCCCAGCATCACCCCACAGGCTGCGGCCCATCCCCTCAGCCACCAGGATGGGAGGCACAATCCTGCCACCATTCATAAGATGCAGCCCATGCTGGCTGCAGCCCAGCATCACCCCACAGGCACAATCCTGCCACTGTGCATAAGAAGCAGTCGATGCTGCCTGCAGTTCTGCATTACCCCACAGGCACAATCCTGCCACCGTACATAAGATGCAGCCCATGCTGCCTGCAGTCCAGCATCACCCCACAGGCTGCAGAACATCCCCTCGGCCACCAGGACGGGAGGCACAATCCTGCCACAGTGCATGAGATGCAGCCCATGCTGCCTGCAGTCCAGCATCACCCCACAGGCACAATCCTGCCACCGTCCATAAAATGCAAGCCCATGATGCCTGCAGCCCTGCATCACCCCACAGGCTGTGGCCCATCACCTCGGCCACCAGGACGGGAGGCACAATACTGCCACCGTTCATAAAATGCAGCCCATGCTTGCTGCAGCCCAGCATCACCCCACAGGCACAATCCTGCCACTGTGCATAAGATGCAGCCCATTCTGCCTGCAGCCCTGCATCACCCCACAGTCTGCGGCCCATTCCCTCGGCCACCAGGTCGGGAGGCACAATCCTGCCACTGTGCATAAGATGCAGCCCATGCTGCCTGCAGCCCAGCATCACCCATAGGCTGTGGCCCATCCCATCGGCCACCAGGGTGGGAGGCACACTCATACCACTGTGCATAAGATGCAGCCCATGCTGCCTGCAGCCCAGCATCACCCCACAGGCTGCGGCCCATCCCCTCGGCCACCAGGATGGGAGGCACAATCCTGCCACCATTCATAAGATGCAGCCCATGCTGGCTGCAGCCCAGCATCACCCCACAGGCACAATCCTGCCACCGTGCATAAGATGCAGCCCATGCTGCCTGCAGTCCTGCATCACCCCACAGGCACAATCCTGCCACCATGCATAAGATGCAGCCCATGCTGCCTGCATCCCAGCATCACCCCACAGGCTACGGCCCATCCCCTTGGCCACCAGGACGGGAGGCACAATCCTACCACTGTGCATAAAATGCAGCCCCTGCTGCCTGCAGCCCAGCATCACCCCACAGGCACAATCCTGCCACTGTGCATAAGATGCAGCCCATTCTGCCTGCAGCCCTGCATCACCCCACAGTCTGCGGCCCATTCCCTCGGCCACCAGGTCGGGAGGCACAATCCTGCCACTGTGCATAAGATGCAGCCCATGCTGCCTGCAGCCCAGCATCACCCATAGGCTGTGGCCCATCCCATCGGCCACCAGGATGGGAGGCACACTCATACCACTGTGCATAAGATGCAGCCCATGCTGCCTGCAGCCCAGCATCACCCCACAGGCTGCGGCCCATCCCCTCGGCCACCAGGATGGGAGGCACAATCCTGCCACCATTCATAAGATGCAGCCCATGCTGGCTGCAGCCCAGCATCACCCCACAGGCACAATCCTGCCACCGTGCATAAGATGCAGCCCATGCTGCCTGCAGTCCTGCATCACCCCACAGGCACAATCCTGCCACCATGCATAAGATGCAGCCCATGCTGCCTGCATCACCCCACAGGCTACGGCCCATCCCCTTGGCCACCAGGATGGGAGGCACAATCCTACCACTGTGCATAAAATGCAGCCCCTGCTGCCTGCAGCCCAGCATCACCCCACAGGCTGCGGCCCATCCCCTCGGCCACCAGGACGGGAGGCACAATCCTAACATAAGATGCAGCCCATGCTGCCTGCAGCCCAGCATCACCCCACAGGCTGCGGCCCATCCCCTCGGCCACCAGGATGGGAGGCACAATCCTGCCACCATTCATAAGATGCAGCCCATGCTGGCTGCAGCCCAGCATCACCCCACAGGCACAATCCTGCCACCGTGCATAAGATGCAGCCCATGCTGCCTGCAGTCCTGCATCACCCCACAGGCACAATCCTGCCACCATGCATAAGATGCAGCCCATGCTGCCTGCAGCCCAGCATCACCCCACAGGCTACGGCCCATCCCCTTGGCCACCAGGATGGGAGGCACAATCCTACCACTGTGCATAAAATGCAGCCCCTGCTGCCTGCAGCCCAGCATCACCCCACAGGCACAATCCTGCCACTGTGCATAAGATGCAGCCCATTCTGCCTGCAGCCCTGCATCACCCCACAGTCTGCGGCCCATTCCCTCGGCCACCAGGTCGGGAGGCACAATCCTGCCACTGTGCATAAGATGCAGCCCATGCTGCCTGCAGCCCAGCATCACCCATAGGCTGTGGCCCATCCCATCGGCCACCAGGATGGGAGTCACACTCATACCACTGTGCATAAGATGCAGCCCATGCTGCCTGCAGCCCAGCATCACCCCACAGGCTGCGGCCCATCCCCTCGGCCACCAGGATGGGAGGCACAATCCTGCCACCATTCATAAGATGCAGCCCATGCTGGCTGCAGCCCAGCATCACCCCACAGGCACAATCCTGCCACCGTGCATAAGATGCAGCCCATGCTGCCTGCAGTCCTGCATCACCCCACAGGCACAATCCTGCCACCATGCATAAGATGCAGCCCATGCTGCCTGCATCACCCCACAGGCTACGGCCCATCCCCTTGGCCACCAGGATGGGAGGCACAATCCTACCACTGTGCATAAAATGCAGCCCCTGCTGCCTGCAGCCCAGCATCACCCCACAGGCTGCGGCCCATCCCCTCGGCCACCAGGACGGGAGGCACAATCCTAACACTGTGCATAAGATGCAGCCCATGCTGCCTGCAGCCCAGCTTCACCCCACAGGCTGCGGCCCATCCCCTCGGCCAGGCACAATCCTACCACTGTGCATAAGATGCAGCCACCAGGTCGGGAGGCACAATCCTGCCACTGTGCATAAGATGCAGCCCATGCTGCCTGCAGCCCAGCATCACCCATAGGCTGTGGCCCATCCCATCGGCCACCAGGATGGGAGGCACACTCATACCACTGTGCATAAGATGCAGCCCATGCTGCCTGCAGCCAAGCATCACCCCACAGGCACAATCCTGCCACCGTGCATAAGATGCAGCCCATGCTGCCTGCAGTCCTGCATCACCCCACAGGCACAATCCTGCCACCATGCATAAGATGCAGCCCATGCTGCCTGCAGCCCAGCATCACCCCACAGGCTACGGCCCATCCCCTTGGCCACCAGGATGGGAGGCACAATCCTACCACTGTGCATAAAATGCAGCCCCTGCTGCCTGCAGCCCAGCATCACCCCACAGGCTGCGGCCCATCCCCTCGGCCGCCAGGACGGGAGGCACAATCCTAACACTGTGCATAAGATGCAGCCCATGCTGCCCGCAGCCCAGCTTCACCCCACAGGCTGCGGCCCATCCCCTCGGCCAGGCACAATCCTACCACTGTGCATAAGATGCAACCCTGCATCACCCCACAGGCACAATTCTGCCACCATGCATAAGATGCAGGCCATGATGCCTGCATCCAGCATCACCCCAGAGGCTGTGGACCATCCCCTCGGCCAGCAGGATGGGAGGCACAATCCTGCCACCATGCATGAGATGCAGCCCATGCTACCTGCAGTCCAGCATCACCCCACAGGCACAATCCTGCCACCATCCATAAGATGCAGCTCATGCTGCTTGCAGTCCAGCATGACCCCACAGGCTGCGGCCCATCCCTCGGCCACCAGGGGGGAAGGCACAATCCTGCCAGTGTTCATAAAATGCAGCCCATGCTGGCTGAAGCCCAGCATCACCCCACTGGCACAATCCTGCCAACGGGCATAAGATACAGCCCATGCTGCCTGCAGCCCAGCATGACCCCACAGGCTGCGGCCCATCCCCTCGGACACCAGGATGGGAGGCACAATCCTGCCACCATGCATAAGATGCAGCTCATGCTGCATGCAGTCCAGCATGACCCCACAGGCGGCAGCCCATCCCCTCGGCCAATAGGACGGGAGGCACAATCCTGCCACCGTGCATAAGATGCAGACCATGCTGCCTGCAGTCCTGCATCACCCCACAGGCACAATCCTGCCACCGTACATAAGATGCAGCCCATGCTGCCTGCAGTCCAGCATCACCCCACAGGCTGCAGCCCATCCCCTCGGCCAGCAGGATGGGAGGCACAATCCTGCCACCATCCATGAGATGCAGCCCATGCTACCTGCAGCCCAGCATGACCCCAGAGGCTGCGGCCCATCCCCTCGGCCACCAGGATGGGAGGCACAATCCTACCACTGTTCATAAGATGCAGCCCATGCTGCCTGCAGCCCAGCTTCACCCCACAGGCTGCTGCCCATAACCTCGGCCAGGCACAATCCTACCACTGTGCATAAGATGCAGCCCAGCATCACCCCACAGGCTGCGGCCCATCCCCTCGGCCACCAGGACGGTAGGCACAATCCTAACACTGTGCATAAGATGCAGCCCATGCTGCCTGCAGCCCAGCTTCACCCCACAGGCTGCGGCCCATCCCCTCGGCCAGGCACAATCCTACCACTGTGCATAAGATGCAGCCCTGCATCACCCCACAGGCACAATTCTGCCACCATGCATAAGATGCAGCCCATGCTGCCTGCAGTCCAGCATCACCCCACTGGCACAATCCTGCCAACGGGCATAAGATACAGCCCATGCTGCCTGCAGCCCAGCATGACCCCAGAGGCTGCGGCCCATCCCCTCGGCCACCAGGATGGGAGGCACAATCCTACCACTGTTCATAAGATGCAGCCCTTGCTGCCTGCAGCCCTGCATCACCCCACAGGCTGCGGCCCATCCCCTCGGCCACCAGGATGGGAGGCACAATCCTGCCACCATGCATAAGATGCAGCTCATGCTGCTTGCAGTCCAGCATGACCCCACAGGTGGCAGCCCATCCCCTCGGCCAATAGGACGGGAGGCACAATCCTGCCACCGTGCATAAGATGCAGACCATGCTGCCTGCAGTCCTGCATCACCCCACAGGCACAATCATGCCACCGTACATAAGATGCAGCCCATGCTGCCTGCAGTCCAGCATCACCCCACAGGCTGCAGACCATCACCTCGGCCAGCAGGACGGGAGGCACAATCCTGCCACCATACATAAAATACAGCCCATGCTTGCTGCAGCCCAGCATCACCCCACAGGCACAATCCTGCCACCGTCCATAAGATGCAAGCCCATGCTGCCTGCAGCCCTGCATCACCCCACAGGCTGCGGCCCATCACCTCGGCCACCAGGACGGGAGGCAAAATCCTGCAACCGTTCATAAATACAGCCCGTGCTTGCTGCAGCCTAGCAACCCCACAGGCACAATCCTGCCACCACGCATAATATGCAGCCCATGCTGCCTGCAGCCCTGCATCACCCCACAGGCACAATCCTGCCACAGTGCATAAGATGCAGCCCATGCTGCCTGCAGCCCAGCATCACCCCACAGGCTGCAGACCATCCCCTCAGCCACCAGGATGGGAGGCACAATCATACCACTGTGCATAAGATGCAGCCCATGCTGCCTGCAGCCCAGCTTCACCCCACGGGCTGCAGCCCATACCCTCGGCAAGGCACAATCCTACCACTGTGCATAAGATGCAGCCCTGCATCACCCCACAGGCTGCGGTCCATCCCAGTCGGGAGGCACAATCCTGCTACCGTGCATAAGATACAGCCAATGCTGCCTGCAGCCCAGCATCACCCCATAGGCACAATCCTACCATCGTTCATAAGATGCAGCCCATGCTGCCTGCAGCCCTGCAGCACCCCACAGGCTACGGCCATCCCCTCGGCCACCAGGACGGGAGGCACAATCCTGCCACCATGCATGAGATGCAGCCCAGCATCACCCCACAGGCACAATCCTGCCACCGTGCATAAAATGCAGTCCATGCATCCTGCAGCCCAGCATCACCCCATAGGTGCAATCCTGCCACCGTGCATAAGATGCAGCGCATGCTGCCTGCAGCCCAGCATCACCCCACCAGGCTGCGGCCCATTCCCTCGTCCACCAGGTTGGGAGGCACAATCCTGCCACTGTGCATAAGATACAGCCCATGCTGCCTGCAGCCCAGCATCACCCCATAGGCTGTGACCCATCCCATCGGCCACCAGGACGGGAGGCACAATCCTGCCACAGTTCATAAGATGCAGCCCATGCTGGCTGCAGCCCAGCATCACCCCACTGGCCCAATCCTGCCACCGTGCATAAGATGCAGCCCATGCTGCCTGAAGCCCTGCATCACCCCACAGGCACAATCCAGTCACTGTGCATAAGATGCAGCCCATGCTGCCTGCAGCACAGCATCACCCCACAAGCTGCTGCCCATTCCCTCGGCCAGGCGCAATCCTACCACTGTGCATAAGATGCAGCCCTGCATCACCCCACAGGCTGCGGTCCATCCCCTCAGCCAACAGGACGGGAGGCACAATCCTGCCACCGTGTATAAGATGCAGTCCATGCGTCCTGCAGCCCAGCATCACCCCACAGGCACAATCCTGCCACCGTGCATAAGATGCAGCGCATGCTGCCTGCAGCCCAGCATCACCCCACAGGCTGCGGCCCATTCCCTCGTCCACCAGGTCGGGAGGCACAATCCTGCCACTGTGCATAAGATGCAGCCCATGCTGCCTGCAGCCCAGCATCACCCCATATGCTGCTGCCATCGGTTCGGCCACCAGGACGTGAGGCACAATCCTGCCACAGTTCATAAGATGCAACCCATGCTGGCTGCAGCCCAGCATCACCCCACAGGCACAGTCCTGCCACCATGCACCTGCATCACCCCACAGGCACAATCCTGCCACCGTGCATAAAATGCAGCCCATGCTGCCTGCAGCACAGCATCACCCCACAGGCTGCTGCCCATTCCCTCGGCCACAATTTTGGGAGGCACAATCCTACCACTGTGCAGAAGATGCATCCCATGCTGCCTGCAGCCCAGCATCACCCCACAGGCTGCGGCCCATCCCCTCGGCCACCAGGACGGGAGGCACAATCCTACCACTGTGCATAAGATGCAGCCGATGCTGCCTGCATCCCAGCATCCCCCCACAGCCTACGGCCTATCCCCTCAGCCACCAGGACGGTATGCACAATCCGACCACTGTGCATAAGATGCAGTCCATGCTGCCTGCAGCCCAGCATCACCCCACAGGCACAATCCTGCCACTGTGCATAAGATGCAGCCCTGCATCACCCCACAGGCACAATCCTACCATCGTACATAAGATGCAGCCCATGCTGCCTGCAGCCCAGCAGCACCCCACAGGCTACGGCCCATCCCCTCGGCCACCAGGACGGGAGGCACAATCCCGCCACCATGCATGAGATGCAGCCCATGCTGCCTGCAGCCCAGCATCACCCCACAGGCACAATCCTGCCACCGTGCATAAGATGCAGTCCATGCATCCTGCAGCCCAGCATCACCCCACAGGCACAATCCTGCCACCATGCATAAGATGCAGTGCATGCTGCCTGCAGCCCAGCATCACCCCATAGGCTGCGACCCATCCCATCGGCCATCAGGACGGGAGGCACAATCCTGCCACAGTTCATAAGATGCAGCCCATGCTGGCTGCAGCCCAGCATCACCCCACAGGCACAATCCTGCCACCGTGCATAAGAAGCAGCCCATGCTGCCTGAAGCCCTGCATCACCCCACAGGCACAATCCTGTCACCGTTCATAAGATGCAGCCCATGCTGCCTGCAGCACAGCATCACCCCACAGGCTGCTGCCCATTCCCTCGGCCACAATTTCGGGAGGCACAATCCTACCACTGTGCAGAAGATGCATCCCATGCTGCCTGCAGCCCAGCATCACCCCACAGGCTGTGGCCCATTCCCTCGGCCACCAGGACGGGAGGCACAATCCTGCCACCATTCATAAAATACAGCCCATGCTGGCTGAAGCACAGCATCACCCCACAGGCACAATCCTGCCACCGTCCATAAGATGCAAGCCCATGCTGCCTGCAGCCCTGCATCACCCCACAGGCTGCAGCCCATCACCTCGGCCACCAGGACTTGAGGCAAAATCCTGCAACCGTTCATAAATACAGCCCATGCTTGATGCAGCCCAGCATCACCCCACAGGCACACTCCTGCCACCGTGCATAAGATGCAGCCCATGCTGCCTGCAGCCCTGCATCACCCCACAGGCACAATCCTGCCACAGTGCATAAGATGCAGCCCAGCATCACCCCACAGGCTGCAGACCATCCCCTCGGCCACCAGGATGGGAGGCACAATCATACCACTGTGCATAAGATGCAGCCCATGCTGCCTGCAGCCCAGCTTCACCCCAAAGGCACAATCCTGCCACCGTGCCTAAAATGCAGACCATGCTGCCCGCAGTCCTGCATCACCCCACATGCACAATCCTGCCACCGTACATAAGATGCAGCCCATGCTGCCTGCAGTCCAGCATCACCCCACAGGCTGCAGACCAGCACCTCGGCCACCAGGACGGGAGGCACAATCCTCCCACCGTTCATAAAATACAGCCCATGCTTCCTGCAGTCCAGCATCACCCCACAGGCACAATCCTGCCACCGTCCATAAGATGCAAGCCCATGCTGCCTGCAGCCCTGCATCACCCCACAGGCTGCAGCCCATCACCTCGGCCACCAGGACTTGAGGCAAAATCCTGCAACCGTTCATAAATACAGCCCATGCTTGCTGCAGCCCAGCATCACCCCACAGGCACACTCCTGCCACCGTGCATAAGATGCAGCCCATGCTGCCTGCAGCCCTGCATCACCCCACAGGCACAATCCTGCCACAGTGCATAAGATGCAGCCCATGCTGCCTGCAGCCCAGCATCACCCCACAGGCTGCTGCCCATCCCCTCGGCCACCAGGATGGGAGGCACAATCATACCACTGTGCATAAGATGCAGCCCATGCTGCCTGCAGCCCTGCATCACCCCACAGACTGCGGTCCATCCTCTCGGCCAACAGGACGGGAGGCACAATCCTGCCACCGTGCATAAGATGCAGTCCATGCGTCCTGCAGCCCAGCATCACCCCACAGGCACAATCCTGCCACCGTGCATAAGATGCAGCGCATGCTGCCTGCAGCCCAGCATCACCCCACAGGCTGCGGACAATTCCCTCATCCACCAGGTCGGGAGGCACAATCCTGCCACTGTGCATAAGATGCAGCCCATGCTGCCTGCAGCCCAGCATCACCCCATATGCTGCGACCCATCCCATCGGCCACCAGGACGTGAGGCACAATCCTGCCACAGTTCATAAGATGCAACCCATGCTGGCTCCAGCCCAGCATCACCCCACAGGCACAGTCCTGCCACTGTGCATAAGATGCAGCCCATGCTGCCTGAAGCCCTGCATCACCCCACAAGCACAATCCTGCCACCGTGCATAAGATGCAGCCCATGCTGCCTGCAGCCCTGCAGCACCCCACAGGCTACAGCCCATCCCCTCGGCCACCAGGATGGGAGGCACAATCCTGCCACCATGCATGAGATGCAGCCCATGCTGGCTGAAGTCCTGCATCACCCCACAGGCACAATCCTGCCACCATGCCTAAAAAGCAGCCCATTCTGCCTGCAGTCCAGCATCACCCCACAGGCTGCGGCCCATCCCCTCGGCCACCAGGACGGGAGGCACAATCCTGCCACCGTGCAAGAGATACAGCCCATGTTGCCTGCAGTCCAGCATCACCCTAAAGGCACAATCCTGCCACCGTGCATAAGATGCAGCCCATGCTGCCTGCAGCCCAGCAGAACCCCACAGGCTGCGGCCCCTCTCCTCGGCCACCAGGACAGGCGGCACAATCCTAGCACCGTGCGTAAGAAGCAAGCCCATGCTGCCAGCAGTCCAGCATCACCCCACAGGATGTGGCCCATCTCCTCGGCCACCAGGACGGGAGGCACAATCCTGCCACAGTACATAAGAAGCAGCCCATGCTGCCTGCAGTCCAGCATGACCCAATAGACTGCGGCCCATCCCCTCGGCCTCCAGGACGGGAGGCACAATCTTGCCACCGTTCATAAGATGCAGCCCATGCTGCCTGCAGCCCTGCATCACCCCACAGGCACAATCCTGCCACCATGCATTAGAAGCAGCCCATGCTGCCTGCAGTCCAGCATCACCCCACAGGCTGCAGACCATCCCCTCGGCCACCAGGACGGGAGGCACAATCCTGCCACTGTTTATAAGATGCAGCACATGCTGGCTGTAGCCCTGCATCACCCCACAGGCACAATCCTGCCACCGTGCATAAGATGCAGCCCATGCTGCCTGCAGCCCTGCATCACCCCACATGCACAATAATGCCACCATGCATAAGATGCAGCCCATGCTGCCTGCAGCCCTGCATCACCCCACACGCACAATAATGCCACCATGCATAAGATGCAGCCCATGCTGCCTGCAGCCCTGCATCACCCCACAGGCTGCGGCCCATCACCTCGACCACCAGGACGGGAGGCAAAATCCTGCAACCATTCATAAATACAGCCCATGCTTGCTGCAGCCTAGCATCACCCCACAGGCACAATCCTGCCACCGCGCATAATATGCAGCCCATGCTGCCTGCAGCCCTGCATCACCCCACAGGCACAATCCTGCCACAGTGCATAAGATGCAGCCCATGCTGCCTGCAGCCCAGCATCACCCCACAGGCTGCAGCCCATCCCCTCAGCCACCAGGATGGGAGGCACAATCATACCACTGTGCATAAGATGCAGCCCATGCTGCCTGCAGCCCAGCTTCACCCCACAGGCTGCAGCCCATACCCTCGGCCAGGCACAATCCTACCACTGTGCATAAGATGCAGCCCTGCATCACCCCACAGGCTGCGGTCCATCCCCGTCGGGAGGCACAATCCTGCTACCGTGCATAAGATACAGCCCATGCTGCCTGCAGCCCAGCATCACCCCCATAGGCACAATCCTACCATCGTTCATAAGATGCAGCCCATGCTGCCTGCAGCCCTGCAGCACCCCACAGGCTACGGCCCATCCCCTCGGCCACCAGGACGGGAGGCACAATCCTGCCACCATGCATGAGATGCAGCCCAGCATCACCCCACAGGCACAATCCTGCCACCGTGCATAAAATGCAGTCCATGCATCCTGCAGCCCAGCATCACCCCATAGGTGCAATCCTGCCACCGTGCATAAGATGCAGCGCATGCTGCCTGCAGCCCAGCATCACCCCACAGGCTGCGGCCCATTCCCTCGTCCACCAGGTTGGGAGGGACAATCCTGCCACTGTGCATAAGATACAGCCCATGCTGCCTGCAGCCCAGCATCACCCCATAGGCTGTGACCCATCCCATCGGCCACCAGGACGTGGAGGCACAATCCTGCCACAGTTCATAAAATGCAGCCCATGCTGGCTGCAGCCCAGCATCACCCCACAGGCCCAATCCTGCCACCGTGCATAAGATGCAGCCCATGCTGCCTGAAGCCCTGCATCACCCCACAGGCACAATCCAGTCACTGTGCATAAGATGCAGCCCATGCTGCCTGCAGCACAGCATCACCCCACAAGCTGCTGCCCATTCCCTCGGCCAGGCACAATCCTACCACTGTGCATAAGATGCAGCCCTGCATCACCCCACAGGCTGCGGTCCATCCCCTCAGCCAACAGGACGGGAGGCACAATCCTGCCACCGTGCATAAGATGCAGTCCATGCGTCCTGCAGCCCAGCATCACCTCACAGGCACAATCCTGCCACCGTGCATAAGATGCAGCGCATGCTGCCTGCAGCCCAGCATCACCCCACAGGCTGCGGCCCATTCCCTCGTCCACCAGGTCGGGAGGCACAATCCTGCCACAGTTCATTAGATGCAACCCATGCTGGCTGCAGCCCAGCATCACCCCACAGGCACAGTCCTGCCACCATGCACCTGCATCACCCCACAGGCACAATCCTGCCACCGTGCATAAAATGCAGCCCATGCTGCCTGCAGCACAGCATCACCCCACAGGCTGCTGCCCATTCCCTCGGCCACAATTTTGGGAGGCACAATCCTACCACTGTGCAGAAGATGCATCCCATGCTGCCTGCAGCCCAGCATCACCCCACAGGCTGCGGCCCATCCCCTCGGCCACCAGAACGGGAGGCACAATCCTACCACTGTGCATAAGATGCAGCCCATGCTGCCTGCATCCCAGCATCCCCCCACAGCCTACGGCCTATCCCCTCGGCCACCAGGACGGTATGCACAATCCGACCACTGTGCATAAGATGCAGTCCATGCTGCCTGCAGCTCAGCATCACCCCACAGGCACAATCCTGCCACTGTGCATAAGATGCAGCCCTGCATCACCCCACAGGCACAATCCTACCATCGTGCATAAGATGCAGCCCATGCTGCCTGCAGCCCTGCAGCACCCCACAGGCTACGGCCCATCCCCTCGGTCACCAGGACGGGAGGCACAATCCTGCCACCATGCATGAGATGCAGCCCATGCTGCCTGCAGCCCAGCATCACCCCACAGGCACAATCCTGCCACCGTGCATAAGATGCAGTCCATGCATGCTGCAGCCCAGCATCACCCCACAGGCACAATCCTGCCACCATGCATAAGATGCAGTGCATGCTGCCTGCAGCCCAGCATCACCCCATAGGCTGCGACCCATCCCATCGGCCACCAGGACGGGAGGCACAATCCTGCCACAGTTCATAAGATGCAGCCCATGCTGCCTGAAGCCCTGCATCACCCCACAGGCACAATCCTGTCACCGTGCATAATATGCAGCCAATGCTGCCTGCAGCACAGCATCACCCCACAGGCTGCTGCCCATTCCCTCGGCCACAATTTCGGGAGGCACAATCCTACCACTGTGCAGAAGATGCATCCCATGCTGCCTGCAGCCCAGCATCACCCCACAGGCTGTGGCCCATTCCCTCGACCACCAGGACGGGAGGCACAATCCTGCCACCATTCATAAAATACAGCCCATGCTTGCTGAAGCACAGCATCACCCCACAGGCACAATCCTGCCACCGTCCATAAAATGCAAGCCCATGCTGCCTGCAGCCCTGCATCACCCCACAGTCTGCGGCCCATCACCTCTGCCACCAGGAAGGGTTGGCAAAATCCTGCAACCGTTCATAAATACAGCCCATGCTTGCTGCAGCCCAGCATCACACCACAGGCAGAATCCTGCCACCGTGCATAAGATGCAGCCCATGCTGCCTGCAGCCCTGCATCACCCCACAGGCACAATCCTGCCACAGTGCATAAGATGCAGCCCAGAATCTCCCCACAGGCTGCAGACCATCCCCTCGGCCACCAGGATGGGAGGCACAATCATACCACTGTGTATAAGATGCAGCCCATGCTGCCTGCAGCCCAGCTTTACCCCAAAGGCACAATCCTGCCACCGTACATAAGATGCAGCCCATGCTGCCTGCAGTCCAGCATCACCCCACAGGCTGCAGACCATCACCTCGGCCACCAGGACGGGAGGCACAATCCTGCCACCGTTCATAAAATACAGCCCATGCTTCCTGCAGCCCAGCATCACCCCACAGGCACAATCCTGCCACCGTGCATAAGATGCAGCCCATGCTGCCTGCAGCCCCGCATCACCCCACAGGCACAATCCTGCCACAGTGCATAAGATGCAGCCCAGCATCACCCCACAGGCTGCAGACCATCCCCTCGGCCACCAGGATGGGAGGCACAATCATACCACTGTGCATAAGATGCAGCCCATGCTGCCCGCAGTCCTGCATCACCCCACATGCACAATCCTGCCACCGTATATAAGATGCAGCCCATGCTGCCTGCAGTCCAGCATCACCCCACGGGCTGCAAACCATCACCTCGGCCACGAGGACGGGAGGCACAATCCTGCCACCGTTCATAAAATACAGCCCATGCTTCCTGCAGCCCAGCATCACCCCACAGGCACAATCCTGCCACCGTCCATAAGATGCAGCCCATGCTGCCTGCAGTCCAGCATCACCCCACAGGCTGCAGACCATCACCTCGGCCACCAGGACGGGAGGCACAATCCTGCCACCGTTCATAAAATACAGCCCATGCTTCCTGCAGCCCAGCATCACCCCACAGGCACAATCCTGCCACCGTGCATAAGATGCAGCCCATGCTGCCTGCAGCCCTGCATCACCCCACAGGCACAATCCTGCCACAGTGCATATGATTCAGCCCAGCATCACCCCACAGGCTGCAGACCATCCCCTCGGCCACCAGGATGGGAGGCACAATCATACCACTGTGCATAAGATGCAGCCCATGCTGCCCGCAGTCCTGCATCACCCCACATGCACAATCCTGCCACCGTATATAAGATGCAGCCCATGCTGCCTGCAGTCCAGCATCACCCCACAGGCTGCAGACCATCACCTCGGCCACCAGGACGGGAGGCACAATCCTGCCACCGTTCATAAAATACAGCCCATGCTTCCTGCAGCCCAGCATCACCCCACAGGCACAATCCTGCCACCGTCCATAAGATGAAATCCCATGCTGCCTGCAGCCCTGCATCACTCCACAGGCTGCAGCCCATCACCTCGGCCACCAGGACTTGAGGCAAAATCCTGCAACCGTTCATAAATACAGCCCATGCTTGCTGCAGCCCAGCATCACCCCACACTCACACTCCTGCCACCGTGCATAAGATGCAGCCCATGCTGCCTGCAGCCCTGCATCACCCCACAGGCACAATCCTGCCACAGTGCATAAGATGCAGCCCATGCTGCCTGCAGCCCAGCATCACCCCACAGGCTACTGCCCATCCCCTCGGCCACCAGGATGGGAGGCACAATCATACCACTGTGCATAAGATGCCGCCCATGCTGCCTGCAGCCCTGCATCACCCCACAGACTGCGGTCCATCCCCTCGGCCAACAGGACGGGAGGCACAATCCTGCCACCGTGCATAAGATGCAGTCCATGCGTCCTGCAGCCCAGCATCACCCCACAGGCACAATCCTGCCACCGTGCATAAGATGCAGCGCATGCTGCCTGCAGCCCAGCATCACCCCACAGGCTGCAGACCATCACCTCGGCCACCAGGACGGGAGGCACAATCCTGCCACCGTTCATAAAATACAGCCCATGCTTCCTGCAGCCCAGCATCACCCCACAGGCACAATCCTGCCACAGTGCATAAGATGCAGCCCATGCTGCCTGCAGCCCCGCATCACCCCACAGGCACAATCCTGCCACAGTGCATAAGATGCAGCCCAGCATCACCCCACAGGCTGCAGACCATCCCCTCGGCCACCAGGATGGGAGGCACAATCATACCACTGTGCATAAGATGCAGCCCATGCTGCCCGCAGTCCTGCATCACCCCACATGCACAATCCTGCCACCGTATATAAGATGCAGCCCATGCTGCCTGCAGTTCAGCATCACCCCACGGGCTGCAAACCATCATCTCGGCCACGAGGACGGGAGGCACAATCCTGCCACCGTTCATAAAATACAGCCCATGCTTCATGCAGCCCAGCATCACCCCAAAGGAACAATCCTACCACCGTCCATAAGATGCAGCCCATGCTGCCTGCAGTCCAGCATCACCCCACAGGCTGCAGACCATCACCTCGGCCACCAGGACGGGAGGCACAATCCTGCCACCGTTCATAAAATACAGCCCATGCTTCCTGCAGCCCAGCATCACCCCACAGGCACAATCCTGCCACTGTGCATAAGATGCAGCCCATGCTGCCTGCAGCCCTGCATCACCCCACAGGCACAATCCTGCCACAGTGCATAAGATGCAGCCCAGCATCACCCCACAGGCTGCAGACCATCCCCTCGGCCACCAGGATGGGAGGCACAATCATACCACTGTGCATAAGATGCAGCCCATGCTGCCCGCAGTCCTGCATCACCCCACATGCACAATCCTGCCACCGTATATAAGATGCAGCCCATGCTGCCTGCAGTCCAGCATCACCCCACGGGCTGCAAACCATCACCTCGGCCACGAGGACGGGAGGCACAATCTTGCCACCGTTCATAAAATACAGCCCATGCTTCCTGCAGCCCAGCATCACCCCACAGGCACAATCCTGCCACCGTCCATAAGATGCAGCCCATGCTGCCTGCAGTCCAGCATCACCCCACAGGCTGCAGACCATCACCTCGGCCACCAGGACGGGAGGCACAATCCTGCCACCGTTCATAAAATACAGCCCATGCTTCCTGCAGCCCAGCATCACCCCACAGGCACAATCCTGCCACCGTGCATAAGATGCAGCCCATGCTGCCTGCAGCCCTGCATCACCCCACAGGCACAATCCTGCCACAGTGCATAAGATGCAGCCCAGCATCACCCCACAGGCTGCAGACCATCCCCTCGGCCACCAGGACGGGAGGCACAATCCTGCCACCGTTCATAAAATACAGCCCATGCTGCCCGCAGTCCTGCATCACCCCAGAGGCACAATCCTGCCACCGTCCATAAGATGCAAGCCCATGCTGCCTGCAGCCCTGCATCACTCCACAGGCTGCAGCCCATCACCTCGGCCACCAGGACTTGAGGCAAAATCCTGCAACCGTTCATAAATACAGCCCATGCTTGCTGCAGCCCAGCATCACCCCACAGGCACACTCCTGCCACCGTGCATAAGATGCAGCCCATGCTGCCTGCAGCCCTGCATCACCCCACAGACTGCGGTCCATCCCCTCGGCCAACAGGACGGGAGGCACAATCCTGCCACCGTGCATAAGATGCAGTCCATGCGTCCTGCAGCCCAGCATCACCCCACAGGCACAATCCTGCCACCGTGCATAAGATGCAGCGCATGCTGCCTGCAGCCCAGCATCACCCCACAGGCTGCGGACCATTCCCTCGTCCACCAGGTCGGGAGGCACAATCCTGCCACTGTGCATAAGATGCAGCCCATGCTGCCTGCAGCCCAGCATCACCCCATATGCTGCGACCCATCCCATCGGCCACCAGGACGTGAGGCACAATCCTGCCACAGTTCATAAGATGCAACCCATGCTGGCTGCAGCCCAGCATCACCCCACAGGCACAGTCCTGCCACTGTGCATAAGATGCAGCCCATGCTGACTGAAGCCCTGCATCACCCCACAAGCACAATCCTGCCACCGTGCATAAAATGCAGCCCATTCTGCCTGCAGTCCAGCATCACCCCACAGGCACAATCCTGCCACCGTGCATAAGATGCAGCCCATGTTGCCTGCAGTCCAGCATCACCCCAAAGGCACAATCCTGCCACCGTGCATAAGATGCAGCCCATGCTGCCTGCAGCCCAGCATCACCCCACAGGCTGCGGCCCCTCCCCTCGGCCACCAGGACAGGCGGCACAATCCTAGTACCGTGCGTAAGAAGCAAGCCCATGCTGCCAGCAGTCCAGCATCACCCCACAGGATGTGGCCCATCTCCTCGGCCACCAGGACGGGAGGCACAATCCTGCCACCGTACATAAGAAGCAGCCCATGCTTCCTGCAGTCCAGCATGACCCCGTAGACTGCGGCCCATCCCCTCGGCCTCCAGGAGGGGAGGCACAATCTTGCCACCGTTCATAAGATGCAGCCCATGCTGCCTGCAGCCCTGCATCACCCCACAGGCACAATCCTGCCACCATGCATTAGATGCAGCCCATGCTGCCTGCAGTCCAGCATCACCCCACAGGCACAATCCTGCCACAATGCCTAAAATGCAGCCCATTCTGCCTGCAGTCCAGCATCACCCCACAGGCTGCGGCCCATCCCCTCGGCCACCAGGATGGGAGGCACAATCCTGCCACCATGCATGAGATGCAGCCCCTGCTGGCTGAAGTCCTGCATCACCCCACAGGCACAATCCTGCCACCATGCCTAAAATGCAGCCCATTCTGCCTGCAGTCCAGCATCACCCCACAGGCTGCGGCCCATCCCCTCGGCCACCAGGACGGGAGGCACAATCCTGCCACCGTGCAAGAGATGCAGCCCATGTTGCCTGCAGTCCAGCATCACCCCAAATGCACAATCCTGCCACCGTGCATAAGATGCAGCCCATGCTGCCTGCAGCCCAGCATCACTCCACAGGCTACGGCCCCTCCCCTCGGCCACCAGGACAGGCGGCACAATCCTAGCACCGTGCGTAAGAAGCAAGCCCATGCTGCCAGCAGTCCAGCATCACCCCACAGGATGTGGCCCATCTCCTCGGCCACCAGGACGGGAGGCACAATCCTGCCACCGTACATAAGAAGCAGCCCATGCTGCCTGCAGTCTAGCATGACCCCATAGACTGCGGCCCATCCCCTCGGCCTCCAGGACGGGAGGCACAATCTTGCCACCGTTCATAAAATGCAGCCCATGCTGCCTGCAGCCCTGCATCACCCCACAGACACAATCCTGCCACCATGCATTAGATGCAGCCCATGCTGCCTGCAGTCCAGCATCACCCCACAGGCTGCAGACCATCCCCTCGGCCACCAGGACGGAGGCACAATCCTGCCACTTTTCATAAAATGCAGCACATGCTGGCTGTAGCCCTGCATCATCCCACAGGCACAATCCTGCCACCGTGCATGAGATGCAGCCCATGCTGCCTGCAGCCCTGCATCACCCCATATGCACAATAATGCCACCATGCATAAGATGCACCCCATGCTGCCTGCAGCACAGCATCACCCCACAGGCTGCTGCCCATTCCCTCGGCCACAATTTCGGGAGGCACAATCCTACCACTGTGCAGAAGATGCATCCCATGCTGCCTGCAGCCCAGCATCACCCCACAGGCTGCGGCCCATCCCCTCGGACACCAGGACTGGAGGCACAATCCTACCACTGTGCATAAGATGCAGCCCATGCTGCCTGCATCCCAGCATCACCACACAGGCTGCGGCCCATCCCCTCGGCCACCAGGAGGGTATGCACAATCCGACCACTGTGGATAAGGTGCAGTCCATGCTGCCTGCAGCCCAGCATCACCCCACAGGCTGCGGCCCATCCCCTTGGCCACCAAGACGGGAGGCACAATCCTGCCACCGTGCATGAGATGCAGCCCATTCTGCCTGCAGCCCAGCATGACCCCATAGGCTGTGGCCCATCCCCTCGGCCTCCAGGACGGGAGGCACAATCTTGCCACCATTCATAAGATGCATCCCATGCTGCCTGCAGCCCTGTATCACCCCACAGGCACAATCCTGCCACCATGCATAAGATGCAGCCTATGCTGCCTGCAGTCCAGCATCACCCCACAGGCTGCAGACCATCCCCTCGGCCACCAGGACGGGAGGCACAATCCTCCCACTGTTTATAAGATGCAGCACATGCTGGCTGTAGCCCTGCATCACCCCACAGGCACAATACTGCCACCGTGCATAAGATGCAGCCCATGCTGCCTGCAGCCCTGCATCACCCCACACGCACAATAATGCCACCATGCATAAGATGCAGCCCATGCTGCCTGCAGTCCAGCATCACCCCACAGGCTGCAGACCATCCCCTCGGCCAGCAGGACAGAGGCACAATCCTGCCACTGTTCATAAGATGCAGCACATGCTTGCTGTAGCCCTGCATCACCCCACAGGCACAATCCTGCCACCGTGCATGAGATGCAGCCCATGCAGCCTGCAGCCCTGCATCACCCCACATGCACAATAATGCCACCATGCATAAGATGCAGCCCATGCTGCCTGCAGCACAGCATCTCCCCATAGGCTGCTGCCCATTCCCTCGGCCACAATTTCGGGAGGCACAATCCTACCACTGTGCAGAAGATGCATCCCATGCTGCCTGCAGCCCAGCATCACCCCACAGGCTGCGGCCCATCCCCTCGGACACCAGTAGGGGAGGCACAATCCTACCACTGTGCATAAGATGCAGCCCATGCTGCCTGCATCCCAGCATCACCCCACAGGCTGCGGCCCATCCCCTCGGCCACCAGGACGGTATGCACAATCCGACCACTGTGCATAAGATGCAGTCCATGCTGCCTGCAGCCCAGCATCACCCCACAGGCTGCGGCCCATCCCCTTGGCCAGGCACAATCCTACCACGGTGCATAAGATGCAGCCCAGCATCACCCCACAGGCTGCAGCCCATCCCCTCGGACACCAGGATCGCACAATCCTACCACCGTGCGTAAGAAGCAAGCCCATGCTGCCAGCAGTCCAGCATCACCCCACAGGCTGTGGCCCATCTCCTCGGCCACCAGGACGGGAGGCACAATCCTGCCACTGTACATAAGATGCAGCCCATGCTGCCTGCAGTCCAGCATGACCCCATAGGCTGCGGTCCATCCCCTCAGTCACCAGGACGGGATGCAAAATCCTGCCACCGTGCATGAGATGCAGCCCATGCTGCCTGCAGTCTAGCATCACCCCACAGGCACAATCCTGCCACCGTACATAAGATGCAGCCCATGCTGCCTGCAACCCTGCATCACCTCACAGGCTGCGGCCCATCCCCTCGGCCACTGTGATGGGTGGCACAATCCTTCCACCGTTCATAAGATGCTGCCCATGCTGCCTGCCTCCCTGCATCACCCCAGAGGCTGGGGCCCATCCCCTCGGCCACCAGGATGGGAGGCAAAATCCTACCACCGGGCATAAGATGCAGCCCATGCTGCCTGCAGCCCTGCATCACCTCACAGGCTGAGGCCCATCCCCTCAGCCACTATGACGGGAGGCACAATCCTGCCACCGTGCATAATATGGAGCCCATTCTGCCTGCAGTCCTGCATCACCCCAAAGGCACAATCTTGCCACCGTGCCTAAGATGCAGCCCATGCTGCCTGCAGTCCAGCATCACCCCACAGGCTGCGGCCCATCCCCTCAGTCACCAGGACGGGATGCACAATCCTGCCACCGTGCATGATATGCAGCCCATGCTGCCTGCAGTCTAGCATCACCCCACAGGCACAATCCTGCCACCGTGCATAAGATGCAGCCCATGCTGCCTGCCTCCCTACATCACCCCACAGGCTGTGGCCCACCCCTCGGCCACCAGGATGGGAGGCACAATCCTACCAATGTGCATAAGATGCAGCTCTGCATCACCTCACAGGCTGCGGCCCATCCCCTCGGCCACTATGATGGGCGGCACAATCCTTCCACCGTTCATAAGATGCTGCCCATGCTGCCTGCAGTCCAGCATCACCCCACAGGCACAATCCTGCCACCGTACATAAGATGAAGCCCATGCTGCCTGCCTCCCTGCATCACCCTACAGGCTGTGGCCCATCCCCTCGGCCACCACAATGGGAGGCAAAATACTACCACCGTGCATAAGATGCAGCCCATGCTGCCTGCAGCCCTGCATCACCTCACAGGCTGTGGCCCATCCCCTCGGCCACTATGACGGGCGGCACAATCCTTCTACCGTTCATAAGATGCAGCCCATGCTGCCTGCAGTCCAGCATCTCCCCACAGGCTGCAGCCCATTCCCTCGGCCACCAGGACGGGAGGCACAATCCTGCAGCCGGGCATAGGTTGCAAGCGCATGCTCCTGTAGTAGTTATGATTCTCTTTGGCTTGTCAATTGGTAAAAAAAAGCAACACAATAAAACATTTTATACAAAAAGGCATTGGTGGGGGTTGTAATTGGAACTGTCTCTCATGAGCTCTCTTAATCACGTTCAAAACAATGTGCATAACGCACAGAGCAACGCACGGCCAAGGAGCAGAAGTCCTACGAAAGAAAAGAATGATTCACCAACGACAAGAACACTCAGATCAAGCAAGCAACGACATCCGCCTGGAACCCAAACCTTACACAAGGAAAACGCTAGGGGGATCCTCCTTCTCTCGCCTGGAAGCAAAGCCTTACACAAGGAAAACGCTAGGGGGATCCTCCTCTCTCGCCTGGAACCAAAGCCTTACACATAAGATGCTACCTGCAGCTCTGCATCACCCCACAGGCACAATCCTGCCACCGTGCATAAGATGCAGCCCATGCTGCCTGCAGCCCAGCATCACCCATAGGCTGTGGTCCATTCCATCGGCCACCAGAATGGGAGGCACAATCCTGCCACTGTGCATAAGATGCAGCCCATGCTGCCTGCAGCCGAGCATCACCCATAGACTGTGGTCCATTCCATCGGCCACCAGGATGGAAGGCACAATCATACCACTGTGCATAAGATGCAGCCCATGCTGCCTGCAGCCCAGCATCACCCCACAGGCTGCGGCCCATCCCCTCGGCCACCAGGATGGGAGGCACAATCCTGCCACCATTCATAAAATGCAGCCCATGCTGGCTGCAGCCCAGCATCACGCCACAGGCACAATCCTGCCACCGTGCATAAGATGCAGCCCATGCTGTCTGCAGCCCTGCAGTACCCCAAAGGCTACAGCCCATCCCCTCGGCCACCAGGATGGGAGGCACAATCCTGCCACCATGCATGAGATGCAGCCCATGCTGGCTGCAGTCCTGCATCACCCCACAGGCACAATCCTGCCACCATGCGTAAGATGCAGCCCATGCTGCCTGCAGTCCAGCATCACCCCACGGCTGCGGCCCATCCCCTCGGCCACCAGGACGGGAGGCACAATCCTGCCACCGTGCATGAGATGCAGCCCATGCTGCCTGCAGTCCAGCATCACCCTAAAGGCACAATCCTGCCACCGTGCATAAGATGCAGCCCATGCTGCCTGCAGCCCAGTATCACCCCACAGGCTGCGGCTCCTCCCCTCGGCCACCAGGACAGGCGGCACAATCCTAGCACCGTGCGTAAGAAGCAAGCCCATGCTGCCAGCAGTCCAGCATCACCCCACAGGATGTGGCCCATCTCCTCGGCCACCAGGACGGAAGGCACAATCCTGCCACTGTACATAAGAAGCAGCCCATGCTGCCTGCAGTCCAGCATGACCCCATAGGCTGCGGCCCATCCCCTCGGCCTCCAGGACGGGAGGCACAATCCTGCCACCGGGCATAGGATTGAGCCCATGCTGCCTGCAGTCCTGCATCACCCCACAGGCACACTCCTGCCACCGTGCCTAAGATGCAGCCCATGCTGCCTTCAGTCCAGGATCACCCCACAGACTGCAGACCATCCCCTCGGCCACCAGGACGGGAGGCACAATCCTGCCACTGTTCATAAAATGCAGCGCATGCTGGCTGTAGCCCTGCATCACCCCACAGGCACAATCCTGCCACCGTGCATAAGATGCAGCCCATGCTGCCTGCAGCCCTGCATCACCCCACACGCACAATAATTCCACCATGCTTAAGATGCAGCCCATGCTGCCTGCAGTCCAGTATCACCCCACAGGCTGCAGACAATCCCCTCGGCCACCATGACGGGAGGCACAATCCTGCCACTGTTCATAAGATGCAGCGCATGCTGGCTGTAGCCCTGCATCACCCCACAGGCACAATCCTGCCACTGTGCATAAGATGCAGCCCATGCTGCCTGCAGCCCTGCATCACCCCATACGCACAATAATGCCACCATGCATAAGATGCAACCCATGCTGCCTGCAGCCCAGCATCACCCCACAGGCTACGGCCCACCCCCTTGGCCACCAGGATGGGAGGCACAATCCTACCACTGTGCATAAGATGCAGCCCCTGCTTCCTGCGGCCCAGCATCACCCCACAAGCTGCTGCCCATCCCCTCGGCCACCAGGATGGGAGGCACAATCTTGCCACCATTCATAAGATGCAGCCCATGCTGCCTGCAGCCCTGCATCACCCCACAGGCACAATCCTGCCACCATGCATAAGATGCAGCCCATGCTGCCTGCAGTCCAGCATCACCCACAGGCTGCAGACCATCCCCTCGGCCACCAGGACGGGATGCACAATCCTGCCACTGTTCATAAGATGCAGCACATGCTGGCTGTAGCCCTGCATCACCCCACAGGCACAATTCTGCCACCGTGCATAAGATGCAGCCCATGCTGCCTGCAGCCCTGCATCACCCCACACGCACAATAATGCCACCATGCATAAGATGCAGCCCATGCTGCCTGCAGTCCAGCATCACCCCACAGGCTGCAGACCGTCCCCTCGGCCACCAGGACAGAGGCACAATCGTGCCACTGTGCAGAAGATGCATCCCATGCTGGCTGCATCCCAACATTACCCCACAGGCTGTGGCCCATCAACTCGGCCACCAGGACGATATGCACAATCCGACCACTGTGCATAAATTGCAGTCCATGCTGCCTGCAGCCCAGCATCACCCCACAGGCTGCGGCCCATCCCCTTGGCCAGGCACAATCCTACCAAGGTGCATAAGATGCAGCCCAGCATCACCCCACAGGCTGCAGCCCATCCCCTCGGCCACCAGGACGGGAGGCACAATCCTGCCACCGTGCATGAGATGCAGCCCATGCTACCTGCAGCCCAGCATCACCCCACAGGCACAATCCTGTCACCGTGCATAAGATGCAGTCCATGCGTCCTGCAGCCCAGCATCACCCAACAGGCTGCGGCCCCTCCCCTCGGCCACCAGGACTGGCGGCACAATCCTACCACCGTGCGTAAGAAGCAAGCCCATGCTGCCTGCAGTCCTGCATCACCCCAAAGGCACAATCCTGCCACCGTGCCTAAGATGCAGCCCATGCTGCCTGCAGTCTAGCATCACCCCACAGGCTGCGGCCCATCCCCTCAGTAAACAGGACGGGATGCAAAATCCTGCCACCGTGCATGAGATCTAGCCCATGCTGCCTGCAGTCTAGCATCACCCCACAGGCACAATCCTGCCACCGTACATAAGATGCAGCCCATGCTGCCTGCCTCCCTACATCACCCCACAGGCTGTGGCACATCCCCTCGGCCACCAGGATGGGAGGCACAATCCTACCACCGTGCATAAGATGCAGCCCATGCTGCCTGCAGCCCTGCATCACCTCACAGGCTGCGGCCCATCCCCTCGGCCACTATGATGGGCGGCACAATCCTTCCACCGTTCATAACATGCTGCCAATGCTGCCTGCAGTCCAGCATCACCCCACAGGCACAATCCTGCCACTGTACATAAGATGCAGCCCATGCTGCCTGCCTCCCTGCATCACCTCACAGGCTGCGGCCCATCCCCTCAGCCACTATGACGGGAGGCACAATCCTGCCACCATGCATAAGATGGAGCCCATGCTGCCTGGAGTCCTGCATCACCCCACAGGCACAATCCTGCCACCATGCCTAAGATGCAGCCCATGCTGCCTGCAGTCCAGCATCACCCCACAGGCTGCGGCCCATCCCCTCGGCCACCAGGACGGGAGGCACAATCCTGCCACCGTGCATGAGATGCAGCCCATGCTGCCTGCAGTCCAGCATCACCCTAAAGGCGCAATCCTGCCACCGTGCATAAGATGCAGTCCATGCTGCCTGCCTCCCTACATCACCCCACAGGCTGTGGCCCATCCCCTCGGCCACCAGGACAGACGGCACAATCCTAGCACCATGCGTAAGAAGCAAGCCCATGCTGCCAGCAGTCCAGCATCACCCCACAGGATGTGGCCCATCTCCTCGGCCACCAGGACGGGAGGCACAATCCTGCCACCTTACATAAGAAGCAGCCCATGCTGCCTACAGTCCAGCATGACCCCATAGGCTGCGGCCCATCCCCTCGGCCTCCAGGACGGGAGGCACAGTCCTGCCACCGTGCATAAGATTGAGCCCATTCTGCCTGCAGTCCTGCATCACCCCACATGCACAATCCTGCCACCGTGCATAAGATGCAGCCCATGCTGCCTGCAGCCCTGCATCACCCCACACGCACAATAATGCCACCATGCATAAGATGCAGCCCATGCTGCCTGCCTCCCTGCATCACCCCACAGGCTGTGGCCCATCCCCTCGGCCACCAGGATGGGAGGCACAATCCTGCCACTGTTCATAAGATGCAGCGCATGCGGCTGTAGCCCTGCATCATCCGACAGGCACAAACCTGCCACCGTGCATAAGATGCAGCCCATGCTAATTGCAGCCCTGCATCACCCCACACGCACAATAATGCCACCATGCATAAGATACAACCCATACTGCCTGCAGCCCAGCATCACCGCACATGCTACGGCCCATCCCCTTGGCCACCAGGATGGGAGGCACAATCCTACCACTGTGCATAAGATGCAGCCTCAGCTTCCTGCGGCCCAGCATCACCCCACAGGCTGCGGCCCATCTCCTCGGCCACCAGGACGGGAGGCACAATCCTGCCACCGTGCAAGAGATGCAGCCGATGTTGCCTGCAGTCCAGCATCACCCCAAAGGCACAATCCTGCCACCGTGCATAAGATGCAGCCCATGCTGCCTGCAGCCCAGCATCACCCCATAGGCTGCGGCCCATCCCCTCGGCCTCTAGGACGGGAGGCACAGCCCTGCCACCGTGCATAAGATTGAGCCCATTCTGCCTGCAGTCCTGCATCACCCCACAGGCACAATCCTGCCACCGTGCATAAGATGCAGCCCATGCTGCCTGCAGCCCTGCATCACCCCACATGCACAATAATGCCACCATGCATAAGATGCAGCCCATGCTGCCTGCCTCCCTGCATCACCCCACAGGCTGTGGCCCATCCCCTCGGCCACCAGGATGGGAGGCACAATCCTGCCACTGTTCATAAGATGCAGCCCATGCTGCCTGCCTCCCTGCATCACCCCACAGGCTGTGGCCCATCCCCTCGGCCACCAGGATGGGAGGCACAATCCTGCCATTGTTCATAAAATGCAGCGCATGCTGGCTGTAGCCCTGCATCACCCCACAGGCACAAACCTGCCACCGTGCATAAGATGCAGCCCATGCTAATTGCAGCCCTGCATCACCCCACACGCACAATAATGCCACCATGCATAAGATGCAACCCATGCTGCCTGCAGCCCAGCATCACCCCACAAGCTGCTGCCCATCCCCTCGGCCACCAGGATGGGAGGCACAATCTTGCCACCGTTCATAAGATGCAGCCCATGCTGCCTGCAGCCCTGCATCACCCCACAGGCACAATCCTGCCACCATGCATAAGATGCAGCCCATGCTGCCTACAGTCCAGCATCACCCCACAGGCTGCAGGCCATCCCCTCGGCCACCAGGACGGGAGACACAATCCTGCCACTGTTCATAAAATGCAGCACATGCTGGCTGTAGCCCTGCATCACCCCACAGGCACAATCCTGCCACCGTGCATAAGATGCAGCCCATGCTGCCTGCAGCCCTGCATCACCCCACACGCACAATAATGCCACCATGCATAAGATGCAGCCCATGCTGCCTGCAGTCCAGCATCACCCCACAGGCTGCAGACCACCTCCTCGGCCACCAGGACAGAAGCACAATCCTGCCACTGTTCATAAGATGAAGCCCATGCTGCCTGCAGCCCAGCATCACCCCACAGGCTGTGGCCCATCCCCTCGGCCACCAGGACGGGAGGCACAATCCTACCACTGTGCATAAGATGCAGCCCATGCTGGCTGCAGCCCAGTTTCACCCCACAGGCTGCGGCCCATCCCCTCGGCCAGGCACAATCCTACCACTGTGCATAAGATGCAGCCCTGCATCATCCCACAGGCTGTGGTCCATTCCATCGGCCACCAGGATGGGAGGCACAATCCTGCCACCGTGCATAAGATACAGCCCATGTTGCCTGCAGCCCAGCATCACCCCACAGGCACAATCCTGCCACTGTGCATGCGATGCAGCCCATGCTGCCTGCAGCCCAGCATCACCCCACAGGCACAATCCTGCCACCCTGCATAAGATGCAGTCCATGCGTCCTGCAGCCCTGCATCACCCCACAGGCTTTGGCCCATCCCCTCGGCCACCAGGATGGGAGGCACAATCATACCACTGTGCATAGGATGCAGCCCATGCTGCCTGCAGCCCAGCATAACCGCACAGGCTGCAGCCCATCCCCTCGACAACCAGGATGGGAGGCACAATCCTGCCACAGTTCATAAGATGCAGCCCACGCTGGCTGCAACCCAGCATCACCCCACAGGCACAATCCTGCCACCGTGCATAAGATGCAGCCCATGCTGCCTGCAGCCCTGCATCACCCCACAGGCACAATCCTGCCACCGTAAATAAGATGCAGCCCATGCTGCCTGCAGCTCTGCATCACCCCACAGGCACAATCCTGCCACCGTGCATAAGATGCAGCCCATGCTGCCTGCAGCCCAGCTTCACCCCACAGGCTGCGGCCCATCCCCTCGGCCAGGCACAATCCTACCACTGTGCATAAGATACAGCCCTGCATCATCACACAGGCTGTGGTCCATTCCCTCGGCCACCAGGACGGGAGGCACAATCCTGCCACCGTGCATAAGATACAGCCCATGCTGCCTGCAGCCCAGCATCACCCCACAGGCACAATCCTGCCACCGTGCATAAGATGCAGCCCATGCTGCCTGCAGCCCTGCAGCACCAAACAAGCTACGGCCCATCCCCTCGGCCACCAGGGCGGGAGGCACAATCCTTCAACCATGCATGCGATGCAGGCCATGCTGCCTGCAGCCCAGCATCACCCCACAGGCCCAACCCTGCCACCGTGTATAAGATGCAGCCCGTGCTGCCACCAGCCCAACATCACCCACAGGCTGTGGCCTATTCGTTCGGCCACCAGGTCGGGAGGCACAATCTTGCCATTCTGCATAAGATGCAGCCCATGCTGCCTGCAGTCCAGCATCACCCCACAGGCACAATCCTTCCACCGTGCATAAGATGCAGCCCATGCTGCCTGCCACCCTGCATCACCCCACAGGCTTTGGCCCATCCCCTCGGCCACCAGGATGGGAGGCACAATCATACCACTGTGCATGAGATGCAGCCCATGCTGCCTGCAGCCCAGCATCACCGCACAGGCTGCAGCCCATCCCCTCGACAACCAGGGCGGGAGGCACAATCCTGCCACAGTTCATAAGATGCAGCCCACGCTGGCTGCAACCCAGCATCACCCCACAGGCACAATCCTGCCACAGTGCATAAGATGCAGTCCATGCTGCCTGCAGCCCTGCATCACCCCACAGGCTACGGCCCATCCCCTTGGCCACCAAGATGGGAGGCACAATCCTACCACTGTGCATAAGATGCAGCCCATGCTGCCTGCAGCCCAGCATCACCCCAAAGGTTGCAGCCCATTCCCTCGGCCACCAGTTCAGGAGGCACAATCCCACCACTATGCAGAAGATGAAGCCCATGCTGCCTTCAGCCCAGCATCACCCCACAGGCTACGGCCCATCCACTTGGCCACCAGGATGGGAGGAACAATCCTACCACTGTGCATAAGATGCAGCCCATGCTGCCTGCAGCCCAGCATCACCGCACAGGCTGCAGCCCATCCCCTCGACAACCAGGACGGGAGGCACAATCCTGCCACAGTTCATAAGATGCAGCCCACGCTGGCTGCAACCCAGCATCACCCCACAGGCACAATCCTGCCACCGTGCATAAGATGCAGTCCATGCTGCCTGCAGCCCTGCATCACCCCACAGGCACAATCCTGCCACCGTAAATAAGATGCAGCCCATGCTGCCTGCAGCTCTGCATCACCCCACAGGCACAATCCTGCCACCGTAAATAAGATGCAGCCCATGCTGCCTGCAGCCCTGCATCACCCCACAGGCTGCGGTCCATCCCCTCGACCACCAGGACGGGAAGCACAATCCTGCTACCATTCATAAAATGCAGCCCCTACTGCCTGCAGCCCTGCATCACCCCACAGGCACAATCCTGCCACCATGCATAAGATGCAGCACATGCTGCCTGCAGCCCAGCATCACCCCACAGGCTGCTGCCCATTCCCTCAGCCACCAGGTCAGGAGGCACAATCCTGCCACCGTTCATAAGATGCAGCCCATGCTGCCTGCAGACCAGCATCACCCCACAGGCACAATCCTGCCACCGTGCATAAGATGTAGCCCATACTGCCTGCAGCCCTGCATCACCCCACAGGCACACTCCTGCCACCATGCATAAGATGCAGCCCATGCTGCCTGCATCCCAGCATCACCCCACAGGTTGCAGCCCATTCCCTCAGACAACAGTTCGGGAGGCACAATCCTACCACTGTGCAGAAGATGAAGGCCATGCTGCCTGCAGCCCAGCATCACCCCACAGGCTACGGCCCATCCCCTTGGCCACCAGGATGGGAGGAACAATCCTACCACTGTGCATAAAATGCAGCCCCTGCTGCCTGCAGCCCAGCATCACCCCACAGGCTACGGCCCATCCCCTCGGCCATGAGGACGGGAGGCACAAACCTACCACTGTGCATAGGATGCAGCCCATGCTGCCTGCAGCCCAGCTTCACCCCACAGGCTGCGGCCCATCCCCTCGGCCAGGCACAAGTCTACCACTGTGCATAAAATGCAGCCCTGCATCACCCCACAGGCTGCGGTCTATCCCCTCGGCCACCTGGAAGTGAGGCAAAATCTTGCCACCATGCAAAAGATACAGCCCATGCTGCCTGCAGCCCTGCATTACCCCACAGGCACAATCCTTCCACTGTGCATAAGATGCAGCCCATGCTGCCTGCAGCCCTGCAGCACCCCACAGGCTACGGCCCATCCCCTCGGCCACCAGGACGGGAGGCACAATCCTGCCACTGTGCATGAGAGGCAGCCCATGCTGCCTGCAGCCCAGCAACACCCCACAGGCACTATCCTGCAACCGTGCATAAGATGCAGTCCATGCGTCCTGCAGCCCAGCATCACCCCACAGGCACAACCCTGCCACCGTGCATAAGATGCAGCCCATGTTGCCTGCAGCCCAGCATCACCCCACAGGCTGTGGCCCATTCGTTCGGCCACCAGGTCGGGAGGCATAATCCTGCCACTCTGCATAAAATGCAGCCCATGCTGCCTGCAGCCAGGCATCACCCCATAGGCTGCGGCCTATACCATCGGCCACCAGGATGGGAGGCACAATCAGACCACTGTGCATAAGATGCAGCCCATGCTGTCTGCAGCCCAGCATCACCTCACAGGCTGCGGCCCATCCCCTCGACCACCAGGACGGTAGGCACAATCCTGCCACCGTTCATAAGATGCAGCCCATGCTGGCTGCAGTCATGCATCACCCCACAGGCACAATCCTGCCACCATGCCTAAGATGCAGCCCATGCTGCCTGCAGTCCAGCATCACCCCACAGGATGTGGCCCATATCCTCGGCCACGAGGACGGGAGTCACAAACCTGCCACCGTGCATAAAAAGCAGCCCATGCTGCCTGCAGTCCAGCATGATGCTATAGGCTGCGGCCCATCCCCTCGGTCTCCAGGACGGGAGGCACAATCCTGCCACCATGCATAAGATGGAGCCCATGCTGCGTGCAGTCCTACATCACCCCACAGGCACAATCCTGCCACCGTGCCTAAGATGCAGCCCATGCTGCCTGCAGTCCAGCATCACCCGACAGGCTGCCGCCGATCCCCTCGGCCTCCAGGACGGGAGGCACAATCCTGCCACCGTGCATAAGATGGAGCACATGCTGCTTGCAGTCCTGCATCACCCCACAGGCACAATCCTGCCACCGTACATAAGAAGCAGCCCATGCTGCCTGCAGTCCAGCATGACCCCATAGGCTGCGGCCCATCCCCTCGGCCTCCAGGACAGGAGGCACAATCCTGCCACCGTGCATAAGATGGAGCCCATGCTGCCTGCAGTCCTGCATCACCCCACAGGCACAATCCTGCCACTGTGCCTAAGATGCAGCCCATGCTGCCTGCAGTCCAGCATGACCCCATAGGCTGCGGCCCATCCCCTCGGCCTCCAGGACGGGAGGCACACTCCTGCCACCGTGCATAAGATGGAGCCCATGCTGCCTGCAGTCCTGCATCACCCCACAGGCACAATCCTGCCACTGTGCCTAAGATGCAACCCATGCTGCCTGCAGCCCAGCATCACCCCACAGACTGCAGCCCATTCCCTCGGCCACCAGTTCGGGAGGCACAATCCTACCATTGCGCAGAAGATGCAGCCCATGCTGCCTGCAGCCCAGCATCACCCCACAGGCTATGGCCCATCCCCTTGGCCACCAAGATGGGAGGCACAATCCTACCACTGTGCATAAGATGCAGCCCATGCTGCCTGCAGCCCAGCATCACCCCAAAGGTTGCAGCCCATTCCCTCGGCCACCAGTTCAGGAGGCACAATCCCACCACTGTGCAGAAGATGAAGCCCATGCTGCCTTCAGCCCAGCATCACCCCACAGGCTACGGCCCATCCACTTGGCCACCAGGATGGGAGGAACAATCCTACCACTGTGCATAAGATGCAGCCCCTGCTGCCTGCAGCCCAGCATCACCCCACAGGCTGCGGCCCATCCCCTCGGCCACCAGGATGGGAGGCACAATCCTACCACTGTGCATAAGATGCAGCCCATGCTGCCTGCAGCCCAGCTTCACCCCACAGGCTGCGGCCCATCCCGTCGGCCAGGCACAATCCCACCACTGTGCATAAGATGCAGCCCTGCATCATCCCACAGGCTGTGGTCCATTCCCTCGGCAACCAGGACGGGAGGCACAATCCTGCCACCATGCATAAAATACAGCCCAAGCTGCCTGCAGCCCAGCATCACCCCACAGGCACAATCCTGCCACCGTGCATAAGATGTAGCCCATGCTGCCTGCAGCCCTGCAGCACCCCACAAGCTACGGCCCATCCCCTCGGCCACCAGGACGGGAGGCACAATCCTGCCACCGTGAATGCTATGCAGCCCATGCTGCCTGCAGCCCAGCATCACCCCACAGGCACAATCCTGCCACCCTGCATAAGATGCAGTCCATGTGTCCTGCAGCCCAGCATCACCCCACAGGCACAACCCTGCCACCATGCATAAGATGCAGCCCGTGCTGCCTGCAGCCCAATATCACCCCACAGGCTGCGGCTCATTCGTTCGGCGACCAGGTCGGGAGGCACAATCTTGCCACTCTGCATAAGATGCAGCCCATGCTGCCTGCAGTACAGCATCACCCCACAGGCACAATCCTGCCACCGTGCATAAGATGCAGCCCATGCTGCCTGCCACCCTGCATCACCTCACAGGCTGTGGCCCATCCCCTCGGCCACCAGGATGGGAGGCACAATCATACCACTGTGCATAAGATGCAGCCCATGCTGCCTGCAGCCCAGAATCACCGCACAGGCTGCGGCCCATCCCCTCGACCACCAGGACGGGAGGCACAATCCTGCCACAGTTCATAAGATGCAGCCCATGCTGGCTGCAACCCAGCATCACACCACAGGCACAATCCTGCCACCGTGCATAAGATGCAGCCCATGCTGCCTGCAGCCCTGCATCACCCCACATGCACAATCTGCCACCGTGCATAAGATGCAGCCCATGCTGCCTGCAGCCCAGCATCATCCCACAGGCTGCAGCCCATTCCCTTGGCCACAAGTTCGGGAGCCACAATCCTACCACTGTACAGAAGATGCAGCCCATGCTGCCTGTAGCCCAGCATCACCCCACAGGCTGTGGCCCATCCCCTCGGTCCGGCACAATCCTACCACTGTGCCTAAGATGCAGCCCAGCATGACCCGACAGGCTGCAGACCATCCGCTGGCCACCAGGACGGGAGGCACAATCCTGCCACCGTGCATAAGATACAGCCCATGCTGCCTGCAGTCCGGCATCACCCCACAGGCACAATCCAGCCACCGTACATAAGATGCAAGCCCATGCTGCCCGCAGCCCTGCATTACCCCACAGGCTTCAGCACATCACCTCGGCCACCAGGACGGGAGGCACAATCCTGCCACCATTCATAAAATGCAGCCCAGCACCCCCCCCACAGGCACAATCCTGCCACCGTGCATAAGTTGCAGCCCATGCTGCCTGCAGCCCTGCAGCACCCCACAGGCTACAGCCCATCCCCTGGCCACCAGGACGGGAGGCACAATCCTACCACTGTGCAGAAGGTGCAGCCCAGCATCACCCCACAGGCTACGGCCCATCCCCTCGGCCACCAGGACGGGAGGCACAATCCTGCCACCGTTCATAAAATGCAGCCCAAGCTGGGTGCAGCCCTGCATCCCCCCACAGGCACAATCCTGCCACTGTGCATAAGTTGCAGCCCATGCTGCCTGCAGCCCTGCAGCACCCCACAGGCTACAGCCCATCCCCTGGCCACCAGGACGGGAGGCACAATCCTACCACTGTGCAGAAGATGCAGCCCAGCATCACCCCACAGGCTGCAGCCCATCCCCTCGGCCACCAGGACGGGAAGCACAATCCTACCAATGTGCATAAGATGCAGCCCAGCATCACCCCACAGGCTGCGGCCCATCCCCTCAGCCACCAGGACGGGAGGCACAATCCTACCACTGTACATAAGATGTAGCCCATGCTGCCTGCAGTCCAGCATCACCCCACAGGCTGTGACCCATCCCCTCGGCCAGGCACAATCCTACCACTGTACATAAGATGCAGCCCAGCATCACCCCACAGGCTGCGGCCCATCCCCTCGGCCAAGCACAATCCTACCACTGTGCATAAGATGCAGCCCAGCATCACCCCACGGGCTGTGGCCCATCCCCTCGGCCACCAGGGCGGAAGGCACAATCCTGCCACCGTTCATAAAATGCAGCCCATGCTGGATGAAGCCCAGCATCAACCCACAGGTGCAATCCTGACACCGTGCATAAAATACAGACCATGCTACCTGCCGTCTGGAATCACTCCACTGGCACAATCCTGCCACCGTCCATAAAATGCAAGCCCATGCTGCCTGCAGTCAAGCATCACCCCACAGGCTCTGGCCCATCTCCTCGGCCACCAGGACGGGAGGCAAAAACCTGCCACCGTGCATAAGATGCAGCTCATGCTACCTGCAGTCCAGCATGATCCCACAGGTGGCAACCCATCCCCCCGGCCACCAGGACAGGAGGCACAATCCTGCCACTGTGCATAAGATGCAGCCCATGCTGCCTGCAGCCCTGCATCACCCCACATGCACAATCCTGCCACCGAACATAAGATGCAGCCCATGCTGCCTGCAGTCCAGCATCACCCCACAGGCTGCAGACCATCCCCTCGGCCACCAGGACGGGAGGCACAATACTGCCACCATGCATGAGATGCAGCCTATGCTGCCTGCAGTCCAGCATCACCCCACAGGCACAATCCTGCCATCGTCCATAAGATGTAAGCCCATGCTGCCGGCAGACCTGCATCACCCCACAGGCTGCGGCCCATCACCTCGGCCACCAGGACGGGAGGCACAATCCTGCCACTGTTCATAAGATGCAGCGCATGCTGGCTGTAGCCCTGCATCACCCCACAGGCACAATCCTGCCACCGTGCATAAGATGCAGCCCATGCTGCCTGCAGCCCTGCATCATCCCACACGCACAATAATGCCACCATGCATAAGATGCAACCCATGCTGCCTACAGCCCAGCATCACCCCACAGACTGCAGCCCATTCCCTGGCCACCAGTTTGAGAGGCACAATCCTACCATTCTGCAGAAGATGCAACCCATGCTGCCTGCAGCCCAGCATCACCCCACAGGCTACAGCCCATCCCCTTGGCCACCAGGATGGGAGGCACAATCCTACCACTGCGCATAAGATGCAGCCCCTGCTGCCTGCAGCCCAGCATCACCCCACACGCTGCTGCCCATCCCCTCGGCCACCGGGACGGGAGGCACAATCTTGCCACCGTTCATAAAATGCAGCCCATGCTGCCTGCAGCCCAGCTTCACCCCACAGGCACAATCCTGCCACCATGCATAAGATGCAGCCCATGCTTCCTGCAGCCCAGCATCACCCCAAAGGTTGCAGCCCATTCCCTCGGCCACCAGTTCAGGAGGCACAATCCTACCACTGTGCAGAAGATGAAGCCCATGCTGCCTGCAGCCCAGCATCACCCCACAGGCTACGGCCCATCCCCTTGGCCACCAGGACGGGAGGCATAATCCTACCACTGTGCATAAAATGCAGCCCATGCTGCCTGCAGCCCAGCTTCACCCCACAGGCTGCGGCCCATCCCCTCAGCCAGGCACAATCCTACCACTGTGCATAAGATGCAGCCCTGCATCACACCACAGACTGTGGTCCATTCCATCGGCCACCAGGACCAGAGGCACAATCCTGCCACGGTGCATAAGATGCAGCCCATGCTGCAGGCAGCCTTCCAGCACCCCACAGGCTACGGCCCATCCCCTCGGCCACCAGGATGGGAGGCACAATCCTGCCACCGTGCATGAGATGCAGCCCATGCTGCCTGCAGCCCAGCATCACCCCACAGGCACAATTCTGCCAACCTGCATAATATGCAGTCCATGCGTCCTGCAGCCCAGCATCATCCCACAGGCAAACCACTGCCACCGTGCCTAAGATGCAGCCCATGCAGCCTGCAGTCCAGCATGACCCCATAGGCTGCGGCCCATCTCCTCAGCCTCCAGGACGGGAGGCACAATCCTGCCACCGTGCATAAGATGGAGCCCATGCTGCCTGCAGCCCTGCATCACCCCACAGGCACAATCCTGCCACTGTGCCTAAGATGCAACCCATGCTGCCTGCAGCCCAGCATCACCCCACAGACTGCAGCCCATTCCCTCGGCCACCAGTTCGGGAGGCACAATCCTACCACTGCGCAGAAGATGCTGCCCATGCTGCCTGCAGCCCAGCATCACCCCACAGGCAACGGCCCATCCCCTTGGCCACCAAGATGGGAGGCCCAATCCTACCACTGTGCATAAGATGCAGCCCATGCTGCCTGCAGCCCAGCATCACCACAAAGGTTGCAGCCCATTCCCTCGGCCACCAGTTCAGGAGGCACAATCCCACCACTGTGCAGAAGATGAAGCCCATGTTGCCTTCAGCCCAGCATCACCCCACAGGCTACGGCCCATCCACTTGGCCACCAGGATGGGAGGAACAATCCTACCACTGTGCATAAGATGCAGCCCCTGCTGCCTGCAGCCCAGCATCACCCCACAGGCTGCGGCCCATCCCCTCGGCCACCAGGATGGGAGGCACAATCCTGCCACTGTTCATAAGATGCAGCGCATGCGGCTGTAGCCCTACATCACCCCACAGGCACAAACCTGCCACCGTGCATAAGATGCAGCCCATGCTAATTGCAGCCCTGCATCACCCCACACGCACAATAATGCCACCATGCATAAGATGCAACCCATACTGCCTGCAGCCCAGCATCACCGCACATGCTACGGCCCATCCCCTTGGCCACCAGGATGGGAGGCACAATCCTACCACTGTGCATAAGATGCAGCCTCAGCTTCCTGCGGCCCAGCATCACCCCACAAGCTGCTGCCCATCCCCTCGGCCACCAGGATGGGAGGCACAATCCTGCCACAATGCATGAGATGCAGCCCATGCTGGCTGAAGTCCTGCATCACCCCACAGGCACAATCCTGCCACCATGCCTAAAATGCAGCCCATTCTGCCTGCAGTCCAGCATCACCCCACAGGCTGCGGCCCATCTCCTCGGCCACCAGGACGGGAGGCACAATCCTGCCACCGTGCAAGAGATGCAGCCGATGTTGCCTGCAGTCCAGCATCACCCCAAAGGCACAATCCTGCCACCGTGCATAAGATGCAGCCCATGCTGCCTGCAGCCCAGCATCACCCCATAGGCTGCGGCCCATCCCCTCGGCCTCCAGGACGGGAGGCACAGCCCTGCCACCGTGCATAAGATTGAGCCCATTCTGCCTGCAGTCCTGCATCACCCCACAGGCACAATCCTGCCACCGTGCATAAGATGCAGCCCATGCTGCCTGCAGCCCTGCATCACCCCACATGCACAATAATGCCACCATGCATAAGATGCAGCCCATGCTGCCTGCCTCCCTGCATCACCCCACAGGCTGTGGCCCATCCCCTCGGCCACCAGGATGGGAGGCACAATCCTGCCACTGTTCATAAGATGCAGCCCATGCTGCCTGCCTCCCTGCATCACCCCACAGGCTGTGGCCCATCCCCTCGGCCACCAGCATGGGAGGCACAATCCTGCCACTGTTCATAAGATGCAGCGCATGCTGGCTGTAGCCCTGCATTACCCCACAGGCACAAACCTGCCACCGTGCATAAGATGCAGCCCATGCTAATTGCAGCCCTGCATCACCCCACACGCACAATAATGCCACCATGCATAAGATGCAACCCATGCTGCCTGCAGCCCAGCATCACCCCACAAGCTGCTGCCCATCCCCTCGGCAACCAGGATGGGAGGCACAATCTTGCCACTGTTCATAAGATGCAGCCCATGCTGCCTGCAGCCCTGCATCACCCCACAGGCACAATCCTGCCACCATGCATAAGATGCAGCCCATGCTGCCTACAGTCCAGCATCACCCCACAGGCTGCAGGCCATCGCCTCGGCCACCGGGACGGGAGACACAATCCTGCCACTGTTCATAAAATGCAGCACATGCTGGCTGTAGCCCTGCATCACCCCACAGGCACAATCCTGCCACCGTGCATAAGATGCAGCCCATGCTGCCTGCAGCCCTGCATCACCCCACACGCACAATAATGCCACCATGCATAAGATGCAGCCCATGCTGCCTGCAGTCCAGCATCACCCCACAGGGTGCAGACCACCTCCTCGGCCACCAGGACAGAGGCACAATCCTGCCACTGTTCATAAGATGAAGCCCATGCTGCCTGCAGCCCAGCATCACCCCACAGGCTGTGGCCCATCCCCTCGGCCACCAGGACGGGAGGCACAATCCTACCACTGTGCATAAGATGCAGCCCATGCTGGCTGCAGCCCAGTTTCACCCCACAGGCTGCGGCCCATCCCCTCGGCCAGGCACAATCCTACCACCGTGCATAAGATACAGCTCATGTTGCCTGCAGCCCAGCATCACCCCACAGGCACAATCCTGCCACCGTGCATGCGATGCAGCCCATGCTGCCTGCAGCCCAGCATCACCCCACAGGCACAATCCTGCCACCCTGCATAAGATGCAGTCCATGCATCCTGCAGCCCTGCATCACCCCACAGGCTTTGGCCCATCCCCTCGGCCACCAGGATGGGAGGCACAATCATACCACTGTGCATAAGATGCAGCCCATGCTTCCTGCAGCCCAGCATAACCGCACAGGCTGCTGCCCATCCCCTCGACAACCAGGATGGGAGGCACAATCCTGCCACAGTTCATAAGATGCAGCCCACGCTGGCTGCAACCCAGCATCACCCCACAGGCACAATCCTGCCACCGTGCATAAGATGCAGCCCATGCTGCCTGCAGCCCTGCATCACCCCACAGGCACAATCCTGCCACCGTAAATAAGATGCAACCCATACTGCCTGCAGCCCAGCATCACCGCACATGCTACGGCCCATCCCCTTGGCCACCAGGATGGGAGGCACAATCCTACCACTGTGCATAAGATGCAGCCTCAGCTTCCTGCGGCCCAGCATCACCCCACAAGCTGCTGCCCATCCCCTCGGCCACCAGGATGGGAGGCACAATCCTGCCACAATGCATGAGATGCAGCCCATGCTGGCTGAAGTCCTGCATCACCCCACAGGCACAATCCTGCCACCATGCCTAAAATGCAGCCCATTCTGCCTGCAGTCCAGCATCACCCCACAGGCTGCGGCCCATCTCCTCGGCCACCAGGACGGGAGGCACAATCCTGCCACCGTGCAAGAGATGCAGCCGATGTTGCCTGCAGTCCAGCATCACCCCAAAGGCACAATCCTGCCACCGTGCATAAGATGCAGCCCATGCTGCCTGCAGCCCAGCATCACCCCATAGGCTGCGGCCCATCCCCTCGGCCTCCAGGACGGGAGGCACAGCCCTGCCACCGTGCATAAGATTGAGCCCATTCTGCCTGCAGTCCTGCATCACCCCACAGGCACAATCCTGCCACCGTGCATAAGATGCAGCCCATGCTGCCTGCAGCCCTGCATCACCCCACATGCACAATAATGCCACCATGCATAAGATGCAGCCCATGCTGCCTGCCTCCCTGCATCACCCCACAGGCTGTGGCCCATCCCCTCGGCCACCAGGATGGGAGGCACAATCCTGCCACTGTTCATAAGATGCAGCCCATGCTGCCTGCCTCCCTGCATCACCCCACAGGCTGTGGCCCATCCCCTCGGCCACCAGGATGGGAGGCACAATCCTGCCACTGTTCATAAGATGCAGCGCATGCTGGCTGTAGCCCTGCATTACCCCACAGGCACAAACCTGCCACCGTGCATAAGATGCAGCCCATGCTAATTGCAGCCCTGCATCACCCCACACGCACAATAATGCCACCATGCATAAGATGCAACCCATGCTGCCTGCAGCCCAGCATCACCCCACAAGCTGCTGCCCATCCCCTCGGCCACCAGGATGGGAGGCACAATCTTGCCACCGTTCATAAGATGCAGCCCATGCTGCCTGCAGCCCTGCATCACCCCACAGGCACAATCCTGCCACCATGCATAAGATGCAGCCCATGCTGCCTACAGTCCAGCATCACCCCACAGGTTGCAGGCCATCCCCTCGGCCACCAGGACGGGAGACACAATCCTGCCACTGTTCATAAAATGCAGCACATGCTGGCTGTAGCCCTGCATCACCCCACAGGCACAATCCTGCCACCGTGCATAAGATGCAGCCCATGCTGCCTGCAGCCCTGCATCACCCCACACGCACAATAATGCCACCATGCATAAGATGCAGCCCATGCTGCCTGCAGTCCAGCATCACCCCACAGGGTGCAGACCACCTCCTCGGCCACCAGGACAGAGGCACAATCCTGCCACTGTTCATAAGATGAAGCCCATGCTGCCTGCAGCCCAGCATCACCCCACAGGCTGTGGCCCATCCCCTCGGCCACCAGGACGGGAGGCACAATCCTACCACTGTGCATAAGATGCAGCCCATGCTGGCTGCAGCCCAGTTTCACCCCACAGGCTGCGGCCCAAACCCTCGGCCAGGTACAATCCTACCACTGTGCATAAGATGCAGCCCTGCATCATCCCACAGGCTGTGGTCCATTCCATCGGCCACCAGGATGGGAGGCACAATCCTGCCACCGTGCATAAGATACAGCCCATGTTGCCTGCAGCCCAGCATCACCCCACAGGCACAATCCTGCCACCGTGCATGCGATGCAGCCCATGCTGCCTGCAGCCCAGCATCACCCCACAGGCACAATCCTGCCACCCTGCATAAGATGCAGTCCATGCGTCCTGCAGCCCTGCATCACCCCACAGGCTTTGGCCCATCCCCTCGGCCACCAGGATGGGAGGCACAATCATACCACTGTGCATAAGATGCAGCCCATGCTGCCTGCAGCCCAGCATAACCGCACAGGCTAAAGCCCATCCCCTCGACAACCAGGATGGGAGACACAATCCTGCCACAGTTCATAAGATGCAGCCCACGCTGGCTGCAACCCAGCATCACCCCACAGGCACAATCCTGCCACCGTGCATAAGATGCAGCCCATGCTGCCTGCAGCCCTGCATCACCCCACAGGCACAATCCTGCCACCGTAAATAAGATGCAGCCCATGCTGCCTGCAGCTCTGCATCACCCCACAGGCACAATCCTGCCACCGTGCATAAGATGCAGCCCATGCTGCCTGCAGCCCAGCTTCACCCCACAGGCTGCGGCCCATCCCCTCGGCCAGGCACAATCCTACCACTGTGCATAAGATACAGCCCTGCATCATCCCACAGGCTGTGGTCCATTCCCTCGGCCACCAGGACGGGAGGCACAATCCTGCCACCGTGCATAAGATACAGCCCATGCTGCCTGCAGCCCAGCATCACCCCACAGGCACAATCCTGCCACCGTGCATAAGATGCAGCCCATGCTGCCTGCAGCCCTGCAGCACCCCACAAGCTACGGCCCATCCCCTCGGCCACCAGGGCGGGAGGCACAATCCTTCAACCATGCATGCGATGCAGGCCATGCTGCCTGCAGCCCAGCATCACCCCACAGGCCCATCCCTGCCACCGTGTATAAGATGCAGCCCGTGCTGCCACCAGCCCAACATCACCCACAGGCTGTGGCCTATTCGTTCGGCCACCAGGTCGGGAGGCACAATCTTGCCATTCTGCATAAGATTTAGCCCATGCTGCCTGCAGTCCAGCATCACCCCACAGGCACAATCCTTCCACCGTGCATAAGATGCAGCCCATGCTGCCTGCCACCCTGCATCACCCCACAGGCTTTGGCCCATCCGCTCGGCCACCAGGATGGGAGGCACAATCATACCACTGTGCATAAGATGCAGCCCATGCTGCCTGCAGCCCAGCATCACCGCACAGGCTGCAGCCCATCCCCTCGACAACCAGGACGGGAGGCACAATCCTGCCACAGTTCATAAGATGCAGCCCACGCTGGCTGCAACCCAGCATCACCCCACAGGCACAATCCTGCCACCGTGCATAAGATGCAGTCCATGCTGCCTGCAGCCCTGCATCACCCCACAGGCTACGGCCCATCCCCTTGGCCACCAAGATGGGAGGCACAATCCTACCACTGTGCATAAGATGCACCCCATGCTGCCTGCAGCCCAGCATCACCCCAAAGGTTGCAGCCCATTCCCTCAGCCACCAGTTCAGGAGGCACAATCCCACCACTGTGCAGAAGATGAAGCCCATGCTGCCTTCAGCCCAGCATCACCCCACAGGCTACGGCCCATCCACTTGGCCACCAGGATGGGAGGAACAATCCTACCACTGTGCATAAGATGCAGCCCATGCTGCCTGCAGCCCAGCATCACCGCACAGGCTGCAGCCCATCCCCTCGACAACCAGGACGGGAGGCACAATCCTGCCACAGTTCATAAGATGCAGCCCACGCTGGCTGCAACCCAGCATCACCCCACAGGCACAATCCTGCCACCGTGCTTAAGATGCAGTCCATGCTGCCTGCAGCCCTGCATCACCCCACAGGCACAATCCTGCCACCGTAAATAAGATGCAGCCCATGCTGCCTGCAGCCCTGCATCACCCCACAGGCTGCGGTCCATCCCCTCGACCACCAGGACGGGAAGCACAATCCTGCCACCATTCATAAAATGCAGCCCCTACTGCCTGCAGCCCTGCATCACCCCACAGGCACAATCCTGCCACCATGCATAAGATGCAGCACATGCTGCCTGCAGCCCAGCATCACCCCACAGGCTGCTGCCCATTCCCTCAGCCACCAGGTCAGGAGGCACAATCCTGCCAAAGTTCATAAGATGCAGCCCATGCTGCCTGCAGACCAGCATCACCCCACAGGCACAATCCTGCCACCGTGCATAAGATGCAGCCCATACTGCCTGCAGCCCTGCATCACCCCACAGGCACAATCCTGCCACCATGCATAAGATGCAGCCCATGCTGCCTGCATCCCAGCATCACCCCACAGGTTGCAGCCCATTCCCTCAGACAACAGTTCGGGAGGCACAATCCTACCACTGTGCAGAAGATGAAGGCCATGCTGCCTGCAGCCCTGCATCACCCCACATGCACAATAATGCCACCATGCATAAGATGCAGCCCATGCTGCCTGCCTCCCTGCATCACCCCACAGGCTGTGGCCCATCCCCTCGGCCACCAGGATGGGATGCACAATCCTGCCACTGTTCATAAGATGCAGCCCATGCTGCCTGCCTCCCTGCATCACCCCACAGGCTGTGGCCCATCCCCTCGGCCACCAGGATGGGAGGCACAATCCTGCCACTGTTCATAAGATGCAGCGCATGCTGGCTGTAGCCCTGCATTACCCCACAGGCACAAACCTGCCACCGTGCATAAGATGCAGCCCATGCTAATTGCAGCCCTGCATCACCCTACACGCACAATAATGCCACCATGCATAAGATGCAACCCATGCTGCCTGCAGCCCAGCATCACCCCACAAGCTGCTGCCCATCCCCTCGGCCACCAGGATGGGAGGCACAATCTTGCCATCGTTCATAAGATGCAGCCCATGCTGCCTGCAGCCCTGCATCACCCCACAGGCACAATCCTGCCACCATGCATAAGATGCAGCCCATGCTGCCTACAGTCCAGCATCACCCCACAGGCTGCAGGCCATCCCCTCGGCCACCAGGTCGGGAGACACAATCCTGCCACTGTTCATAAAATGCAGCACATGCTGGCTGTAGCCCTGCATCACCCCACAGGCACAATCCTGCCACCGTGCATAAGATGCAGCCCATGCTGCCTGCAGCCCTGCATCACCCCACACGCACAATAATGCCACCATGCATAAGATGCAGCCCATGCTGCCTGCAGTCCAGCATCACCCCACAGGGTGCAGACCACCTCCTCGGCCACCAGGACAGAGGCACAATCCTGCCACTGTTCATAAGATGAAGCCCATGCTGCCTGCAGCCCAGCATCACCCCACAGGCTGTGGCCCATCCCCTCGGCCACCAGGACGGGAGGCACAATCCTACCACTGTGCATAAGATGCAGCCCATGCTGGCTGCAGCCCAGTTTCACCCCACAGGCTGCGGCCCATCCCCTCGGCCAGGCACAATCCTACCACTGTGCATAAGATGCAGCCCTGCATCATCCCACAGGCTGTGGTCCATTCCATCGGCCACCAGGATGGGAGGCACAATCCTGCCACCGTGCATAAGATACAGCCCATGTTGCCTGCAGCCCAGCATCACCCCACAGGCACAATCCTGCCACCGTGCATGCGATGCAGCCCATGCTGCCTGCAGCCCAGCATCACCCCACAAGCACAATCCTGCCACCCTGCATAAGATGCAGTCCATGCGTCCTGCAGCCCTGCATCACCCCACAGGCTTTGGCCCATCCCCTCGGCCACCAGGATGGGAGGCACAATCATACCACTGTGCATAAGATGCAGCCCATGCTGCCTGCAGCCCAGCATAACCGCACAGGCTGCAGCCCATCCCCTCGACAACCAGGATGGGAGGCACAATCCTGCCACAGTTCATAAGATGCAGCCCACGCTGGCTGCAACCCAGCATCACCCCACAGGCACAATCCTGCCACCGTGCATAAGATGCAGCCCATGCTGCCTGCAGCCCTGCATCACCCCACAGGCACAATCCTGCCACCGTAAATAAGATGCAGCCCATGCTGCCTGCAGCTCTGCATCACCCCACAGGCACAATCCTGCCACCGTGCATAAGATGCAGCCCATGCTGCCTGCAGCCCAGCTTCACCCCACAGGCTGCGGCCCATCCCCTCGGCCAGGCACAATCCTACCACTGTGCATAAGATACAGCCCTGCATCATCCCACAGGCTGTGGTCCATTCCCTCGGCCACCAGGACGGGAGGCACAATCCTGCCACCGTGCATAAGATACAGCCCATGCTGCCTGCAGCCCAGCATCACCCCACAGGCACAATCCTGCCACCGTGCATAAGATGCAGCCCATGCTGCCTGCAGCCCTGCAGCACCCCACAAGCTACGGCCCATCCCCTCGGCCACCAGGGCGGGAGGCACAATCCTTCAACCATGCATGCGATGCAGGCCATGCTGCCTGCAGCCCAGCATCACCCCACAGGCCCAACCCTGCCACCGTGTATAAGATGCAGCCCGTGCTGCCACCAGCCCAACATCACCCACAGGCTGTGGCCTATTCGTTCGGCCACCAGGTCGGGAGGCACAATCTTGCCATTCTGCATAAGATGCAGCCCATGCTGCCTGCAGTCCAGCATCACCCCACAGGCACAATCCTTCCACCGTGCATAAGATGCAGCCCATGCTGCCTGCCACCCTGCATCACCCCACAGGCTTTGGCCCATCCCCTCGGCCACCAGGATGGGAGGCACAATCATACCACTGTGCATAAGATGCAGCCCATGCTGCCTGCAGCCCAGCATCACCGCACAAACTGCAGCCCATCCCCTCGACAACCAGGACGGGAGGCACAATCCTGCCACAGTTCATAAGATGCAGCCCACGCTGGCTGCAACCCAGCATCACCCCACAGGCACAATCCTGCCACCGTGCATAAGATGCAGTCCATGCTGCCTGCAGCCCTGCAACACCCCACAGGCTACGGCCCATCCCCTTGGCCACCAAGATGGGAGGCACAATCCTACCACTGTGCATAAGATGCACCCCATGCTGCCTGCAGCCCAGCATCACCCCAAAGGTTGCAGCCCATTCCCTCGGCCACCAGTTCAGGAGGCACAATCCCACCACTGTGCAGAAGATGAAGCCCATGCTGCCTTCAGCCCAGCATCACCCCACAGGCTATGGCCCATCCACTTGGCCACCAGGATGGGAGGAACAATCCTACCACTGTGCATAAGATGCAGCCCATGCTGCCTGCAGCCCAGCATCACCGCACAGGCTGCAGCCCATCCCCTCGACAACCAGGACGGGAGGCACAATCCTGCCACAGTTCATAAGATGCAGCCCACGCTGGCTGCAACCCAGCATCACCCCACAGGCACAATCCTGCCACCGTGCATAAGATGCAGTCCATGCTGCCTGCAGCCCTGCATCACCCCACAGGCACAATCCTGCCACCGTAAATAAGATGCAGCCCATGCTGCCTGCAGCTCTGCATCACCCCACATGCACAATCCTGCCACCGTAAATAAGATGCAGCCCATGCTGCCTGCAGCCCTGCATCACCCCACAGGCTGCGGTCCATCGCCTCGACCACCAGGACGGGAAGCACAATCCTGCCACCATTCATAAAATGCAGCCCCTACTGCCTGCAGCCCTGCATCACCCCACAGGCACAATCCTGCCACCATGCATAAGATGCAGCACATGCTGCCTGCAGCCCAGCATCACCCCACAGGCTGATGCCCATTCCCTCAGCCACCAGGTCAGGAGGCACAATCCTGCCACCGTTCATAAGATGCAGCCCATGCTGCCTGCAGACCAGCATCACCCCACAGGCACAATCCTGCCACCGTGCATAAGATGCAGCCCATACTGCCTGCAGCCCTGCATCACCCCACAGGCACAATCCTGCCACCATGCATAAGATGCAGCCCATGCTGCCTGCATCCCAGCATCACCCCACAGGTTGCAGCCCATTCCCTCAGACAACAGTTCGGGAGGCACAATCCTACCACTGTGCAGAAGATGAAGGCCATGCTGCCTGCAGCCCAGCATCACCCCACAGGCTACGGCCCATCCCCTTGGCCACCAGGATGGGAGGAACAATCCTACCACTGTGCATAAGATGCAGCCCCTGCTGCCTGCAGCCCAGCATCACCCCACAGGCTACGGCCCATCCCCTCGGCCATGAGGACGGGAGGCACAAACCTACCACTGTGCGTAGGATGCAGCCCATGCTGCCTGCAGCCCAGCTTCACCCCACAGGCTGCGGCCCATCCCCTCGGCCAGGCACAAGTCTACCACTGTGCATAAAATCAGCCCTGCATCACCCCACAGGCTGCGGTCTATCCCCTCGGCCACCTGGAAGTGAGGCAAAATCTTGCCACCATGCAAAAGATACAGCCCATGCTGCCTGCAGCCCTGCATTACCCCACAGGCACAATCCTTCCACTGTGCATAAGATGCAGCCCATGCTGCCTGCAGCCCTGCAGCACCCCACAGGCTACGGCCCATCCCCTCGGCCACCAGGACGGGAGGCACAATCCTGCCACTGTGCATGAGAGGCAGCCCATGCTGCCTGCAGCCCAGCAACACCCCACAGGCACTATCCTGCAACCGTGCATAAGATGCAGTCCATGCGTCCTGCAGCCCAGCATCACCCCACAGGCACAACCCTGCCACCATGCATAAGATGCAGCCCATGTTGCCTGCAGCCCAGCATCACCCCACAGGCTGTGGCCCATTCGTTCGGCCACCAGGTCGGGAGGCATAATCCTGCCACTCTGCATAAAATGCAGCCCATGCTGCCTGCAGCCAGGCATCACCCCATAGGCTGCGGCCCATACCATCGGCCACCAGGATGGGAGGCACAATCAGACCACTGCGCATAAGATGCAGCCCATGCTGTCTGCAGCCCAGCATCACCTCACAGGCTGCGGCCCATCCCCTCGACCACCAGGACGGTAGGCACAATCCTGCCACCGTGCATAAGATGGAGCACATGCTGCTTGCAGTCCTGCATCACCCCACAGGCACAATCCTGCCACCGTACATAAGAAGCAGCCCATGCTGCCTGCAGTCCAGCATGACCCCATAGGCTGCGGCCCATCCCCTCGGCCTCCAGGACGGGAGGCACAATCCTGCCACCGTGCATAAGATGGAGCCCATGCTGCCTGCAGTCCTGCATCACCCCACCGGCACAATCCTGCCACTGTGCCTAAGATGCAGCCCATGCTGCCTGCAGTCCAGCATGACCCCATAGGCTGCGGCCCATCCCCTCGGCCTCCAGGACGGGAGGCACACTCCTGCCACCGTGCATAAGATGGAGCCCATGCTGCCTGCAGTCCTGCATCACCCCACAGGCACAATCCTGCCACTGTGCCTAAGATGCAACCCATGCTGCCTGCAGCCCAGCATCACCCCACAGACTGCAGCCCATTCCCTCGGCCACCAGTTCGGGAGGCACAATCCTACCACTGCGCAGAAGATGCAGCCCATGCTGCCTGCAGCCCAGCATCACCCCACAGGCTACGGCCCATCCCCTTGGCCACCAAGATGGGAGGCACAATCCTACCACTGTGCATAAGATGCAGCCCATGCTGCCTGCAGCCCAGCATCACCCCAAAGGTTGCAGCCCATTCCCTCGGCCACCAGTTCAGGAGGCACAATCCCACCACTGTGCAGAGGATGAAGCCCATGCTGCCTTCAGCCCAGCATCACCCCACAGGCTACGGCCCATCCACTTGGCCACCAGGATGGGAGGAACAATCCTACCACTGTGCATAAGATGCAGCCCCTGCTGCCTGCAGCCCAGCATCACCCCACAGGCTGCGGCCCATCCCCTCGGCCACCAGGATGGGAGGCACAATCCTACCACTGTGCATAAGATGCAGCCCATGCTGGCTGTAGCCCTGCATCACCCCACAGGCACAATCCTGCCACCGTGCATAAGATGCAGCCCATGCTGCCTGCAGTCCTGCATCACCCCACACGCACAATAATGCCACCATGCATAAGAAGCAACCCATGCTGCCTACAGCCCAGCATCACCCCACAGACTGCAGCCCATTCCCTGGCCACCAGTTTGAGAGGCACAATCCTATCACTCTGCAGAAGATGCAACCCATGCTGCCTGCAGCCCAGCATCACCCCACAGGCTACGGCCCATCCCCTTGGCCACTAGGATGGGAGGCACAATCCTACCACTGTGCATAAAATGCAGCCCCTGCTGCCTGTAGCCCAGCATCACCCCACACGCTGCTGCCCATCCCCTCGGCCACCAGGACGGGAGGCACAATCTTGCCACCGTTCAAAAGATGCAGCCCATGCTGCCTGCAGCCCTGCATCACCCCAAAGGCACAATCCTACCACTGTGCAGAAGATGAAGACCATGCTGCCTGCAGCCCAGCATCACCCCACAGGCTACGGCCCATCCCCTTGGCCACCAGGATGGGAGGAACAATCCTACCACTGTGCATAAGATGCAGCCCCTGCTGCCTGCAGCCCAGCATCACCCCACAGGCTGTGGCCCATCCCCTCGGCCACCGGGACGGGAGGCACAATCTTGCCACCGTTCATAAAATGCAGCCCATGCTGTCTGCAGCCCAGTTTCACCCCACAGGCTGCGGCCCATCCCCTCGGCCAGGCACAATCCTGCCACTGTGCATAAGATGCAGCCCTGCATCACACCACAGACTGTGGTCCATTCCCTCGGCCACCAGGACGGGAGGCACAATCCTGCCACCGTACATAAAATACAGCCCATGCTGCATGCTGCCCAGCATCACCCCACGGGCACAATCCTACCACCGTGCATAAGATGCAGCCCATGCTTCATGCAGCCCTCCAGCACCCCACAGGCTACGGCCCATCCCCTCGGCCACCAGGACGGGAGGCACAATCCTGCCACCGTGCATGAGATGCAGCCCATGCTGCCTGTAGCTCAGCATCACCCCAAAGGCACAATTCTGCCACCCTGCATAAGATGCAGTCCATGCGTCCTGCAGCCCAGCATCACCCCACAGGCACACCACTGCCACCGTGCATAAGATGCAGATCATGCTGCCTGCAGCCCAACATCACCCCACAGGCTGCGGCCCATTTGTTCGGCCACCAGGTTGGGAGGCACAACCCTGCCACTCTGCATAAGATGCAGCCGATGCTGCCTGCAGCCCAGCATCACTGCACAGGCTGCGGCCCATCCCCTCGGCCACCAGGACGGGAGGCACAATCCTTCCACCGTGCATGAGATGCAGCCCATGCTGCCTGTAGCTCAGCATCACCCCAAAGGCACGATTCTGCCACCCTGCATAAGATGCAGTCCATGCGTCCTGCAGCCCAGCATCACCCCACAGGCACACCACTGCCACCGTGCATAAGATGCAGCCCATGCTGCCTGCAGCCCAACATCACCCCACAGGCTGCGGCCCATTTGTTCGGCCACCAGGTTGGGAGGCACAACCCTGCAGCTCTGCATAAGATGCAGCCGATGCTGCCTGCAGCCCAGCATCACTGCACAGGCTGCGGCCCATCCCCGCGACCACCAGAACGGGAGGCACAATCCTGCCACCGTTCATAAGATGCAGCCCATGCTGGCTGCAGTCCTGCATCACCCCACAGGCACAATCCTGCTACCGTGCATAAGATGCAGCCCATGCTGCCTGCAGCCCAGCATCACCGCACAGGCTGCAGCCCATCCCCTCGACAACAAGGATGGGAGGCACAATCCTGCCACAGTTCATAAGATGCAGCCCACGCTGGCTGCAACCCAGCATCACCCCACAGGCACAATCCTGCCACCGTGCATAAGATGCAGCCCATGCTGCCTGCAACCCTGCATCACTCCAGAGGCACAATCCTGCCACCGTGCATAAGATGCAGCCCATGCTGCCTGCAGCCCAGCTTTACCCCACAGGCTGCGGCCCATCCCCTCGGCCAGGCACAATCCTACCACTGTGCATAAGATGCAGCCCTGCATCATCCCACAGGCTGTGGTCCATTCCCTCGGCCACCAGGACGGGAGGCACAATCCTGCCACCGTGCATAAGATACAGCCTATGCTGCCTGCAGCCCAGCATCACCCCACAGGCACAATCCTGCCACCGTGCATAAGATGCAGCCCATGCTGCCTGCAGCCCTGCAGCACCCCACAAGCTACGGCCGATCCCCTCGGCCACCAGGACGGGAGGCACAATCCTTCCACCATGCATGCGATGCAGCCCATGCTGCCTGCAGCCCAGCATCACCCCACAGGCACAACCCTGCCACCGTGTATAAAATGCAGCCCATGCTGCCACCAGCCCAACATCACCCACAGGCTGCGGCCTATTCGTTCGGCCACCAGGTCGGGAGGCACAATCTTGCCATTCTGCATAAGATGCAGCCCATGCTGCCTGCAGTCCAGCATCACCCCACAGGCACAATCCTTCCACAGTGCATAAGATGCAGCCCATGCTGCCTGCCACCCTGCATCACCCCACAGGCTTTGGCCCATCCCCTCGGCCACCAGGATGGGAGGCACAATCATACCACTGTGCATAAGATGCAGCCCATGCTGCCTGCAGCCCAGCATCACCGCACAGGCTGCAGCCCATCCCCTCGACAACCAGGACAGGAGGCACAATCCTGCCACAGTTCATAAGATGCAGCCCACGCTGGCTGCAGCCGTGCATCACCCCACAGGCACAATCCTGCCACCGTAAATAAGATGCAGCCCATGCTGCCTGCAGCTCTGCATCACCCCACAGGCACAATCCTGCCACCGTGCATAAGATGCAGCCCATGCTGCCTGCAGCCCTGCATCACCCCACAGGCTGCGGTCCATCCCTTCGACCACCAGGACGGGAAGCACAATCCTGCCACCATTCATAAAATGCAGCCCATGCTGCCTGCAGCCCTGCATCACCCGACGGGCACAATCCTGCCACCATGCATAAGATGCAGCACATGCTGCCTGCAGCCCAGCATCACCCCACAGGCTGCTGCCCATTCCCTCAGCCACCAGGTCAGGAGGCACAAACCTGCCACCGTTCATAAGATGCAGCCCATGCTGCCTGCAGACCAGCATCACCCCACAGGCACAATCCTGCCACCGTGCATAAGATGCAGCCCATACTGCCTGTAGCCCTGCATCACCCCACAGGCACAATCCTGCCACCATGCATAAGATGCAGCCCATGCTGCCTGCATCCCAGCATCACCCCACAGGTTGCAGCCCATTCCCTTGGACAACAGTTCGGGAGGCACAATCCTACCACTGTGCAGAAGATGAAGCCCATGCTGCCTGCAGCCCAGCATCACCCCACAGGCTACAGCCCATCCCCTCGGCCACGAGGACGGGAGGCACAATCCTACCACTGTGCATAGGATGCAGCCCATGCTGCCTGCAGCCCAGCTTCACCCCACAGGCTGCGGCCCATCCCCTCGGCCAGGCACAAGTCTACCACTGTGCATAAGATGCAGCCCTGCATCACCCCACAGGCTGCGGTCTATCCCCTCGGCCACCTGGAAGTGAGGCAAAATCCTGCCACCATGCAAAAGATACAGCCCATGCTGCCTGTAGCCCTGCATCACCCCACAGGCACAATCCTCCCACCGTTCATAAGATGTAGCCCATGCTGCCTGCAGCCCTGCAGCACCCCACAGGCTACGGCCCATCCCCTCGGCCACCAGGACGGGAGGCACAATCCTGCCACTGTGCATGAGATGCAGCCCATGCTGCCTGCAGCCCAGCAACACCCCACAGGCACAATCCTGCAACCGTGCATAAGATGCAGTCAATGCGTCCTGCAGCCCAGCATCACCCCACAGGCACAGCCCTGCCACCGTGCATAAGATGCAGCCCATGTTGCCTGCAGCCCAGCATCACCCCACAGGCTGTGGCCCATTCTTTTGGCCACCAGGTCGGGAGGCATAATCCTGCCACTCTGCATAAAATGCAGCCCATGCTGCCTGCAGCCCAGCATCACCCCATAGGCTGCGGCCCATCCCATCGGCCACCAGGATGGGAGGCACAATCAGACCACTGCACATAAAATGCAGCCCATGCTGTCTGCAGCCGAGCATCACCGCACAGGCTGCGGCCCATCCCCTCGACCACCAGGACGGTAGGCACAATCCTGCCACCATTCATAAGATGCAGCCCATGCTGGCTGCAGTCATGCATCACCCCACAGGCACAATCCTGCCACCATGCTTAAGATGCAGCCCATGCTGCCTGCAGTCCAGCATCACCCCACAGGCTGCGGCCCATCCCCTCGGCAACCAGGATGGGAGGCACAATCCTGCCACCGTGCATGAGATGCAGCCCATGCTGCCTGCAGCCCACCATCACCCCACAGGCACAATCCTGCCACCATGCATAAGATGCAGCCCATGCTGCCTGCAGCCCAGTATCACCCCACAGGCTGCGACCCCTCCCCTCGGCCACCAGGACAGGCGTCACAATCCTACCACCGTGCGTAAGAAGCAAGCCCATGCTGCCAGCAGTCCAGCATCACCCCACAGGATGTGGCCCATCTCCTCGGCCACGAGGACGGGAGTCACAAACATGCCACCGTACATAAAAAGCAGCCCATGCTGCCTGCAGTCCAGCATGACCCCATAGGCTGCGGCCCATCCCCTTGGCCTCCAGGACGGGAGGCACAATCCTGCCACCGTGCATAAGATGGAGCCCATGCTGCCTGCAGTCCTACATCACCCCACAGGCACAATCCTGCCACCGTGCCTAAGATGCAGCCCATGCTGCCTGCAGTCCAGCATCACCCCACAGGCTGCTGCCCATCCCCTCGGCCTCCAGGACGGGAGGCACAATCCTGCCACCGTGCATAAGATGGAGCACATGCTGCTTGCAGTCCTGCATCACCCCACAGGCACAATCCTGCCACCGTACATAAGAAGCAGCCCATGCTGCCTGCAGTCCAGCATGACCCCATAGGCTGCGGCCCATCCCCTCGGCCTCCAGGACGGGAGGCACAATCCTGTCACCGTGCATAAGATGGAGCCCATGCTGCCTGCAGTCCTGCATCACCCCACAGGCACAATCCTGCCACTGTGCCTAAGATGCAGCCCATGCTGCCTGCAGTACAGCATGACCCCATAGGCTGCGGCCCATCCCCTCGGCCTCCAGGACGGGAGGCACAATCCTGCCACCGTGCATAAGATGGAGCCCATGCTGCCTGCAGTCCTGCATCACCCCACAGGCACAATCCTGCCACTGTGCCTAAGATGCAACCCATGCTGCCTGCAGCCCAGCATCACCCCACAGAATGCAGCCCATTCCCTTGGCCACCAGTTCGAGAGGCACAATCCTACCACTGCTCAGAAGAAGCAGCCCATGCTGCCTGCAGCCCAGCATTACCCCAAAGGTTGCAGCCCATTCCCTCGGCCACCAGTTCAGGAGGCACAATCCCACCACTTTGCAGAAGATGAAGCCCATGCTGCCTTCAGCCCAGCATCACCCCACAGGCTACGGCCCATCTACTTGGCCACCAGGATGAGAGGAACAATCCTACCACTGTGCATAAGATGCAGCCCCTGCTGCCTGCAGCCCAGCATCACCCCACAGGCTGCGGCCCATCCCCTCGGCCACCAGGATGGGAGGCACAATCCTACCACTGTGCATAAGATGCAGCCCATGCTGCCTGCAGCCCAGCTTCACCCCACAGTCTGCGGCCCATCCCGTCGGCCAGGCACAATCCCACCACTGTGCATAAGATGCAGCCCTGCATCATCCCACAGGCTGTGGTCCATTCCCTCGGCAACCAGGACGGGAGGCACAATCCTGACACCATGCATAAGATACAGCCCAAGCTGCCTGCAGCCCAGCATCACCCCACAGGCACAATCCTGCCACCGTGCATAAGATGCAGCCCTTGCTGCCTGCAGCCCTGCAGCACCCCACAAGCTACGGCCCATCCCCTCGGCCACCAGGACGGGAGGCACAATCCTGCCACCGTGAATGCTATGCAGCCCATGCTGCCTGCAGCCCAGCATCACCCCACAGGCACAATCCTGCCACCCTGCATAAGATGCAGTCCATGTGTCTTGCAGCCCAGCATCACCCCACAGGCACAACCCTGCCACCATGCATAAGATGCAACCCGTGCTGCCTGCAGCCCAATATCACCCCACAGGCTGCGGCTCATTCGTTCGGCGACCAGGTTGGGAGGCACAATCTTGCCACTCTGCATAAGATGCAGCCCATGCTGCCTGCAGTACAGCATCACCCCACAGGCACAATCCTGCCACCGTGCATAAGATGCAGCCCATGCTGCCTGCCACCCTGCATCACCTCACAGGCTGTGGCCCATCCCCTCGGCCACCAGGATGGGAGGCACAATCATACCACTGTGCATAAGATGCAGCCCATGCTGCCTGCAGCCCAGCATCACCGCACAGGCTGCGGCCCATCCCCTCGACCACCAGGACGGGAGGCACAATCCTGCCACAGTTCATAAGATGCAGCCCATGCTGGCTGCAACCCAGCATCACCCCACAGGCACAATCCTGCCACCGTGCATAAGATGCAGCCCATGCTGCCTGCAGCCCTGCATCACCCCACATGCACAATCTGCCACCATGCATAAGATGCAGCCCATGCTGCCTGCAGCCCAGCATCACCCCACAGGCTGCAGCCCATTCCCTTGGCCACAAGTTCGGGAGCCACAATCCTACCACTGTACAGAAGATGCAGCCCATGCTGCCTGTAGCCCAGCATCACCCCACAGGCTGCGGCCCATCCCCTCGGCAACCAGGATGGGAGGCACAATCCTGCCACCGTGCATGAGATGCAGCCCATGCTGCCTGCAGCCCACCATCACCCCACAGGCACAATCCTGCCACCATGCATAAGATGCAGCCCATGCTGCCTGCAGCCCAGTATCACCCCACAGGCTGCGACCCCTCCCCTCGGCCACCAGGACAGGCGTCACAATCCTACCACCGTGCGTAAGAAGCAAGCCCATGCTGCCAGCAGTCCAGCATCACCCCACAGGATGTGGCCCATCTCCTCGGCCACGAGGACGGGAGTCACAAACATGCCACCGTACATAAAAAGCAGCCCATGCTGCCTGCAGTCCAGCATGACCCCATAGGCTGCGGCCCATCCCCTTGGCCTCCAGGACGGGAGGCACAATCCTGCCACCGTGCATAAGATGGAGCCCATGCTGCCTGCAGTCCTACATCACCCCACAGGCACAATCCTGCCACCGTGCCTAAGATGCAGCCCATGCTGCCTGCAGTCCAGCATCACCCCACAGGCTGCTGCCCATCCCCTCGGCCTCCAGGACGGGAGGCACAATCCTGCCACCGTGCATAAGATGGAGCACATGCTGCTTGCAGTCCTGCATCACCCCACAGGCACAATCCTGCCACCGTACATAAGAAGCAGCCCATGCTGCCTGCAGTCCAGCATGACCCCATAGGCTGCGGCCCATCCCCTCGGCCTCCAGGACGGGAGGCACAATCCTGTCACCGTGCATAAGATGGAGCCCATGCTGCCTGCAGTCCTGCATCACCCCACAGGCACAATCCTGCCACTGTGCCTAAGATGCAGCCCATGCTGCCTGCAGTACAGCATGACCCCATAGGCTGCGGCCCATCCCCTCGGCCTCCAGGACGGGAGGCACAATCCTGCCACCGTGCATAAGATGGAGCCCATGCTGCCTGCAGTCCTGCATCACCCCACAGGCACAATCCTGCCACTGTGCCTAAGATGCAACCCATGCTGCCTGCAGCCCAGCATCACCCCACAGAATGCAGCCCATTCCCTTGGCCACCAGTTCGAGAGGCACAATCCTACCACTGCTCAGAAGAAGCAGCCCATGCTGCCTGCAGCCCAGCATTACCCCAAAGGTTGCAGCCCATTCCCTCGGCCACCAGTTCAGGAGGCACAATCCCACCACTTTGCAGAAGATGAAGCCCATGCTGCCTTCAGCCCAGCATCACCCCACAGGCTACGGCCCATCTACTTGGCCACCAGGATGAGAGGAACAATCCTACCACTGTGCATAAGATGCAGCCCCTGCTGCCTGCAGCCCAGCATCACCCCACAGGCTGCGGCCCATCCCCTCGGCCACCAGGATGGGAGGCACAATCCTACCACTGTGCATAAGATGCAGCCCATGCTGCCTGCAGCCCAGCTTCACCCCACAGTCTGCGGCCCATCCCGTCGGCCAGGCACAATCCCACCACTGTGCATAAGATGCAGCCCTGCATCATCCCACAGGCTGTGGTCCATTCCCTCGGCAACCAGGACGGGAGGCACAATCCTGACACCATGCATAAGATACAGCCCAAGCTGCCTGCAGCCCAGCATCACCCCACAGGCACAATCCTGCCACCGTGCATAAGATGCAGCCCTTGCTGCCTGCAGCCCTGCAGCACCCCACAAGCTACGGCCCATCCCCTCGGCCACCAGGACGGGAGGCACAATCCTGCCACCGTGAATGCTATGCAGCCCATGCTGCCTGCAGCCCAGCATCACCCCACAGGCACAATCCTGCCACCCTGCATAAGATGCAGTCCATGTGTCTTGCAGCCCAGCATCACCCCACAGGCACAACCCTGCCACCATGCATAAGATGCAACCCGTGCTGCCTGCAGCCCAATATCACCCCACAGGCTGCGGCTCATTCGTTCGGCGACCAGGTTGGGAGGCACAATCTTGCCACTCTGCATAAGATGCAGCCCATGCTGCCTGCAGTACAGCATCACCCCACAGGCACAATCCTGCCACCGTGCATAAGATGCAGCCCATGCTGCCTGCCACCCTGCATCACCTCACAGGCTGTGGCCCATCCCCTCGGCCACCAGGATGGGAGGCACAATCATACCACTGTGCATAAGATGCAGCCCATGCTGCCTGCAGCCCAGCATCACCGCACAGGCTGCGGCCCATCCCCTCGACCACCAGGACGGGAGGCACAATCCTGCCACAGTTCATAAGATGCAGCCCATGCTGGCTGCAACCCAGCATCACCCCACAGGCACAATCCTGCCACCGTGCATAAGATGCAGCCCATGCTGCCTGCAGCCCTGCATCACCCCACATGCACAATCTGCCACCATGCATAAGATGCAGCCCATGCTGCCTGCAGCCCAGCATCACCCCACAGGCTGCAGCCCATTCCCTTGGCCACAAGTTCGGGAGCCACAATCCTACCACTGTACAGAAGATGCAGCCCATGCTGCCTGTAGCCCAGCATCACCCCACAGGCTGCGGCCCATCCCCTCGGTCCGGCACAATCCTACCACTGTGCCTAAAATGCAGCCCAGCATGACCCGACAGGCTGCAGACCATCCGCTGGCCACCAGGACGGGAGGCACAATCCGGCCACCGTACATAAGATACAGCTCATGCTGCCTGCAGTCCGGCATCACGCCACAGGCACAATCCAGCCACCGTACATAAGATGCAAGCCCATGCTGCCTGCAGCCCTGCATTACCCCACAGGCTTCATCACATCACCTCGGCCACCAGGAAGGGAGGCACAATCCTGCCACCATTCATAAAATGCAGCCCATGCTGGGTGCAGCCCAGCACCCCCCCACAGGCACAATCCTGCCACCGTGCATAAGTTGCAGCCCATGCTGCCTGCAGCCCTGCAGCACCCCACAGGCTACAGCCCATCCCCTGGCCACCAGGACGGGAGGCACAATCCTACCACTTTGCAGAAGATGCAGCCCAGCATTACCCCACAGGCTACGGCCCATCCCCTCGGCCACCAGGACGGGAGGCACAATCCTGCCACCGTTCATAAAATGCAGGCCAAGGTGGGTGCAGCCCAGCATCCCCCCACAGGCACAATCCTGCCACCGTGCATAAGTTGTAGCCCATGCTGACTGCAGCCCTGCAGCACCCCACAGGCTACAGCCCATCCCCTGGCCACCAGGACGGGAGGCACAATCCTACCACTGTGCAGAAGATGCAGCGCAGCATCACCCCACAGGCTGCAGCCCATCCCCTCGGCCACCAGGACGGGAAGCACAATCCTACCAATGTGCATAAGATGCAGCCCAGCATCACCCCACAGGCTGCGGCCCATCCCCTCAGCCACCAGGACGGGAGGCACAATCCTACCACTGTAAATAAGATGTAGCCCATGCTGCCTGCAGTCCAGCATCACCCCACAGGCTGTGACCCATCCCCTCGGCCAGGCACAATCCTACCACTGTACATAAGATGCAGCCCAGCATCACCCCACAGGCTGCGGCCCATCCCCTCGGCCAGGCACAATCCTACCACTGTGCATAAGATGCAGACCAGCATCACCCCACAGGCTGCGGCCCATCCCCTCGGCCACCAGGGCGGAAGGCACAATCCTGCTACCGTTCATAAGATGCAGCCCATGCTGGCTAAAGCCCAGCATCAACCCACAGGTGCAATCCTGCCACCGTGCATAAAATACAGCCCATGCTACCTGCTGTCTGGAATCACCCCACTGGCACAATCCTGCCACCGTCCATAAAATGCAAGCCCATGCTGCCTGCAGTCCAGCATCACCCCACAGGCTCTGGCCCATCTCCTCGGCCACCAGGACGGGAGGCAAAAACCTGCCACCGTGCATAAGATGCAGCTCATGCTACCTGCAGTCCAGCATGACCCCACAGGCGGCGACCCATCCCCTCGGCCACCAGGACAGGAGGCACAATCCTGCCACTGTGCATAAGATGCAGCCCATGCTGCCTGCAGCCCTGCATCACCCCACATGCACAATCCTGCCACCGAACATAAGATGCAGCCCATGCTGCCTGCAGTCCAGCATCACCCCACAGGCTGCAGACCATCCCCTCGGCCACCAGGACGGGAGGCACAATACTGCCACCATGCATGAGATGCAGCCTATGCTGCCTGCAGTCCAGCATCACCCCACAGGCACAATCCTGCCATCGTCCATAAGATGTAAGCCCATGCTGCCGGCAGACCTGCATCACCCCACAGGCTGCGGCCCATCACCTCGGCCACCAGGACGGGAGGCACAATCCTGACACTGTTCATAAGATGCAGCGCATGCTGGCTGTAGCCCTGCATCACCCCACAGGCACAATCCTGCCACCGTGCATAAGATGCAGCCCATGCTGCCTGCAGCCCTGCATCACCCCACACGCACAATAATGCCACCATGCATAAGATGCAGCCCATGCTGCCTACAGCCCAGCATCACCCCACAGACTGCAGCCCATTCCCTGGCCACCAGTTTGAGGGGCACAATCCTACCATTCTGCAGAAGATGCAACCCATGCTGCCTGCAGCCCAGCATCACCCCACAGGCTACAGCCCATCCCCTTGGCCACCAGGATGGGAGGCACAATCCTACCATTGCGCATAAGATGCAGCCCCTGCTGCCTGCAGCCCAGCATCACCCCACACGCTGCTGCCCATCCCCTCGGCCACCAGGACGGGAGGCACAATCTTGCCACCGTTCATAAGATGCAGCCCATGCTGCCTGCAGCCCAGCTTCACCCACAGGCACAATCCTGCCACCGTGCATAAGATGCAGCCCATGCTGCCTGCAGCCCAGCATTACCCCAAAGGTTGCAGCCCATTCCCTCGGCCACCAGTTCAGGAGGCAAAATCCTACCACTGTGCAGAAGATGAAGCCCATGCTGCCTGCAGCCCAGCACCACCCCACAGGCTATGGCCCATCCCCTCGGCCACCAGGACGGGAGGCATAATCCTACCACTGTCCATAAGATGCAGCCCATGGTGCCTGCAGCCCAGCTTCACCCCACAGGCTGCGGCCCATCCCCTCAGCCAGGCACAATCCTACCACTGTGCATAAGATGCAGCCCTGCATCACACCACAGACTGTGGTCCATTCCATAGGCCACCAGGACCAGAGGCACAATCCTGCCACGGTGCATAAAATGCAGCCCATGCTGCAGTCAGCCCTCCAGCACCCCACAGGCTACGGCCCATCCCCTCGGCCACCAGGACGGGAGGCACAATCCTGCCACCGTGCATGAGATGCAGCCCATGCTGCCTGCAGCCCAGCATCACCCCACAGGCACAATTCTGCCAACCTGCATAATATGCAGTCCATGCGTCCTGCAGCCCAGCATCACCCCACAGGCACACCACTGCCACCGTGCCTAAGATGCAGCCCATGCTGCCTGCAGTCCAGCATGACCCCATAGGCTGCGGCCCATCTCCTCGGCTTCCAGGACGGGAGGCACAATCCTGCCACCGTGCATAAGATGGAGCCCATGCTGCCTGCAGTCCTGCATCACCCCACAGGCACAATCCTGCCACTGTGCCTAAGATGCAACCCATGCTGCCTGCAGCCCAGCATCACCCCACAGACTGCAGCCCATTCCCTCAGCCACCAGTTCGGGAGGCACAATCCTACCACTGCGCAGAAGATGCAGCCCATGCTGCCTGCAGCCCAGCATCACCCCACAGGCTACGGCCCACCCCCTTGGCCACCAAGATGGGAGGCCCAATCCTACCACTGTGCATAAGATGCAGCCCATGCTGCCTGCAGCCCAGCATCACTACAAAGGTTGCAGCCCATTCCCTCTGCCACCAGTTCAGGAGGCACAATCCCACCACTGTGCAGAAGATGAAGCCCATGTTGCCTTCAGCCCAGCATCACCCCACAGGCTACGACCCATCCACTTGGCCACCAGGATGGGAGGAACAATCCTACCACTGTGCATAAGATGCAGCCCCTGCTGCCTGCAGCCCAGCATCACCCCACAGGCTGCGGCCCATCCCCTCGGCCACCAGAATGGGAGAAACAATCCTACCACTGTGCATAAGATGCAGCCCATGCTGCCTGCAGCCCAGCTTCACCCCACAGGCTGCGGCCCATCCCGTCGGCCAGCCACAATCCCACCACTGTGCATAAGATGCAGCCCTGCATCATCCCACAGGCTGTGGTCCATTCCCTCGGCCACCAGGACAGGAGGCACAATCCTGCCACCATGCATAAGATACAGCCCATGCTGCCTGCAGCCCAGCATCACCCCACAGGCACAATCCTGCCACCGTGCATAAGATGCAGCCCATGCTGCCTGCAGCCCTCCAGCACCCCACAAGCTACGGCCCATCCCCTCGGCCACCAGGATGGGAGGCACAATGTTGCCACCGTGCATGCGATGCAGCCCATGATGCCTGCAGCCCAGCATCATCCCACAGGCACAATCCTGCCACCCTGCATAAGATGCAGTCCATGTGTCCTGCAGCCCAGCATCACCCCACAGGCACAACCCTGCCACCATGCATAAGATGCAGCCCGTGCTGCCTGCAGCCCAATATCACCCCACAGGCTGCGGCTCATTCATTCGGTGACCAGGTCGGGAGGCACAATCTTGCCACTCTGCATAAGATGCAGCCCATGCTGCCTGCAGTCCAGCATCACCCCACAGGCACAATCCTGCCACCATGCATAAGATGCAGCCCATGCTGCCTGCCACCCTGCATCAACCCACAGGCTGTGGCCCATCCCCTCGGCCAGCAGGATGGGAGACACAATCATACCACTGTGCATAAGATGCATCCCATGCTGCCTGCAGCCCAGCATCACCGCACAGGCTGCGGCCCATCCCCTCGACCACCAGGACGGGAGGCACAATCCTGCCACAGTTCATAAGATGCAGCCCATGCTGGCTGCAACCCAGCATCACCTCACAGGCACAATCCTGCCACCGTGCATAAGATGCAGCCCATGCTGCCTGCAGCCCTGCATCACCCCACATGCACAATCTGCCACTGTGCATAAGATGCAGCCCATGCTGCCTGCAGCCCAGCATCACCCCACAGGCTGCAGCCCATTCCCTTGGCCACAAGTTCGGGAGCCACAATCCCACCACTGTGCATAGGATGCAGCCCATGCTGCCTGTAGCCCAGCATCACCCCACAGGCTGCGGCCCATCCCCTCGGCCAGGCACAATCCTACCACTGTGCCTAAGATGCAGCCCAGCATGACCCGACAGGCTGCAGACCATCCGCTGGCCACCAGGACGGGAGGCACAATCCTGCCACCGTGCATAAGATACAGCCCATGCTGCCTGCAGTCCGGCATCACCCCACAGGCACAATCCTGCCACCGTACATAAGATGCAAGCCCATGCTGCCTGCAGCCCTGCATCACCCCACAGGCTTCAGCCCATCACCTCGGCCACCAGGACGGGAGGCACAATCCTGCCACCGTTCATAAAATGCAGCCCATGCTGGGTGCAGCCCAGCATCCCCCCACAGGCACAATCCTGCGACCGTGAATAAGTTGCAGCCCATGCTGCCTGCAGTCCTGCAGCACCCCACAGGCTACAGCCCATCGCCTGGCCACCAGGACGGGAGGCACAATCCTACCACTGTGTAGAAGATGCAGCCCAGCATCACCCCACAGGCTGCAGCCCATCCCCTCGGCCACCAGGACGGGAAGCACAATCCTGCCAATGAGCATAAGATGCAGCCCAGCATCACCCCACAGGCTGCGGCCTATCCCCTCAGCCACCAGGACGGGAGGCACAATCCTACCACTGTACATAAGATGTAGCCCATGCTGCCTGCAGCCCAGCATCACCCCACAGGCTGTGACCCATCCCCTCGGCCAGGCACAATCCTACCACTGTACATAAGATGCAGCCCAGCATTACCCCACAGGGTGCGGCATATCCCCTCGGCCAGGCACAATCCTGCCACCATTCATAAGATGCAGCCCATGCTGGCTGAAGCCCAGCATCACCCCACAGGTGCAATCCTGCCACCGTGCATAAAATACAGCCCATGCTTCCTGCCTTCTGGAATCACCCCACTGGCACAATCCTGCCACCGTCCATAAAATGCAAGCCCATGCTGCCTGCAGTCCAGCATCACCCCACAGGCTCTGGCCCATCTCCTCGGCCACCAGGACGGGAGGCACAAACCTGCCACCGTGCATAAGATGCAGCTCATGCTACCTGCAGTCCAGCATGACCCCACAGGCAGCGACCCATCCCCTCGGCCACCAGGACAGGAGGCACAATCCTGCCACTGTGCATAAGATGCAGCCCATGCTGCCTGCAGCCCTGCATCACCCCACATGCACAATCCTGCCACCGAACAGAAGATGCAGCCCATGCTGCCTGCAGTCCAGCATCACCCCACAGGCTGCAGACCATCCCCTCGGCCACCAGGACGGGAGGCACAATACTGCCACCATGCATGAGATGCAGCCTATGCTGCCTGCAGTCCAGCATCACCCCACAGGCACAATCCTGCCATCGTCCATAAGATGTAAGCCCATGCTGCCGGCAGACCTGCATCACCCCACAGGCTGCGGCCCATCACCTCGGCCACCAGGACGGGAGGCACAATCCTGCCACTGTTCATAAGATGCAGCGCATGCTGGCTGTAGCCCTGCATCACCCCACAGGCACAATCCTGCCACCGTGCATAAGATGCAGCCCATGCTGCCTGCAGCCCTGCATCACCCCACACGCACAATAATGCCACCATGCATAAGATGCAACCCATGCTGCCTACAGCGCAGCATCACCCCACAGACTGCAGCCCATTTCCTGGCCACCAGTTTGAGAGGCACAATCCTATCACTCTGCAGAAGATGCAACCCATGCTGCCTGCAGCCCAGCATCACCCCACAGGCTACGGCCCATCCCCTTGGCCACTAGGATGGGAGGAACAATCCTACCACTGTGCATAAGATGCAGCCCCTGCTGCCTGCAGCCCAGCATCACCCCACACGCTGCTGCCCATCCCCTCGGCCACCAGGACGGGAGACACAATCTTGCCACCGTTCAAAAGATGCAGCCCATGCTGCCTGCAGCCCTGCATCACCCCAAAGGCACAATCCTGCCACCATGCATAAGATGCAGCCCATGCTGCCTGCAGCCCAGCATCACCCCAAAGGTTGCAGCCCATTCCCTCGGCCACCAGTTCAGGAGGCACAATCCTACCACTGTGCAGAAGATGAAGCCCATGCTGCCTGCAGCCCAGCATCACCCCACAGGCTACGGCCCATCCCCTTGGCCACCAGGATGGGAGGAACAATCCTACCACTGTGCATAAGATGCAGCCCCTGCTGCCTGCAGCCCAGCATCACCCCACAGGCTGTGGCCCATACCCTCGGCCACCAGGATGGGAGGCATAATCCTACCACTGTGCATAAGATGCAGCCCATGCTTTCTGCAGCTCTGCATCACCCCAAAGGCACAATCCTGCCTCCATGCATAAAATGCAGCCCATGCTGCCTGCAGCCCAGCATCACCCCAAAGGTTGCAGCCCATTCCCTCGGCAACCAGTTCAGGAGGCACAATCCTACCACTGTGCAGAAGATGAAGCCCATGCTGCCTGCAGCCCAGCATCACCCCACAGGCAACGGCCCATCCCCTTGGCCACTAGGATGGGAGGCACAATCCTACCACAGTGCATAAGATGCAGCCCCTGCTGCCTGCAGCCCAGCATCACCCCACACGCTGCTGCCCATCCCCTCGGCCACCAGGACGGGAGGCACAATCTTGCCACCGTTCAAAAGATGCAGCCCATGCTGCCTGCAGCCCTGCATCACCCCAAAGGCACAATCCTGCCACCATGCATAAGATGCAGCCCATGCTGCCTGCAGCCCAGCATCACCCCAAAGGTTGCAGCCCATTCCCTCGGCCACCAGTTCAGGAGGCACAATCCTACCACTGTGCAGAAGATGAAGCCCATGCTGCCTGCAGCCCAGCATCACCCTACAGGCTACGGCCCATCCCCTTGGCCACCAGGATGGGAGGAACAATCCTACCACTGTGCATACGATGCAGCCCCTGCTGCCTGCAGCCCAGCATCACCCCACAGGCTGCGGCCCATCCCCTCGGCCAGGCACAATCCTACCACTGTGCATAAGATGCAGCCCTGCATCACACCACAGACTGTGGTCCATTCCCTCGGCCACCAGGACGGGAGGCACAATCCTGCCACCGTACATAAAATACAGCCCATGCTGCATGCTGCCCAGCATCACCCCACGGGCACAATCCTACCACCGTGCATAACATGCAGCCCATGCTGCATGCAGCCCTCCAGCACCCCACAGGCTACGGCCCATCCCCTCGGCCACCAGGACGTGAGGCACAATCCTGCCACCGTGCATGAGATGCAGCCCATGCTGCCTGTAGCCCAGCATCACCCCAAAGACACAATTCTGCCACCCTGCATAAGATGCAGTCCATGCGTCCTGCAGCCCAGCATCACCCCACAGGCACACCACTGCCACCGTGCATAAGATGCAGCCCATGCTGCCTGCAGCCCAACATCACCCCACAGGCTGCGGCCCATTCGTTCGGCCACCAGGTCGGGAGGCACAATCCTGCACCTCTGCATAAGATGCAGCTGATGCTGCCTGCAGCCCAGCATCACTGCACAGGCTGCGGCCCATCCCCGCGACCACCAGAACAGGAGGCACAATCCTGCCACCGTTCATAAAATGCAGCCCATGCTGGCTGCAGTCCTGCATCACCCCACAGGCACAATCCTGCCACCGTGCATAAGATGCAGCCCATGCTGGCTGAAGCCCAGCATCACCCCACAGGTGCAATCCTGCCACCATGCATAAAATACAGCCCATGCTACCTGCCGTCTGGAATCACCCCACTTGCACAATCCTGCCACCGTCCATAAAATGCAAGCCCATGCTGCCTGCAGCCCAACATCACCCCACAGGCTCTGGCCCATCTCCTCGGCCACCAGGACGGGAGGCACAAACCTGCCACCGTGCATAAGATGCAGCTCATGCTACCTGCAGTCCAGCATGACCCCACAGGCAGCGACCCATCCCCTCGGCCACCAGGACAGGAGGCACAATCCTGCCACTGTGCATAAGATGCAGCCCATGCTGCCTGCAGCCCTGCATCACCCCACATGCACAATCCTGCCACCGAACAGAAGATGCAGACCATGCTGCCTGCAGACCAGCATCACCCCACAGGCTGCAGACCATCCCCTCGGCCACCAGGACGGGAGGCACAATACTGCCACCATGCATGAGATGCAGCCTATGCTGCCTGCAGTCCAGCATCACCCCACAGGCACAATCCTGCCATCGTCCATAAGATGTAAGCCCATGCTGCCGGCAGACCTGCATCACCCCACACGCTGCTGCCCATCCCCTCGGCCACCAGGACGGGAGGCACAATCCTGCCACTGTTCATAAGATGCAGCCCATGCTGCCTGCAGCCCTGCATCACCCCACAGGCACAATCCTGCCACCGTGCATAAAATGCAGCCCATGCTGCCTGCAGCCCAGCATCACCCCAAAGGTTGCAGCCCATTCCCTCGGCCACCAGTTCAGGAGGCACAATCCTACCACTGTGCAGAAGATGAAGCCCATGCTGCCTGCAGCCCAGCATCACCCTACAGGCTACGGCCCATCCCCTTGGCCACCAGGATGGGAGGAACAATCCTACCACTGTGCATAAGATGCAGCCCCTGCTGCCTGCAGCCCAGCATCACCCCACAGGCTGCGGCCCATCCCCTCGGCCAGGCACAATCCTACCACTGTGCATAAGATGCAGCCCTGCATCACACCACAGACTGTGGTCCATTCCCTCGGCCACCAGGACGGGAGGCACAATCCTGCCACCGTACATAAAATACAGCCCATGCTGCATGCTGCCCAGCATCACCCCACGGGCACAATCCTACCACCGTGCATAACATGCAGCCCATGCTGCATGCAGCCCTCCAGCACCCCACAGGCTACGGCCCATCCCCTCGGCCACCAGGACGTGAGGCACAATCCTGCCACCGTGCATGAGATGCAGCCCATGCTGCCTGTAGCCCAGCATCACCCCAAAGACACAATTCTGCCACCCTGCATAAGATGCAGTCCATGCGTCCTGCAGCCCAGCATCACCCCACAGGCACACCACTGCCACCGTGCATAAGATGCAGCCCATGCTGCCTGCAGCCCAACATCACCCCACAGGCTGCGGCCCATTCGTTCGGCCACCAGGTCGGGAGGCACAATCCTGCACCTCTGCATAAGATGCAGCTGATGCTGCCTGCAGCCCAGCATCACTGCACAGGCTGCGGCCCATCCCCGCGACCACCAGAACAGGAGGCACAATCCTGCCACCGTTCATAAAATGCAGCCCATGCTGGCTGCAGTCCTGCATCACCCCACAGGCACAATCCTGCCACCGTGCATAAGATGCAGCCCATGCTGGCTGAAGCCCAGCATCACCCCACAGGTGCAATCCTGCCACCATGCATAAAATACAGCCCATGCTACCTGCCGTCTGGAATCACCCCACTTGCACAATCCTGCCACCGTCCATAAAATGCAAGCCCATGCTGCCTGCAGCCCAACATCACCCCACAGGCTCTGGCCCATCTCCTCGGCCACCAGGACGGGAGGCACAAACCTGCCACCGTGCATAAGATGCAGCTCATGCTACCTGCAGTCCAGCATGACCCCACAGGCAGCGACCCATCCCCTCGGCCACCAGGACAGGAGGCACAATCCTGCCACTGTGCATAAGATGCAGCCCATGCTGCCTGCAGCCCTGCATCACCCCACATGCACAATCCTGCCACCGAACAGAAGATGCAGACCATGCTGCCTGCAGACCAGCATCACCCCACAGGCTGCAGACCATCCCCTCGGCCACCAGGACGGGAGGCACAATACTGCCACCATGCATGAGATGCAGCCTATGCTGCCTGCAGTCCAGCATCACCCCACAGGCACAATCCTGCCATCGTCCATAAGATGTAAGCCCATGCTGCCGGCAGACCTGCATCACCCCACAGGCTGCGACCCATCACCTCGGCCACCAGGACGGGAGGCACAATCCTGCCACTGTTCATAAGATGCAGCGCAAGCTGGCTGTAGCCCTGCATCACCCCACAGGCACAATCCTGCCACCGTGCATAAAATGCAGCCCATGCTGCCTGCAGCCCTGCATCACCCCACATGCACAATAATGCCACCATGCATAAGATGCAACCCATGCTGCCTACAGCCCAGCATCACCCCACAGACTGCAGCCCATTCCCTGGCCACCAGTTTGAGAAGCACAATCCTATCACTCTGCAGAAGATGCAACCCATGCTGCCTGCAGCCCAGCATCACCCCACAGGCTACGGCCCATCCCCTTGGCCACTAGGATGGGAGGCACAATCCTACCACTGTGCATAAGATGCAGCCCCTGCTGCCTGCAGCCCAGCATCACCCCACACGCTGCTGCCCATCCCCTCGGCCACCAGGACGGGAGGCACAATCTTGCCACCGTTCAAAAGATGCAGCCCATGCTGCCTGCAGCCCTGCATCACCCCAAAGGCACAATCCTGCCACCATGCAAAGATGCAGCCCATGCTGCCTGCAGCCCAGCATCACCCCAAAGGTTGCAGCCCATTCCCTCGGCCACCAGTTCAGGAGGCACAATCCTACCACTGTGCAGAAGATGAAGCCCATGCTGCCTGCAGCCCAGTATCACCCCACAGGCTACGGCCCATCCCCTTGGCCACCAGGATGGGAGGAACAATCCTACCACTGTGCATAAGATGCAGCCCCTGCTGCCTGCAGCCCAGCATCACCCCCCAGGCTGTGGCCCATCCCCTCGGCCACCAGGACGGGAGGCATAATCCTACCACTGTGCATAAGATGCAGCCCATGCTGCCTGCAGCCCAGTTTCACCCCACAGGCTGCGGCCCATCCCCTCGGCCAGTCACAATCCTACCAATGTGCATAAGATTCAGCCCTGCATCACACCACAGAATGTGGTCCATTCCCTCGGCCACCAGGACGGGAGGCACAATCCTGCCACCGTACATAAAATACAGCCCATGCTGCATGCTGCCCAGCATCACCCCACGGGCACAATCCTACCACCGTGCATAAGATGCAGCCCATGCTGCATGCAGCCCTCCAGCACCCCACAGGTTACGGCCCATCCCCTCGGCCACCAGGACGGGAGGCACAATCCTGCCACCGTGCATGAGATGCAGCCCATGCTGCCTGTAGCCCAGCATCACCCCAAAGGCACAATTCTGCCACCCTGCATAAGATGCAGTCCATGCGTCCTGCAGCCCAGCATCACCCCACAGGCACACAACTGCCACCGTGCATAAGATGCAGCCCATGCTGCCTGCAGCCCAACATCACCCCACAGGCTGCGGCCCATTCGTTCGGCCACCAGGTCGGGAGGCACAATCCTGCCACTCTGCATAAGATGCAGCCGATGCTGCCTGCAGCCCAGCATCACTGCACAGGCTGCGGCCCATCCCCGCGACCACCAGAACGGGAGGCACAATCCTGCCACCGTTCATAAGATGCAGCCCATTCTGGCTGCAGTCCTGCATCACCCCACAGGCACAATCCTGCCACCGTGCATAAGATGCAGCCCATGCTGCCTGCAGTCCAGCATCACCCCACAGGCTGCGGCCCATCCCCTCGGCCACCAGGACGGGAGGCACAATCCTGCCACCGTGCATGAGATGCAGCCCATGCTGCCTGCAGTCCAGCATCACCCCACAGGCACAATCCTGCCACTGTGCATAAGATGCAGCCCATGCTGCCAGCAGCCCAGCATCAACCCACAGGCTACGGCCCCTTCCCTCGGCCACCAGGACGGGTGGCACAATCCTACCACCGTGCGTTAGAAGGAAGCCCATGCTGCCAGCAGTCCAGAATCACCCCACAAGATGTGGCCCATCTCCTCGGCCACCAGGATGGGAGGCACAATCCTGCCACCGTGCATAAAATGGAGCCCATGCTGCCTGCAGTCCTGCATCACCCCACAGGCACAATCCTGCCACCGTGCCTAAGATGCAGCCCATGCTACCTGCAGTCCAGCATGACCCCATAGGCTGCAGCCCATCCCCTCGGCCTCAAGGACGGGAGGCACAATCCAGCCACCGTGCATAAGATGCAGCCCATGCTGCCTGCAGTCCAGCATCACCCCACAGGCACAATCCTGCTACTGTGCATAAGATGCAGCCCATGCTGCCTGCCGCCCTGCATCACCCCACAGGCTGTGGCCCATCCCCTCGGCCACCAGGATGGGAGGCAGAATCATACCACTGTGCATAAGATGCAGCCCATGCTGCCTGCAGCCCAGCATCACCGCACAGGCTGCGGCCCATCCCCTCGACCACCAGGACGGGAGGTACAATCCTGCCACAGTTCATAAGATGCAGCCCCTGCTGGCTGCAGCCCAGCATCACCCCACAGGCACAATCCTGCCACCGTGCATAAGATGCAGCGCATGCTGCCTTCAGCCCTGCATCACCCCACAGGCACAATCCTGCCACTGTAAATAAGATGCAGCCCATGCTGCCTGCAGCCCAGCATCACCCCACAGGCACCATCCTTCCACCGTTCATAAGATGCAGCCCATGCTGCCTGCAGTCCAGCATCACCCCACAGGCTGCGGCCCATTCCCTCGGCCACCAGGATGGGAGGCACAATCCTGCAACCGGGCATAGGTTGCAAGCGCATGCTGCTGTAGTAGTTATGATTCTCTGTGGCTTGTCAATTGGTAAACAAAAGCAACACAATAAAAAATATAACACAAAAAAGCATTGGTGGGGGTTGTATTTGGACCTGGTTCTCATGAGCTCTCTTAATCACGTTCAAAACAATGTGCATAACACACAAAGCAACGCACGGCCAAGGAGCAGAAGTCCTACGAAAGAAAAGAATGATTCACCAACGACAAGAACACTCAGATCAAGCAAGCAACGACATCCGCCTGGAACCAAAACCTTACACAAGGAAAACGCTAGGGTGATCCTCCTTCTCTCGCCTGGAACCAAAACCTTACACGGAAAACGCTGGGAGGATCCTCCTTCTCTCGCCTGGAACCAAAGCCTTACACAAGGAAAACGCTAGGGGGATCCTCCTTCTCTCGCCTGGAACCAAAGCCTTACACAAGGAAAACGCTAGGGGGATCCTCCTTCTCTCGCCTGGAACCAAAACCTTACACATAAGATGCTACCTGCAGCTCTGCATCACCCCACAGGCACAATCCTGCCACCGTGCATAAGATGCAGCCCATGCTGCCTGCAGCCTTGCATCACCCCACAGGCTGCGGCCCATCCCCTCGACCACCAGGATGGGAGGCACAATCCTGCCACCATTCATAAAATGCAGCCCATGCTAGCTGCCGCCCAGCATCACCCCACAGGCACAATCCTGCCACCGTGCATAAGATGCAGCCCATTCTGCCTGCAGCCCTGCATCACCCCACAGGCACAATCCTGCCACCATGGCCCATGCTGCCTGCAGCCCAGCATCACCCCACAGGCTGCGTCCCATTCCCTCGGCCACCAGGTCAGGAGGCACAATCCTGCCACTGTGCATAAGATGCAGCCCATGCTGCCTGCAGCCCAGCATCACCCCATAAGCTGCGGCCCATCCCAACGACCACCAGGATGGGAGGCACAAACATACCACTGTGCATAAGATGCAGCCCATGTAGCCTGCAGCCCAGCATCACCCCACAGGCTGCGGCCCATCCCCTCGGCCAACAGGACGGGAGACACAATCCTGCCACTGTTCATAAGATGCAACCCATGCTGGCTGCAGCCCAGCATCACCCCACTGGCACAATCCTGCCACCGTGCATAAGATGCAGCCCATGCTGCCTGCAGTCCTGCATCACTCCACAGGCACAATCCTGCCACCGTGCATAAGATGCAGCCCATGCTGCCTGCAGGCCAGCATCACCCCACAGGCTGCAGCCCATCCCCTCGGCCACCAGGACGGGAGGCACAATCCTACCACTGTGCCTAAGATGCAGCCCAGCATCACCCCACAGGCCTCGGCCCATCCTCTCGGCCACGAGGACGGGAGGCACAATCCTGCCACCATTCATAAAATGCAGCCCATGCTGGGTGCAGCCCAGCATCCCCCCACAGGCACAATCCTGCCACCGTGCATAAGTTGCAGCCCATGCTGCCTGCAGCCCTGCAACACCCCACAGGCTACAGCCCATCCCCTGGCCACCAGGACGGGAGGCACAATCCTACCACTGTGCAGAAGATGCAGCCCAGCATCACCCCACAATCTGCAGCCCATCCCCTCGGCCACCAGGACGGGAAGCACAATCCTACCAATGTGCATAAAATGCAGCCCAGCATCACTCCACAGGCTGCGGCCCATCCCCTCAGCCACCAGGATGGGAGGCACAATCCTACCACTGTACATAAGATGTAGCCCATGCTGCCTGCAGTCCAGCATCACCCCACAGGCTGTGACCCATCCCCTCGGCCAGGCACAATCCTACCACTGTACATAAGATGCAGCCCAGCATCACCCCACAGGCTGCGGCCCATCCCCTCGGCCAGGCACAATCCTACCACTGTGCATAAGATGCAGACCAGCATCACCCCACAGGCTGCGGCCCATCCCCTCGGCCACCAGGACGGAAGGCACAATCCTGCCACCGTTCATAAGATGCAGCCCATGCTGGCTGAAGCCCAGCATCACCCCACAGGTGCAATCCTGCCACCGTGCATAAAATACAGCCCATGCTACATGCCGTCTGGAATCACCCCACTGGCACAATCCTGCCACCGTTCATAAAATGCAAGCCCATGCTGCCTACAGTCCAGCATCACCCCACAGGCTCTGGCCCATCTCCTCGGCCACCAGGACGGGAGGCACAAACCTGCCACCGTTCATAAGATGCAGCTCATGCTACCTGCAGTCCAGCATGACCCCACAGGCGGCGACCCATCCACTCGGCCACCAGGACAGGAGGCACAATCCTGCCACTGTGCATAAGATGCAGCCCATGCTGCCTGCAGCCCTGCATCACCCCACATGCACAATCCTGCCACCGAACATAAGATGCAGCCCATGCTGCCTGCAGTCCAGCATCACCCCACAGGCTGCAGACCATCCCCTCGGCCACCAGGACAGGAGGCACAATACTGCCACCATGCATGAGATGCAACCTATGCTGCCTGCAGTCCAGCATCACCCCACAGGCACAATCCTGCCATCGTCCATAAGATGTAAGCCCATGCTGCCGGCAGACCTGCATCACCGTACAGGCTGCGGCCCATCGCCTCGGCCACCAGGACGGGAGGCACAATCCTGCCACTGTTCATAAGATGCAGCGCATGCTGGCTGTAGCCCTGCATCACCCCACAGGCACAATCCTGCCACCGTGCATAAGATGCAGCCCATGCTGCCTGCAGCCCTGCATCACCCCACACGCACAATAATGCCACCATGCATAAGATGCAACCCATGCTGCCTACAGCCCAGCATCACCCCACAGACTGCAGCCCATTCCCTGGCCACCAGTTTGAGAGACACAATCCTACCACTCTGCAGAAGATGCAACCCATGCTGCCTGCAGCCCAGCATCACCCCACAGGCTACGGCCCATCCCCTTGGCCACCAGGATGGGAGGCACAATCCTACCACTGTGCATAAGATGCAGCCCCTGCTGCCTGCAGCCAGCATCACCCCACACGCTGCTGCCCATCCCCTCGGCCACCAGGACGGGAGGCACAATCTTGCCACCATTCATAAGATGCAGCCCATGCTGCCTGCAGCCCTGCATCACCCCACAGGCACAATCCTGCCACCGTGCATAAGATGCAGCCCATGCTGCCTACAGTCCAGCATCACCCCACAGGCTGCGGCCCATTCCCTCGGCCACCAGTTCAGGAGGCACAATCCTACCACTGTGCAGAAGATGCAGCCATGCTGCCTGCAGCCCAGCATCACCCCACAGGCACAATTCTGCCACCCTGCATAAGATGCAGTCCATGCGTCCTGCAGCCCAGCATCATGTAACGCTCACCTGATTCCCGCAGAGGCGCCGGTCTTGACTGGGTGAATGCCGTATCTTCAAAGGTGATGTGTAACACACGGTTGGCTCTTTGGGCTGGACCTCTGTGCACTGTATGTCTGACTCGAAGAGTAAGATGTCTGCAGATAGAAAATATGGGATTAATGAACTGGGGTTATTGGGTGCCTCTCTCCTCTTCCCTTTCTCTTCTCCTGTAGAACCCCAAAGGTTAACGCCCTCACCTTAGGTAAGTGAACGCCGAGCTCTCCATCTGCCTCGGGGCAGGGTGCCGTAACCAGTTTCTTCACTGGATAAGGGTGCAGGCCTCTTGACCTCAGAGGACTGCTGTCCGTCGTTAACTGCACGAACGGTAAGTTCTGGGCACTTCAAATGTCTTAAAAGTCTTTTGTAATGATATCTCTTGTTTTGCAGGGTTCTGGCGATGGCGGATGGCGGGCTGATGAGAGTTGAGGATCGAACCCGCATGAGGAATAGAAGCGCCTGGAAGCACGTAAGTAAGCGCTTGTAGCCTGCTTCACGATGCGCACTAACTGTCTCTTTTATCTTGCAGGTACAAGTTCGGAGCTTTAGAGAAGCTGAAGGGTGCTGGAATACCCACTGGATTCGGCGTGGGAAGGAGTAATGGCACGTGAGTAATAAAGTTGCCCAATGTCTTTAAACGCACCTTCTTTTGTCTTTCAGATGCGGGATGCAGCGCCGAAGGCCTCCGGAGCGTGCGAAGAGCTGGTAAGCTTTTGTCTTTCAGATGCCGGAATGCAGTGCGAAGACCTCCGGAGCATGCGAAGAGTAGGTTAGCCTTTGTCTTTCAGATGCCAGAATGCAGCGTGAGGCGTTGGTGACAGCCGATGGACCAGGTAAGAGATGCGCTGCCACTGAAGACCGTAGTGCTAACCTGTTCTTTCTTTGTCTTTACAGGTGCTGCTGAAGACTGGATTCCAGGATGGTAAGCCTTTGTTCCCTTAGGCCCAGGATCAGAAGCAGAAGACACGATGAGCGTTCTGCTGCAGAGAATGCAGAATAACACAAAGCAAGATTCAACCATCGGGTGTGGTTTAAATAGCCTCCTGTAGTGCTTAGGTGTCTCCTTCCACAGCCACGCCTAGGTAAGAAAAGAGTTCCTGCTTTCCAGAAGAGTTCCAGTGTTCTGAACCTAGGGAGTGGCTCCTTCCCCACCCAAGAGGAAAAGTAGTCCCAAACAGAAGAGGATCAGGGGTTCAACTGGCAGGTAAGTAAGCAGCATGGTCTGCTGCAGGTAAGTCCACCCAAGCATTATGAGCCCGGCGCTTCCAGCGCTGGGACTGGGCATCTTTATGAGCCTGGTGCCACTGGCGCCAGGACAGGGTCCAAAAGGTCCCAATTGGGACTGGCTGGCACTCGGAACCGGGGTTATGGGTCTGCTTCCAAGGGAGTCGGGCAAGTCCTGATCTTTTGGAAGCAGAGATCATGACAGCACCCCCCCTCAAGGCCCCTCTCAAACCGGGCTTCTCCGGGGGTTTGGGCTTGTTAGGAAATGTTCGATGAAATCTTTTGATTAGACGAGGCACGTGGACATATTCTGCAGGTTCCCAGGATCTTTCTTGGGGACCGTAGCCTTTCCAGTCAATCAGGTAAAATAGTTTAGATTTGGAGATCTTGGAATCCAGGATGCTTTTGACTTCAAACTCGAGTTCTCCATCAACTAGAATAGGTTTTGGAGATGTAGTTAGTCGGCTTTGAGGTTGCACGGGTTTTAATAGAGAGACGTGGAAGACCGGATGTATCTTCATGTGAGGGGGCAAGTCCAACTTGACCGCTACTGGATTTACTATGGTAGTGATGGAATAGGGACCAAGGTATCTTGGGTTGAATGTGCGTGGTCCTTTTAGAGGTAGATATTTGGTGGATAACCAGACTTGATCTCCTACTTGATATTGGGGGGCTTCCTTCCGATGTTGGTCTGCTCCTTTCTTGTATTGTTCTTTAGCCCTTTGAAGGTGAGAAACGGCTTCCTTAAAGGCTTGGGTGATTGTAGAATGCAGGTGGTCTACTGCTGGTGTTCCAAGATCTTGGAGTGGATCCAACTCCGAGGTTCGAGGGTGACTACCGTATAAAAGAAAAAACGGGGTCTTCCCAGTTCCCGAGTGGACAGAGTTATTGTAGGCATATTCGGCTATCCAAAGGATATCTTTCCAAGTTTTTTCAGTTTGTTGTAGCATGCAGCGCAAATACTGTTCCAGAGTTTGATTGGTCCTCTCGGTTTGTCCGTCGGTTTGAGGGTGGTGGCTGGTCGAAAGTCTCACATCAATTTGAGCCGACCGACAGCAACTTCGCCAAAAATGAGAAATAAATTGACTACCTCGATCCGAAATTAGAACTGAAGGAAAACCGTGCAGTCGGACGATGTTTTCGAGAAATTCTCGGGCCAGAGTTGCTGCTGTTGGTAAGCCTTTGAGTGGAATGAAATGCGCCATCTTGGAGAATAGGTCCACGATTACTAGGATCGTATTGTATCCAGAGTATGGAGGTAGATCGGTGATGAAGTCCATAGAAAGCGTATGCCAAGGGTGAGGCGGGATGTCAATAGGGCGTAAGAGGCCGGCTGGTTTTTCCTTTTGACTCTTGTTTTGGGCGCATACTCCACAGGACATTATAAAGTCTCTGATATCTTTTTTCCAAGACGGCCACCAGAAGTAGCGCTTGATCTTTTCCGAGGTCTTGGTCATACCGGGATGTCCTTCCATTAAAGAATCATGATAACAAGAGATTACCTTTTTCTGTAAATCTGTGCTGGGCAGGTATAACCGTTCTTGGAAATATAATAGGTTGTCCTTCACCGTAAAGTCCTTTCCCTGCAGATGCCAATTCTGTATGTCTGCTGGAGTTACCAGTAGCCTGGCTTTATCCTTAACTTCCTCTATGGATTGTGTGGCGATTACACCTAGAATTCTTTGTTCGGGAATGATAGGTACAGGTTTAGGATTGATCAAATGTTCTTCCACTCCCATCCGAGAAAGGGCATCAGCTTTACCGTTTTTTGTACCAGGTCGATAGGTAATTATGAAGTCAAACTCGGCAAAGAATAGTGCCCAACGGAGTTGCCTAGAGGATTGAGCTTTTGCGGTTTTCAAATATTGCAGATTTCGGTGATCTGTAATCACAGTAACGGTGTGTTGGGCCCCCAGAAGATAATGCCGCCAAGCCTTAAAGGCGGACATGATAGCTAGAAGTTCCTTATCAGTTATAGTGTAATTGATTTCAGGAGGCGAGAATTTGCGGGACCAAAATGCCACGGGATGCAACTGATTGGTTACTGGGTCCTTTTGTGATAGAACTGCCCCCATGGCAAGGCTCGAAGCATCAGTTTCAACGATGTAGGGGAGTTCTGGGTGAGGATGTTTTAAGATCGGTGCAGAGATAAATCTAGTCTTCAAATTCTGGAAAGCTTGTTCCGCCTCGGTAGACCATTCAAAACGTTTGTTTTTCTTTAACAAGGCGGTGATGGGCTGGACTATTCGAGAGAATTCGGGGATAAACCTGCGGTAAAAGTTAGCGAAGCCTAACATGCTCTGAACACCTTTTACGGAGGATGGCGATGGCCATTTGAGAATTGCATCGACCTTCTTTGAATCCATACGCACTCCGCTAGGTGATAATATGAATCCCAAGAATTCAACTTCAGTCACGTTGAAAACACATTTTTCCAACTTAGCGAAAAGTTTGTGTTGACGCAATCTCTCGAGGACCATTTTCACGTGTTTCCGATGTTCAGTTTCCGATGAAGAATAAACGAGGATGTCGTCAATGTAAACAACAACACACACATCTATGAGCTCTCTGAGGACATCGTTCATAAAATATTGAAAGGCGGCCGGGGCATTGCAAAGTCCGAAGGGCATGACCTGATATTCAAATAGCCCATACTTGGTGCGGAAGGCCGTCTTCCATTCATCGCCCTCTTTTACTCGTACCAAGTGGTAGGCTCCTCTAAGATCCAGCTTTGTATATATGCATGCTTTTCTGACTTGGTCCAGGAGTTCAGGGATCAAAGGTAACGGATATCTATTCTTAACGGTGATCTGGTTCAGGGCGCGATAATCTATACAAGTTCTAAGGTCCCCTTCTTTTTTTGGAACGAAGAACAAAGCTGAGGAAGCAGGGGACTTGGAAGGACGAATAAACCCATTTGCTAGGTATTGATCCAGGTATTGTCGGAGGTGAAGATTCTCAGGCTCGGTGAGGGCATAAATTCTCCTACAAGGAGGAGTAGATCCAGGTATCAGGTCTATCTGACAGTCATAAGACCTATGAGGAGGTAGAGAGTTAGCCTGATCCTTCCGGAAAACATCTTGGAATTCTAGGTATTCAGGAGGTAACTGGGGAGCCTCCGAGGAAATTGCTGCCAGTGCAACACCAGGTCGAGGGTGACAAGTAGAGACACATTCTGGAAACTGAACCGTTCTTGCTCGCCAATCGATCTGAGGATTGTGCTTCTCTAACCAAGGAATTCCTAGAATAATCTGGAACTGAGGGGCCTTGATCAAATCGAACACGATCTTCTCATGGTGTCCATCTTGACTTACTAGCGTCACTTCTTGGGTGGTATGCGTTACTGGTCCGGAGGCTATCTCCGTACCATCCACCGTCGTAATGACGTCCTTTACAGCCTTTGGACAAAGAGTCAGATTCATCCTCAAAACCATTTCATGATCCACATAATTGCCGATGGCACCGCTGTCGACGTAAGCTTCAATCGCATGTAATCGATCCGGATGTTCAGGGCTAATGAGGACCATAGGTATCACGAAATGCGAGGTCACGGAACTGGTTTTAACGCTCGGCAAGAGGACCTCTATTCTTGTCGGGCGAGGTTGTTTCCCTGCTCAGAGTTTGTGACCCTGGTAACTGCAGCTCCTACTGCCTTCTTGGCTGGTTTCACCGGACAGTCTCGAAGAAAGTGCCCCGAGTTTCCGCAATAGAGGCATAATTGCAGCTGTTTTCTCCTTTCCCGCTCCTTTTGTGTTAGTGGTCCTTTCAGGCCCCCTATTTGCATGGGTTCCCCGGAGTCTACTCCTTTGGTAGGAGTTGGTGGTTTGGAAAATACTCGAGCATCAAACTTGGAATGATCGGCCTTCCTGTTCTGCAGTCTGTGGTCAATTTGAACGACTAAGTCAATATAGTCCGACAGTCTTGCGGGGGATTCACTACTTGGGCTAACACATCTTTGAGCTCTCCACATAGACCTCTATAAAACAGCGTAATCCTTTTGTTCTCAGGCCATCGAGTTTCCACTATCAGTCTGTTGAAAGACGCAATATAAGCCAAAAGGTCTCGATTACCTTGTCGCAATGAAAGGAGCTCATTGTCCAAGGCCTGCCCCTGTGAATGTCTTGCAAACAGTTTTTCCATACTGAGCTGAAAAGCTTGAAAATCATGGAGAACCGGATCATCTTGATTAACTAGAGGGATCGACCAGTCTGCCGCATTGCCACTAAGGTACGAAAGCACGAAAGCTACCTTAGCTTGATCAGTTGGAAAGGCTGCTGGCCGGCATAAGAAGTGCAACCGGCACTGATTAATAAATACTGCAAACCTCTTTGGGTCACCAGAAAATCGTTCGGGCGGAGCCAGAGGTACATTCCCAGGTAGGTTGATCTGCACTGGGTTCGTAGAGGATGTTGAAGGAAGATTTGCCCCTGATGCGGGTAACGGAGTTTGTCCGGCTTGTGACTGTAGCAATTGTCTAGCGAGATCGTCTGTTCGCTCCTTGGAAATAATCAGTTCCCTTCTTAGAGCATTCGTTTCCTGACGGGCTGCATGCACTTCTGCTCTTAGTTCCCCAAGTAACTGGGCTAGCTGGTCGGTATCCGTGGTTTCCATAGCGCCTGGGTGGGAGTTTTGCGGTAGGCTTTGTGTTCTGTAACGCTCACCTGATTCCCGCAGAGGCGCCGGTCTTGACTGGGTGAATGCCGTATCTTCAAAGGTGATGTGTAACACACGGTTGGCTCTTTGGGCTGGACCTCTGTGCACTTTATGTCTGACTCGAAGAGTAAGATGTCTGCAGATAGAAAATATGGGATTAATGAACTGGGGTTATTGGGTGCCTCTCTCCTCTTCCCTTTCTCTTCTCCTGTAGAACCCCAAAGGTTAACGCCCTCACCTTCGGTAAGTGAACGCCGAGCTCTCCATCTGCCTCGGGGCAGGGTGCCGTAACCAGTTTCTTCACTGGATAAGGGTGCAGGCCTCTTGACCTCAGAGGACTGCTGTCCGTCGTTAACTGCACGAACAGTAAGTTCTGGGCACTTCAAATGTCTTAAAAGTCTTTTGTAATGATATCTCTTGTTTTGCCGGGTTCTGGCGATGGCGGATGGCGGGCTGATGAGAGTTGAGGATCGAACCCGCATGAGGAATAGAAGCGCCTGGAAGCACGTAAGTAAGCGCTTGTAGCCTGCTTCACGATGCGCACTAACTGTCTCTTTTATCTTGCAGGTACAAGTTCGGAGCTTTAGAGAAGCTGAAGGGTGCTGGAATACACACTGGATTCGGCGTGGGAAGGAGTAATGGCACGTGAGTAATAAAGTTGCCCAATGTCTTTAAACACACCTTCTTTTGTCTTTCAGATGCGGGATGCAGCGGCGAAGGCCTCCGGAACGTGCGAAGAGCTGGTAAGCTTTTGTCTTTCAGATGCCGGAATGCAGTGCGAAGACCTCCGGAGCATGCGAAGAGTAGGTAAGTCTTTGTCTTTCAGATGCCAGAATGCAGCGCGAGGCGTTGGTGACAGCCGATGGACCAGGTAAGAGATGCGCTGCCACTGAAGACCGTAGTGCTAACCTGTTCTTTCTTTGTCTTTACAGGTGCTGCTGAAGACTGGATTCCAGGATGGTAAGCCTTTGTTCCCTTAGGCCCAGGATCAGAAGCAGAAGACACGATGGGCGTTCTGCTGCAGAGAATGCAGAATAACACAAAGCAAGATTCATCCATCGGGTGTGGTTTAAATAGCCTCCTGTAGTGCTTAGGTGTCTCCTTCCACAGCCACGCCTAGGTAAGAAAAGAGTTCCTGCTTTCCAGAAGAGTTCCAGTGTTCTGAACCTAGGGAGTGGCTCCTGCTCCACCCAACAGGAAAAGTAGTCCCAAACAGAAGAGGATCAGGGGTTCAACTGGCAGGTAAGTAAGCAGCATGTTCTGCTGCAGGTAAGTCCACCCAAGCATTATGAGCCCGGTGCTTCCAGCGCTGGGACTGGGCATCTTTATGAGCCTGGTGCCACTGGCGCCAGGACAGGGTCCAAAAGGTCCCAATTGGGACTGGCTGGCACTCGGAACCGGGGTTATGGGTCTGCTTCCAAGGGAGTCGGGCAAGTCCTGATCTTTTGGAAGCAGAGATCATGACACATCACCCCACAGGCACACCACTGCCACCGTCCATAAGATGCAGCCCATGCTGCCTGCAGCCCAACATCACCTCACAGGCTGCGACCCATTCGTTCGGCCACCAGGTCGGGAGGCACAATCCTGCCACTCTGCATAAGATGGAGCCGATGCTGCCTGCAGCCCAGCATCACTGCACAGGCTGCGGCCCATCCCCGCGACCACCAGGACGGGAGGCACAATCTTGCCACCGTTCATAAAATGCAGCCCATGCTGCCTGCAGCCCTGCATCACCCCACAGGCACAATCCTGCCACCATGCATAAGATGCAGCCCATGCTGCCTGCAGCCCAGCATCACCCCAAAGGTTGCAACCCATTCCCTCGGCCACCAGTTCAGGAGGCACAATCCTACCACTGTGCAGAAGATGAAGCCCATGCTGCCTGCAGCCCAGCATCACCCCACAGGCTACGGCCCATCCCCTTGTTCACCAGGATGGGAGGAACAATCCTACCACTGTGCATAAGATGCAGCCCCTGCTGCCTGCAGCCCAGCATCACCCCACAGGCTGTGGCCCATCCCCTCGGCCACCAGGACGGGAGGCATAATCCTACCACTGTGCATAAGATGCAGCCCATGCTGCCTGCAGCCCAGCCTCACCCCACAGGCTGCGGCCCATCCCCTCCGCCAGGCACAATCCTACCACTGTGCATAAGATGCAGCCCTGCATCACACCACAGACTGTGGTCCATTCCCGCGGCCACCAGGACTGGAGGCACAATCCTGCCACCGTACATAAAATACAGCCCATGCTGCATGCTGCCCAGCATCACCCCACGGGCACAATCCTGCCACCGTGCATAAGATGCAGCCCATGCTGCATGCAGCCCTCCAGCACCCCACAGGCTACGGCCCATCCCCTCGGCCACCAGGACGGGAGGCACAATCCTGCCACCGTGCATGAGATGCAGCCCATGCTGCCTGCAGCCCAGCATCACCCCAAAGGCACACCACTGCCACCGTGCATAAGGTGCAGCCGATGCTGCCTGCAGCCCAGCATCACTGCACAGGCTGCGGCCCATCCCCGCGACCACCAGGACGGGAGGCACAATCCTGCCACCGTTCATAAGATGCAGCCCATGCTGGCTGCAGTCCTGCATCACCCCACAGGCACAATCCTGCCACCGTGCATATGATGCAGCCCATGCTGCCTGCAGTCCAGCATCACCCCACAGGCTGCGGCCCATCCCCTCGGCCACCAGGACGGGAGGCACAATCCTGCCACCGTGCATGAGATGCAGCCCATGCTGCCTGCAGTCCAGCATCACCCCACAGGCACAATCCTGCCACTGTGCATAAGATGCAGCCCATGCTGCCAGCAGCCCAGCATCACCCCACAGGCTACGGCCCCTCCCCTCGGCCACCAGGACGCGTGGCACAATCCTACCACCATGCGTTAGAAGGAAGCCCATGCTGCCAGCAGTCCAGCATCACCCCACAAGATGTGGCCCATCTCCTCGGCCACCAGGATGGGAGGCACAATCCTGCCACCGTACATAAGATGCAGCCCATGCTGCCTGCAGTCCAGCATGACCTCATAGGCTGCGGCCCATCCCCTTGGCCTCCAGGACGGGAGGCACAATCCTGCAACCGTGCATAAAATGGAGCCCATGCTGCCTGCAGTCCTGCATCACCCCACAGGCACAATCCTGCCACCGTGCCTAAGATGCAGCCCATGCTGCCTGCAGTCCAGCATGACCCCATAGGCTGCAGCCCATCCCCTCGGCCTCCAGGCAGGGAGGCACAATCCAGCCACCGTGCATAAGATGCAGCCCATGATGCCTGCAGTCCAGCATCACCCCACAGGCACAATCCTGCCACTGTGCATAAGATGCAGCCCATGCTGCCTGCCGCCCTGCATCACCCCACAGGCTGTGGCCCATCCCCTCGGCCACCAGGATGGGAGGCAGAATCATACCACTGTGCATAAGATGCAGCCCATGCTGCCTGCAGCCCAGCATCACCGCACAGGCTGCGGCCCATCCCGTCGACCACTAGGACGGGAGGTACAATCCTGCCACAGTTCATAAAATGCAGCCCCTGCTGGCTGCAGCCCAGCATCACCCCACAGGCACAATCCTGCCACCGTGCATAAGATGCAGCCCATGCTGCCTTCAGCCCTGCATCACCTCACAGGCACAATCCTGCCACTGTAAATAAGATGCAGCCCATGCTGCCTGCAGCCCAGCATCACCCCACAGGCACCATCCTTCCACCGTTCATAAGATGCAGCCCATGCTGCCTGCAGTCCAGCATCACCCCACAGGCTGCGGCCCATTCCCTCGGCCACCAGGACGGGAGGCACAATCCTGCAACCGGGCATAGGTTGCAAGCGCATGCTGCTGTAGTAGTTATGATTCTCTGTGGCTTGTCAATTGGTAAACAAAAGCAACACAATAAAAAATATAACACAAAAAAGCATTGGTGGGGGTTGTATTTGGACCTGGTTCTCATGAGCTCTCTTAATCACGTTCAAAACAATGTGCATAACACACAGAGCAACGCACGGCCAAGGAGCAGAAGTCCTACGAAAGAAAAGAATGATTCACCAACGACAAGAACACTCAGATCAAGCAAGCAACGACATCCGCCTGGAACCAAAACCTTACACAAGGAAAACGCTAGTGGGATCCTCCTTCTCTCGCCTGGAACCAAAACCTTACACGGAAAACGCTAGGGGGATCCTCCTTCTCTCGCCTGGAACCAAAGCCTTACACAAGGAAAACGCTAGGGGGTTCCTCCTTCTCTCGCCTGGAACCAAAGCCTTACACAAGGAAAACGCTAGGGGGATCCTCCTTCTCTCGCCTGGAACCAAAACCTTACACATAAGATGCTACCTGCAGCTCTGCATCACCCCACAGGCACAATCCTGCCACCGTGCATAAGATGCAGCCCATGCTGCCTGCAGCCTTGCATCACCCCACAGGCTGCGGCCCATCCCCTCGACCACCAGGGTGGGAGGCACAATCCTGCCACCATTCATAAAATGCAGCCCATGCTAGCAGCAGCCCAGCATCACCCCACAGGCACAATCCTGCCACCGTGCATAAGATGCAGCCCATTCTGCCTGCAGCCCTGCATCACCCCACAGGCACAATCCTGCCACCATGGCCCATGCTGCCTGCAGCCCAGCATCACCCCACAGGCTGCGTCCCATTCCCTCGGCCACCAGGTCAGGAGGCACAATCCTGCCACTGTGCATAAGATGCAGCCCATGCTGCCTGCAGCCCAGCATCACCCCATAGGCTGCGGCCCATCCCAACGACCACCAGGATGGGAGGCACAAACATACCACTGTGCATAAGATGCAGCCCATGTAGCCTGCAGCCCAGCATCACCCCACAGGCTGCGGCCCATCCCCTCGGCCACCAGGACGGGAGACACAATCCTGCCACTGTTCATAAAATGCAACCCATGCTGGCTGCAGCCCAGCATCACCCCACTGGCACAATCCTGCCACCGTGCATAAGATGCAGCCCATGCTGCCTGCAGTCCTGCATCACTCCACAGGCACAATCCTGCCACCGTGCATAAGATGCAGCCCATGCTGCCTGCAGGTCAGCATCACCCCACAGGCTGCAGCCCATCCCCTCGGCCACCAGGACGGGAGGCACAATCCTACCACTGTGCCTAAGATGCAGCCCAGCATCACCCCACAGGCTACGGCCCATCCTCTCGGCCACCAGGACGGGAGGCACAATCCTGCCACCGTTCATAAAATGCAGCCCATGCTCGGTGCAGCCCAGCATCCCCCCACAGGCACAATCCTGCCACCGTGCATAAGTTGTAGCCCATGCTGCCTGCAGCCCTGCAACACCCCACAGGCTACAGCCCATCCCCTGGCCACCAGGACGGGAGGCACAATCCTACCACTGTGCAGAAGATGCAGCCCAGCATCACCCCACAGGCTGCAGCCCATCCCCTCGGCCACCAGGACGGGAAGCACAATCCTACCAATGTGCATAAGATGCAGCCCAGCATCACCCCACAGGCTGCAGCCCATCCCCTCGGCCACCAGGACGGGAAGCACAATCCTACCAATGTGCATAAGATGCAGCCCAGCATCACCCCACAGGCTGCGGCCCATCCCGTCGACCACCAGGACGGGAGGTACAATCCTGCCACAGTTCATAAAATGCAGCCCCTGCTGGCTGCAGCCCAGCATCACCCCACAGGCACAATCCTGCCACCGTGCATAAGATGCAGCCCATGCTGCCTTCAGCCCTGCATCACCCCACAGGCACAATCCTGCCACTGTAAATAAGATGCAGCCCATGCTGCCTGCAGCCCAGCATCACCCCACAGGCACCATCCTTCCACCGTTCATAAGATGCAGCCCATGCTGCCTGCAGTCCAGCATCACCCCACAGGCTGCGGCCCATTCCCTCGGCCACCAGGACGGGAGGCACAATCCTGCAACCGGGCATAGGTTGCAAGCGCATGCTGCTGTAGTAGTTATGATTCTCTGTGGCTTGTCAATTGGTAAACAAAAGCAACACAATAAAAAATATAACACAAAAAAGCATTGGTGGGGGTTGTATTTGGACCTGGTTCTCATGAGCTCTCTTAATCACGTTCAAAACAATGTGCATAACACACAGAGCAACGCACGGCCAAGGAGCAGAAGTCCTACGAAAGAAAAGAATGATTCACCAACGACAAGAACACTCAGATCAAGCAAGCAACGACATCCGCCTGGAACCAAAACCTTACACAAGGAAAACGCTAGTGGGATCCTCCTTCTCTCGCCTGGAACCAAAACCTTACACGGAAAACGCTAGCGGGATCCTCCTTCTCTCGCCTGGAACCAAAGCCTTACACAAGGAAAACGCTAGGGGGTTCCTCCTTCTCTCGCCTGGAACCAAAGCCTTACACAAGGAAAACGCTAGGGGGATCCTCCTTCTCTCGCCTGGAACCAAAACCTTACACATAAGATGCTACCTGCAGCTCTGCATCACCCCACAGGCACAATCCTGCCACCATGCATAAGATGCAGCCCATGCTGCCTGCAGCCTTGCATCACCCCACAGGCTGCGGCCCATCCCCTCGACCACCAGGGTGGGAGGCACAATCCTGCCACCATTCATAAAATGCAGCCCATGCTAGCAGCAGCCCAGCATCACCCCACAGGCACAATCCTGCCACCGTGCATAAGATGCAGCCCATTCTGCCTGCAGCCCTGCATCACCCCACAGGCACAATCCTGCCACCATGGCCCATGCTGCCTGCAGCCCAGCATCACCCCACAGGCTGCGTCCCATTCCCTCGGCCACCAGGTCAGGAGGCACAATCCTGCCACTGTGCATAAGATGCAGCCCATGCTGCCTGCAGCCCAGCATCACCCCATAGGCTGCGGCCCATCCCAACGACCACCAGGATGGGAGGCACAAACATACCACTGTGCATAAGATGCAGCCCATGTAGCCTGCAGCCCAGCATCACCCCACAGGCTGCGGCCCATCCCCTCGGCCACCAGGACGGGAGACACAATCCTGCCACTGTTCATAAAATGCAACCCATGCTGGCTGCAGCCCAGCATCACCCCACTGGCACAATCCTGCCACCGTGCATAAGATGCAGCCCATGCTGCCTGCAGTCCTGCATCACTCCACAGGCACAATCCTGCCACCGTGCATAAGATGCAGCCCATGCTGCCTGCAGGTCAGCATCACCCCACAGGCTGCAGCCCATCCCCTCGGCCACCAGGACGGGAGGCACAATCCTACCACTGTGCCTAAGATGCAGCCCAGCATCACCCCACAGGCTACGGCCCATCCTCTCGGCCACCAGGACGGGAGGCACAATCCTGCCACCGTTCATAAAATGCAGCCCATGCTCGGTGCAGCCCAGCATCCCCCCACAGGCACAATCCTGCCACCGTGCATAAGTTGCAGCCCATGCTGCCTGCAGCCCTGCAACACCCCACAGGCTACAGCCCATCCCCTGGCCACCAGGACGGGAGGCACAATCCTACCACTGTGCAGAAGATGCAGCCCAGCATCACCCCACAGGCTGCAGCCCATCCCCTCGGCCACCAGGACGGGAAGCACAATCCTACCAATGTGCATAAGATGCAGCCCAGCATCACCCCACAGGCTGCTGCCCATCCCCTCAGCCACCAGGACGGGAGGCACAATCCTACCAATGTACATAAGATGTAGCCCATGCTGCCTGCAGTCCAGCATCACCCCACAGGCTGTGACCCATCCCCTCGGCCAGGCACAATCCTACCACTGTATATAAGATGCAGCCCAGCATCACCCCACAGGCTGCGGCCCATCCCCTCGGCCAGGCACAATCCTACCACTGTGCATAAGATGCAGACCAGCATCACCCCACAGGCTGCGGCCCATCCCCTCGGCCACCAGGACGGAAGGCACAATCCTGCCACCGTTCATAAGATGCAGCCCATGCTGGCTGAAGCCCAGCATCACCCCACAGGTGCAATCCTGCCACCGTGCATAAAATACAGCCCATGCTACCTGCGGTCTGGAATCACCCCACTGGCACAATCCTGCCACCGTTCATAAAATGCAAGCCCATGCTGCCTACAGTCCAGCATCACCCCACAGGCTCTGGCCCATCTCCTCGGCCACCAGGACGGGAGGCACAAACCTGCCACTGTGCATAAGATGCAGCTCATGCTACCTGCAGTCCAGCATGACCCCACAGGCGGCGACCCATCCCCTCGGCCACCAGGACAGGAGGCACAATCCTGCCACTGTGCATAAGATGCAGCCCATGCTGCCTGCAGCCCAGCATCACCCCACTGGCACAATCCTGCCACCGAACATAAGATGCAGCCCATGCTGCCTGCAGTCCAGCATCACCCCACAGGCTGCGGCCCATCCCGTCGACCACCAGGACGGGAGGTACAATCCTGCCACAGTTCATAAAATGCAGCCCCTGCTGGCTGCAGCCCAGCATCACCCCACAGGCACAATCCTGCCACCGTGCATAAGATGCAGCCCATGCTGCCTGCAGCCCAGCATCACCGCACAGGCTGCGGCCCATCCCGTCGACCACCAGGACGGGAGGTACAATCCTGCCACAGTTCATAAAATGCAGCCCCTGCTGGCTGCAGCCCAGCATCACCCCACAGGCACAATCCTGCCACCGTGCATAAGATGCAGCCCATGCTGCCTTCAGCCCTGCATCACCCCACAGGCACAATCCTGCCACTGTAAATAAGATGCAGCCCATGCTGCCTGCAGCCCAGCATCACCCCACAGGCACCATCCTTCCACCGTTCATAAGATGCAGCCCATGCTGCCTGCAGTCCAGCATCACCCCACAGGCTGCGGCCCATTCCCTCGGCCACCAGGACGGGAGGCACAATCCTGCAACCGGGCATAGGTTGCAAGCGCATGCTGCTGTAGTAGTTATGATTCTCTGTGGCTTGTCAATTGGTAAACAAAAGCAACACAATAAAAAATATAACACAAAAAAGCATTGGTGGGGGTTGTATTTGGACCTGGTTCTCATGAGCTCTCTTAATCACGTTCAAAACAATGTGCATAACACACAGAGCAACGCACGGCCAAGGAGCAGAAGTCCTACGAAAGAAAAGAATGATTCACCAACGACAAGAACACTCAGATCAAGCAAGCAACGACATCCGCCTGGAACCAAAACCTTACACAAGGAAAACGCTAGTGGGATCCTCCTTCTCTCGCCTGGAACCAAAACCTTACACGGAAAACGCTAGGGGGATCCTCCTTCTCTCGCCTGGAACCAAAGCCTTACACAAGGAAAACGCTAGGGGGTTCCTCCTTCTCTCGCCTGGAACCAAAGCCTTACACAAGGAAAACGCTAGGGGGATCCTCCTTCTCTCGCCTGGAACCAAAACCTTACACATAAGATGCTACCTGCAGCTCTGCATCACCCCACAGGCACAATCCTGCCACCGTGCATAAGATGCAGCCCATGCTGCCTGCAGCCTTGCATCACCCCACAGGCTGCGGCCCATCCCCTCGACCACCAGGGTGGGAGGCACAATCCTGCCACCATTCATAAAATGCAGCCCATGCTAGCAGCAGCCCAGCATCACCCCACAGGCACAATCCTGCCACCGTGCATAAGATGCAGCCCATTCTGCCTGCAGCCCTGCATCACCCCACAGGCACAATCCTGCCACCATGGCCCATGCTGCCTGCAGCCCAGCATCACCCCACAGGCTGCGTCCCATTCCCTCGGCCACCAGGTCAGGAGGCACAATCCTGCCACTGTGCATAAGATGCAGCCCATGCTGCCTGCAGCCCAGCATCACCCCATAGGCTGCGGCCCATCCCAACGACCACCAGGATGGGAGGCACAAACATACCACTGTGCATAAGATGCAGCCCATGTAGCCTGCAGCCCAGCATCACCCCACAGGCTGCGGCCCATCCCCTCGGCCACCAGGACGGGAGACACAATCCTGCCACTGTTCATAAAATGCAACCCATGCTGGCTGCAGCCCAGCATCACCCCACTGGCACAATCCTGCCACCGTGCATAAGATGCAGCCCATGCTGCCTGCAGTCCTGCATCACTCCACAGGCACAATCCTGCCACCGTGCATAAGATGCAGCCCATGCTGCCTGCAGGTCAGCATCACCCCACAGGCTGCAGCCCATCCCCTCGGCCACCAGGACGGGAGGCACAATCCTACCACTGTGCCTAAGATGCAGCCCAGCATCACCCCACAGGCTACGGCCCATCCTCTCGGCCACCAGGACGGGAGGCACAATCCTGCCACCGTTCATAAAATGCAGCCCATGCTCGGTGCAGCCCAGCATCCCCCCACAGGCACAATCCTGCCACCGTGCATAAGTTGCAGCCCATGCTGCCTGCAGCCCTGCAACACCCCACAGGCTACAGCCCATCCCCTGGCCACCAGGACGGGAGGCACAATCCTACCACTGTGCAGAAGATGCAGCCCAGCATCACCCCACAGGCTGCAGCCCATCCCCTCGGCCACCAGGACGGGAAGCACAATCCTACCAATGTGCATAAGATGCAGCCCAGCATCACCCCACAGGCTGCTGCCCATCCCCTCAGCCACCAGGACGGGAGGCACAATCCTACCAATGTACATAAGATGTAGCCCATGCTGCCTGCAGTCCAGCATCACCCCACAGGCTGTGACCCATCCCCTCGGCCAGGCACAATCCTACCACTGTATATAAGATGCAGCCCAGCATCACCCCACAGGCTGCGGCCCATCCCCTCGGCCAGGCACAATCCTACCACTGTGCATAAGATGCAGACCAGCATCACCCCACAGGCTGCGGCCCATCCCCTCGGCCACCAGGACGGAAGGCACAATCCTGCCACCGTTCATAAGATGCAGCCCATGCTGGCTGAAGCCCAACATCACCCCACAGGTGCAATCCTGCCACCGTGCATAAAATACAGCCCATGCTACCTGCGGTCTGGAATCACCCCACTGGCACAATCCTGCCACCGTTCATAAAATGCAAGCCCATGCTGCCTACAGTCCAGCATCACCCCACAGGCTCTGGCCCATCTCCTCGGCCACCAGGACGGGAGGCACAAACCTGCCACTGTGCATAAGATGCAGCTCATGCTACCTGCAGTCCAGCATGACCCCACAGGCGGCGACCCATCCCCTCGGCCACCAGGACAGGAGGCACAATCCTGCCACTGTGCATAAGATGCAGCCCATGCTGCCTGCAGCCCAGCATCACCCCACTGGCACAATCCTGCCACCGAACATAAGATGCAGCCCATGCTGCCTGCAGTCCAGCATCACCCCACAGGCTGCAGACCATCCCCTCGGCCACCAGGACGGGAGGCACAATACTGCCACCATGCATGAGATGCAACCTATGCTGCCTGCAGTCCAGCATCACCCCACAGGCACAATCCTGCCATCATCCATAAGATGTAAGCCCATGTTGCCGGCAGACCTGCATCACCGTACAGGCTGCGGCCCATCACCTCGGCCACCAGGACGGGAGGCACAATCCTGCCACTGTTCATAAGATGCAGCGCATGCTGGCTGTAGCCCTGCATTACCCCATAGGCACAATCCTGCCACCGTGCATAAGATGCAGCCCATGCTGCCTGCAGCCCTGCATCACCTCACATGCACAATAATGCCACCATGCATAAGATGCAACCCATGCTGCCTACAGCCCAGCATCACCCCACAGACTGCAGCCCATTCCCTGGCCACCAGTTTGAGAGACACAATCCTACCACTCTGCAGAAGATGCAACCCATGCTGCCTGCAGCCCAGCATCACCCCACAGGCTACGGCCCATCCCCTTGGCCACCAGGATGGGAGGCACAATCCTACCACTGTGCATAAGATGCAGCCCCTGCTGCCTGCAGCCCAGCATCACCCCACACGCTGCTGCCCATCCCCTCGGCCACCAGGACGGGAGGCACAATTTTGCCACCGTTCATGAGATGCAGCCCATGCTGCCTGCAGCCCTGCATCACCCCACAGGCACAATCCTGCCACCGTGCATAAGATGCAGCCCATGCTGCCTACAGTCCAGCATCACCCCACAGGCTGCGGCCCATTCCCTCGGCCACAGTTCAGGAGGCACAATCCAACCACTGTGCAGAAGATGCAGCCCATGCTTCCTGCAGCCCAGCATCACCCCACCGGCACAATTCTGCCACCCTGCATAAGATGCAGTCCATGCGTCCTGCAGCCCAGCATCACCCCAAAGGCACACCACTGCCACCGTCCATAAGATGCAGCCCATGCTGCCTGCAGCCCAACATCACCCACAGGCTGCGACCCATTCGTTCGGCCACCAGGTCGGGAGGCACAATCCTGCCACTCTGCATAAGATGGAGCCGATGCTGCCTGCAGCCCAGCATCACTGCACAGGCTGCGGCCCATCCCCGCAACCACCAGGACGGGAGGCACAATCTTGCCACCGTTCATAAGATGCAGCCCATGCTGCCTGCAGCCCTGCATCACCCCACAGGCACAATCCTGCCACCATGCATAAGATGCAGCCCATGCTGCCTGCAGCCCAGCATCACCCCAAAGGTTGCAACCCATTCCCTCGGCCAACAGTTCAGGAGGCACAATCCTACCACTGTGCAGAAGATGAAGCCCATGCTGCCTGCAGCCCAGCATCACCCCACAGGCTACGGCCCATTTCCTTGTTCACCAGGATGGGAGGAACAATCCTACCACTGTGCATAAGATGCAGCCCCTGCTGCCTGCAGCCCAGCATCACCCCACAGGCTGTGGCCCATCCCCTCGGCCACCAGGACGGGAGGCATAATCCTACCATTGTGCATAAAATGCAGCCCATGCTGCCTGCAGCCCAGCTTCACCCCACGGGCACAATCCTGCCACCGTGCATAAGATGCAGCCCTGCATCACAACACAGACTGTGGTCCATTCCCGCGGCCACCAGGACTGGAGGCACAATCCTGCCACCGTACATAAAATACAGCCCATGCTGCATGCTGCCCAGCATTACCCCATGGGCACAATCCTGCCACCGTGCATAAGATGCAGCCCATGCTGCATGCAGCCCTCCAGCACCCCACAGGCTATGGCCCATCCCCTCGGCCACCAGGACGGGAGGCACAATCCTGCCACCTTGCATGAGATGCAGTCCATGCTGCCTGCAGCCCAGTATCACCCCAAAGGCACAATTCTGCCACCCTGCATAAGATGCAGTCCATGCTTCCTGCAGCCCAGCATCACCCCACAGGCACACCACTGCCACCGTGCATAAGATGCAGCCGATGCTGCCTACAGCCCAGCATCACTGCACAGGCTGCAGCCCATCCCCGCGACCACCAGGACGGGAGGCACAATCCTGCCACCGTTCATAAGATGCAGCCCATGCTGGCTGCAGTCCTGCATCACCCCACAGGAACAATCCTGCCACCGTGCATATGATGCAGCCCATGCTGCCTGCAGTCCAGCATCACCCCACAGGCTGCGGCCCATCCCCTCGGCCACCAGGACGGGAGGCACAATCCTGCCACCGTGCATGAGATGCAGCCCATGCTGCCTGCAGTCCAGCATCACCCCACAGGCACAATCCTGCCACTGTGCATAAGATGCAGCCCATGCTGCCAGCAGCCCAGCATCACCCCACAGGCTACGGCCCCTCCCCTCGGCCACCAGGACGTGTGACACAATCCTACCACCATGCGTTAGAAGGAAGCCCATGCTGCCAGCAGTCCAGCATCACCCCACAAGATGTGGCCCATCTCCTCGGCCACCAGGATGGGAGGCACAATCCTGCCACCGTACATAAGATGCAGCCCATGCTGCCTGCAGTCCAGCATGACCTCATAGGCTGCGGCCCATCCCCTTGGCCTCCAGGACGGGAGGCACAATCCTGCCACAGTGCATAAAATGGAGCCCATGCTGCCTGCAGTCCTGCATCACCCTACAGGCACAATCCTGCCACCGTGCCTAAGATGCAGCCCATGCTGCCTGCAGTCCAGCATGACCCCATAGGCTGCAGCCCATCCCCTCGGCCTCCAGGCCGGGAGGCACAATTCTGCCACCCTGCATAAGATGCAGTCCATGCGTCCTGCAGCCCAGCATCACCCCACAGGCACACCACTGCCACCGTCCACCCCACAGGCTGCGACCCATTCGTTCGGCCACCATGTCGGGAGGCACAATCCTGCCACTCTGCATAAGATGGAGCCGATGTTGCCTGCAGCCCAGCATCACTGCACAGGCTGCGGCCCATCCCCGCGACCACCAGGACGGGAGGCACAATCTTGCCACCGTTCATAAGATGCAGCCCATGCTGCCTGCAGCCCTGCATCACCCCACAGGCACAATCCTGCCACCATGCATAAGATGCAGCCCATGCTGCCTGCAGCCCAGCATCACCCCAAAGGTTGCAGCCCATTCCCTCAGCCACCAGTTCAGGAGGCACAATCCTACCACTGTGCAGAAGATGAAGCCCATGCTGCCTGCAGCCCAGCATCACCCCACAGGCTACGGCCCATCCCCTTGTTCACCAGGTTGGGAGGAACAATCCTACCACTGTGCATAAGATGCAGCCCCTGCTGCCTGCAGCCCAGCATCACCCCACAGGCTGTGGCCCATCCCCTCGGCCACCAGGACGGGAGGCATAATCCTACCACTGTGCATAAGATGCAGCCCATGCTGCCTGCAGCCCAGCTTCACCCCACAGGCTGCGGCCCATCCCCTCCACCAGGCACAATCCTACCACTGTGCATAAGATGCAGCCCTGCATCACACCACAGACTGTGGTCCATTCCCTCAGCCATCAGGACGGGAGGCACAATCCTGCCACCGTACATAAAATACAGCCCATGCTGCATGCAGCCGAGCATCACCCCACGGGCACAATCCTGCCACCGTGCATAAGATGCAGCCCATGCTGCATGCAGCCCTCCAGCACCCCACAGGCTACGGCCCATCCCCTCGGCCACCAGGACGGGAGGCACAATCCTGCCACCGTGCATGAGATGCAGCCCCTGCTGCCTGCAGCCCAGCATCACCCCACAGGCACAATTCTGCCACCCTGCATAAGATGCAGTCCATGCGTCCTGCAGCCCAGCATCACCCCACAGGCACACCACTGCCACCGTGCATAAGATGCAGCCCATGCTGCCTGCAGCCCAACATCACCCCACAGGCTGCGACCCATTCGTTCGGCTACCAGGTCGGGAGGCACAATCCTGCCACTCTGCATAAGATGGAGCCGATGCTGCCTGCAGCCCAGCATCAATGCACAGGCTGCGGCCCATCCCCGCGACCACCAGGACGGGAGGCACAATCCTGCCACCGTTCATAAGATGCAGCCCATGCTGGCTGCAGTCCTGCATCACCCCACAGGCACAATCCTGCCACCGTGCATAAGATGCAGCCCATGCTGCCTGCAGTCCAGCATCACCCCACAGGCTGCAGCCCCTCCCCTCGGCCACCATGACGGGTGGCACAATCCTACCACCGTGCGTTAGAAGGAAGCCCATGCTGCCAGCAGTCCAGCATCACCCCACAAGATGTGGCCCATCTCCTCGGCCACCAGGACGGGAGGCACAATCCTGCCACCGTACATAAGATGCAGCCCATGCTGCCTGCAGTCCAGCATGACCCCACAGGCTGCAGCCCATCCCCTCAGCCTCCAGGATGGGAGGCACAATCCTGCCACCGTGCATAAAATGGAGCCCATGCTGCCTGCAGTCCTGCATCACCCCACAGCCACAATCCTGCCACTGTGCCTAAGATGCAGCCCATGCTGCCTGCAGTCCAGCATGACCCCATAGGATGCAGCCCATACCCTCGGCCTCCAGGACGGGAGCCACAATCCTGCCACCGTGCATAAGATGCAGCCCATGCTGCATGCAGTCCAGCATCACCCCACAGCACAATCCTGCCACTGTGCATAAGATGTAGCCCATGCTGCCTGCAGTCCAGCATCACCCCACAGGCTGCGGCCCATCCCCTCGGCCACCAGGACGGGAGGCACAATCCTGCAACCGGGCATAGGTTGCAAGCGCATGCTGCTGTAGTAGTTATGATTCTCTTTGGCTTGTCAATTGGTAAACAAAAGCAACACAATAAAAAATATAACACAAAAAAGCATTGGTGGGGGTTGTATTTGGACCTGGTTCTCATGAGCTCTCTTAATCACGTTCAAAACAATGTGCATAACGCACAGAGCAACGCACGGCCAATGAGCAGAAGTCCTACGAAAGAAAAGAATGATTCACCAACGACAAGAACACTCAGATCAAGCAAGCAACGACATCCGCCTGGAACCAAAACCTTACACAAGGAAAACGCTAGGGTGATCCTCCTTCTCTCGCCTGGAACCAAAACCTTACACGGAAAACGCTAGTGGGATCCTCCTTCTCTCACCTGGAACCAAAGCCTTACACAAGGAAAACGCTAGGGGGATCCTCCTTCTCTCGCCTGGAACCAAACCCTTACACATAAGATGCTACCTGCAGCTCTGCATCACCCCACAGGCACAATCCTGCCACCGTGCATAAGATGCAGCCCATGCTTCCTGCAGCCTTGCATCACCCCACAGGCTGCGGCCCATCCCCTCGACCACCAGGATGGGAGGCACAATCCTGCCACCATTCATAAAATGCAGCCCATGCTAGCTGCAGCCCAGCATCACCCCACAGGCACAATCCTGCCACCGTGCATAAGATGCAGTCCATGCTGCCTGCAGCCCTGCATCACCCCACAGGCACAATCCTGCCACCATGGCCCATGCTGCCTGCAGCCCAGCATCACCCCACAGGCTGCGGCCCATTCCCTCGGCCACCAGGTCAGGAGGCACAATCCTGCCACTGTGCATAAGATGCCGCCCATGCTGCCTGCAGCCCAGCATCACCCCATAGGCTGCGGCCCATCCCATCGGCCACCAGGATGGGAGGCACAAACATACCACTGTGTATAAAATGCAGCCCATGCTGTCTGCAGCCCAGCATCACCCCACAGGCACAATCCTGCCACCGTGCATAAGATGCAGCCCATGCTGCCTGCAGCCCTGCATCACCCCACAGGCACAATCCTGCCACCATGGCCCATGCTGCCTGCAGCCCAGCATCACCCCAAAGGCTGCGTCCCATTCCCTCGGCCACCAGGTCAGGAGGCACAATCCTGCCACCGTGCATAAGATGCAGCCCGTGCTGCCTGCAGGCCAGCATCACCCCACAGGCTGCAGCCCATCCCCTCGGCCACCAGGACGGGAGGCACAATCCCACCACTGTGCCTAAGATGCAGCCCAGCATCACCCCACAGTCTGCAGACCATCCCCTCGGCCACCAGGATGGGAGGCACAATCATGCCACCATGCTTAAGATACAGCCCCATGCTGCCTGCAGTCCGGCATCACCCCACAGGCACAATCCTGCCACCATCCATAAGATGCAAGACCATGCTGACTGCAGCCCTGCATCACCCCACAGGCTGCAGCCCATCCCCTCCGCCACCAGGACGGGAGGCACAATCCTGCCACCGTTCATAAAATGCAGCCCATGCTGGCTGAAGCCCAGCATCACCCCACAGGCACAATCCTGCCACCGTGCATAAGTTGCAGCCCATGCTGCCTGCAGCTCTGCAGCACCCCCCTGGCTACAGCCCATCCCCTCGGCCACCAGGACGGGAGGCACAATCCTACCACTGTGCAGAAGATGCAGCCCATGCTGCCTGCAACCCAGCATCACCCCACAGGCTGCTGCCCATCCCCTCAGCCACCAGGACGGGAGGCACAATCCTACCACTGTACATAAGATGTAGCCCATGCTGCCTGCGGCCCAGCATCACCCCAAAGGCTGTGGCCCATCCCCTCGGCCAGGCACAATCCTACCACTGTACATAAGATGCAGCCCAGCATCACCCCACAGGCTACGGCCCATCCCCTAGGCCACCAGGACGGGAGGCACAATCCTGCCACTGTGCATGAGATGCAGCACATGCTGCCTGCAGCGCAGCATCACCCCACAGGCACAATCTTGCCACCGTGCATAAGATGCAGTCCATGCGTCCTGCAGCCCAGCATCACCCCACAGGCTGCAGCCTCTCCCCTCAGCCACCAGGATGGGCAGCACAATCCTACCACCTTGCGTAAGAAGCAAGCCCATGCTGCCAGCAGTCCAGCATCACCCCACAGGCTGTGGCCCATCTCCTCGGCCACCAGGACGGGAGGCATAAACCTGCCACCGTGCATAGGATGCAGCTCATGCTGCCTGCAGTCCAGCATGACCCCACAGGCGGCGACCCATCCCCTCGGCCACCAGGACAGGAGGCAAAATCCTGCCACTGTGCATAAGATGCAGGCCATGCTGCCTGCAGTCCTGCATAACCCCACATGCACAATCCTGCCACCGAACATAAGATGCAGCCCATGCTGCCTGCAGTCCAGCATCACCCCACAGGCTGCAGACCATCCCCTCGGCCACCAGGATGGGAGGCACAATACTGTCACCGTGCATGAGATGCAGCCCATGCTGCCTGCAGACCTGCATCACCCCACAGGCTGCGGCCCATCCCCTCGGCCACTATGACGGTAGGCACAATCCTGCCACCGTGCATAAGATGGAGCCCATGCTGCCTGCAGTCCTGCATCACCCCAAAGGCACAATCCTGCCACCGTGCATAAGATGGAGCCCATGCTGCCTGCAGTCCAGCATCACCCCACAGGCTGTGGCCCATCCCCTCAGTCACCAGGACGGGATGCAAAATCCTGCCACCGTGCCAAAGATGCAGCCCATGCTGCCTGCAGCCCAGCATCACCCCACAGGCTGCTGCCCATCCCCTCAGCCACCAGGACGGGAGGCACAATCCTACCACTGTACATAAGATGTAGCCCATGCTGCCTGCGGCCCAGCATCACCCCAAAGGCTGTGGCCCATCCCCTCGGCCAGGCACAATCCTACCACTGTACATAAGATGCAGCCCAGCATCACCCCACAGGCCACGGCCCATCCCCTCGGCCACCAGGACGGGAGGCACAATCCTGCCACTGTGCATGAGATGCAGCACATGCTGCCTGCAGCGCAGCATCACCCCACAGGCACAATCTTGCCACCGTGCATAAGATGCAGTCCATTCGTCCTGCAGCCCAGCATCACCCCACAGGCTGCAGCCTCTCCCCTCGGCCACCAGGATGGGCAGCACAATCCTACCACCTTGCGTAAGAAGCAAGCCCATGCTGCCAGCAGTCCAGCATCACCCCACAGGCTGTGGCCCATCTCCTCGGCCACCAGGACGGGAGGCATAAACCTGCCACCGTGCATAGGATGCAGCTCATGCTGCCTGCAGTCCAGCATGACCCCACAGGCGGCGACCCATCCCCTCGGCCACCAGGACAGGAGGCAAAATCCTGCCACTGTGCATAAGATGCAGCCCATGCTGCCTGCAGTCCTGCATAACCCCACATGCACAATCCTGCCACCGAACATAAGATGCAGCCCATGCTGCCTGCAGTCCAGCATCACCCCACAGGCTGCAGACCATCCCCTCGGCCACCAGGATGGGAGGCACAATACTGTCACCGTGCATGAGATGCAGCCCATGCTGCCTGCAGACCTGCATCACCCCACAGGCTGCGGCCCATCCCCTCGGCCACTATGACGGTAGGCACAATCCTGCCACCGTGCATAAGATGGAGCCCATGCTGCCTGCAGTCCTGCATCACCCCAAAGGCACAATCCTGCCACCGTGCATAAGATGGAGCCCATGCTGCCTGCAGTCCAGCATCACCCCACAGGCTGTGGCCCATCCCCTCAGTCACCAGGACGGGATGCAAAATCCTGCCACCGTGCCAAAGATGCAGCCCATGCTGCCTGCAGTCTAGCATCACCCCACAGGCACAATCCTGCCACCGTACATAAGATGCAGCCCATGCTGCCTGCCTCCCTAAATCACCCCACAGGCTGTGGCCCATCCCCTCGGCCACCAGGATGGGAGGCACAATCCTGCAACCGGGCATAGGTTGCAAGCGCATGCTGCTGTAGTAGTTATGATTCTCTGTGGCTTGTCAATTGGTAAAAAAAAGCAACACAATAAAAAATTTAACACAAAAAGGCATTGGTGGGGGTTGTATTTGGACGTGGCTCTCATGAGCTCTCTTAATCACGTTCAAAACAATGTGCATAACGCACAGAGCAACGCACGGCCAAGGAGCAGAAGTCCTACGAAAGAAAAGAATGATTCACCAACGACAAGAACACTCAGATCAAGCAAGCAACGACATCCGCCTGGAACCAAAACCTTACACAAGGAAAACGCTAGGGGGATCCTCCTTCTCTCGCCTGGAACCAAAGCCTTACACATAAGATGCTACCTGCAGCTCTGCATCACCCCACAGGCACATTCCTGCCACCGTGCATAAGATGCAGCCCATGCTGCCTGCAGCCCTGCAGCACCCCACAGGCTACAGCCCATCCCCTCGGCCACCAGGACGGGAGGCACAATCCTGCCACTGTGCATGAGATGCAGCCCATGCTGGCTGCAGTCCTGCATCACCCCACTGGCACAATCCTGCCACCATGCCTAAGATGCAGCCCATGCTGCCTGCGGTCCAGCATCACCCCACAGGCTGCGGCCCATCCCCTCGGCCACCAGGACGGGAGGCACAATCCTGCCACCGTGCATGAGATGCAGCCCATGCTGCCTGCAGTCCAGCATCAAACCAAAGGCACAATCCTGCCACCGTGCATAAGATGCAGCCCATGCTGCCTGCAGCCCAGCATCACCCAACAGGCTGCGGCCCCTCCCCTCGGCCACCAGGACAGGCGGCACAATCCTACCACCGTGCGTAAGAAGAAAGCCCATGCTGGCAGCAGTCCAGCATCACCCCACAGGATGTGGCCCATCTCCTCGGCCACCAGGACGGGAGGCACAATCCTGCCACCATACATAAGAAGCAGCCCATGCTTCCTGCAGTCCAGTATGACCCCATAGGCTGCGGCCCATCCCCTCGGCCTCCAGGACGGGAGGCACAATCACCCCACAGTCACCCCACAGGCACAATCCTGCCACTGTGCATAAGATGCAGCCCATGCTGCCTGCAGCCCTGCATCACCCCACACGCACAATAATGCCACCATGCATAAAATGCAACCCATGCTGCCTGCAGCACAGCATCACCCCACAGGCTACGGCCCATCCCCTTGGCCACCAGGATGGGAGGCACAATCGGAGGCACAATCCTACCACTGTGCATAAGATGCAGCCCCTGCTTCCTGCGGCCCAGCATCACCCCACAAGCTGCTGCCCATCCCCTCGGCCACCAGGATGGGAGGCACAATCTTGCCACCGTTCATAAGATGCAGCCCATGCTGCCTGCAGCCCTGCATCACCCCACAGGCACAATCCTGCCACCATGCATAAGATGCAGCCCATGCTGCCTGCAGTCCAGCATCACCCCACAGGCTGCAGACCATCCCCTCGGCCTCCAGGATGGGAGGCACAATCCTGCCACTGTTCATAAGATGCAGCACATGCTGGCTGTAGCCCTGCATCACCCCAAAGGCACAATCCTGCCACCGTGCATAAGATGCAGCCCATGCTGCCTGCATCCCTGCATCACCCCACACGCACAATAATGCCACCATGCATAAGATGCAGCCCATGCTGCCTGCAGTCCAGCATCACCCCACAGGCTGCAGACCATCCCCTCGGCCACCAGGACGGGAGGCACAATCCTGCCACTGTTCATAAGATGCAGCACATGCTGGCTGTAGCCCTGCATCACCCCACAGGCACAATCCTGCCACCGTACATAAGATGTAGCCCATGCTGCCTGCAGCCCTGCATCACCCCACACGCACAATAATGCCACCATGCATAAGATGCAACCCATGCTGCCTTCAGCCGAGCATCACCCCACAAGCTTCTGCCCATCCCCTCGGCCACCAGGATGGGAGGCACAATCTTGCCACCGTTCATAAGATGCAGCCCATGCTGCCTGGAGCCCTGCATCACCCCACAGGTACAATCCTGCCACCATGCATAAGATGCAGCCCATGCTGCCTGCAGCCCAGCATCACGCCAAAGGTTGCATCCCATTCCCTCGGCCACCAGTTCAGGAGGCACAATCCTACCACTGTGCAGAAGATGAAGCCCATGCTGCCTGCAGCCCAGCATCACCCCACAGGCTACGTCCCATCCCTTGGCGACCAGGATGGGAGGAACAATCCTACTACTGTGCATAAGATGCAGCCCATGCTGCCTGCAGCCCAGCTTCAACCCACAGGCTGCGGCCCATCCCCTCGGCCAGGCACAATCCTACCACTGTGCATAAAATGCAGCCCTGCATCATCCCACAGGCTGTGGTCCATTCCCTCCGCCAACAGGACGGGAGGCACAATCCTACCACTGTGCATAAGATGCAGCCCATGCTGCCTGCAGCCCAGCTTCACCCCACAGGCTGCGGCCCATCCCCTCGGCCAGGCACAATCCTACCACTGTGCATAAAATGTAGCCCTGCATCATCCCACAGGCTGTGGTCCATTCCCTCCGCCACCAGGACGGGAGGCACAATCCTGCCACCGTGCATAAGATACAGCCCATGCTGCCTGCAGCCCAGCATCACCCCACAGGCACAATCCTGCCACCCTGCATAAGATGCAGCCCATGCTGCCTGCAGCCCAACATCACCCCACAGGCTGCGGCCCATTCGTTCGGCCACCAGGTCGAGAGGGACAATCTTGCCACTCTGCATAAGATGCAGCCCATGCTGCCTGCAGTCCAGCATCACCCCTCAGGCACAACCCTGCCACCGTGCATAAAATGTAGCCCGTGCTGCCTGCAACCCAACATCACTCCACAGGCTGCGGCCCATTCGTTCGGCCACCAGGTCGGGAGGCACAATCTTGCCACTCTGCATAAGATGCAGCCCATGCTGCCTGCAGTCCAGCATCACCCCACAGGCACAATCCTGCCACCGTGCATAAGATGCAGCCCATGCTGCCTGCCACCCTGCATCACCCCACAGGCTTTGGCCCATCCCCTCGGCCACCAGGATGGGAGGCACAATCATACCACTGTGCATAAGATGCAGCCCATGCTGCCTGCAGCCCAGCATCACCGCACAGGCTGCAGCCCATCCCCTCGACCACCAGGACGGGAGGCACAATCCTGCCACAGTTCATAAGATGCAGCCCATGCTGGCTGCAACCCAGCATCACCCCACAGGCACAATCCTGCCACTGTGCATAAGATGCAGCCCATGCTGCCTGCAGCCCTGCATCACCCCACAGGCACAATCCTGCCACCGTAAATAAGATGCAGCCCATGCTGCCTGCAGGTCTGCATCACCCCACAGGCACAATCCTGCCACCGTGCATAAAATGCAGCCCATGCTGCCTGCAGCCCTGCATCACCCCACAGGCTGCGGTCCATCCCCTCGACCACCAGGACGGGAAGCACAATCCTGCCACCATTCATAAAATGCAGCCCATGCTGCCTGCAGCCCTACATCACCCCACAGGCACAATCCTGGAACCGTGCATAACATGCAGCCCATGCTGCCTGCGGCCCAGCATCACCACACAGGCTGCGGCCCATTCCCTCGGCCACCAGGTCGGGAGGCACAATCTTGCCACTCTGCATAAGATGCAGCCCATGCTGCCTGCAGTCCAGCATCACCCCACAGGCACAATTCTGCCAGCGTGCATAAGATGCAGCCCATGCTGCCTGCCACCCTGCATCACCCCACAGGCTTTGGCCCATCCCCTCGGCCACCAGGATGGGAGGCACAATCATACCACTGTGCATAAGATGCAGCCCATGCTGCCTGCAGCCCAGCATCACCGCACAGGCTGCAGCCCATCCCCTCGACAACCAGGACGGGAGGCACAATCCTGCCACAGTTCATAAGATGCAGCCCACGCTGGCTGCAACCCAGCATCACCCCATAGGCACAATCCTGCCACTGTGCATAAGATGCAGCCCATGCTGCCTGCAGCCCTGCATCACCCCACAGGCACAATCCTGCCACCGTAAATAAGATGCAGCCCATGCTGCCTGCAGGTCTGCATCACCCCACAGGCACAATCCAGCCACCGTGCATGAAATGCAGCCCATGCTGCCTGCAGCCCTGCATCACCCCACAGGCTGGGGTCCATCCCCTCGACCACCAGGACGGGAAGCACAATCCTGCCACCATTCATAAAATGCAGCCCATGCTGCCTGCAGCCCTGCATCACCCCACAGGCACAATCCTGCCACCATGCATAAGATGCAGCCCATGCTGCCTGCAGCCCTGCATCACCCCACTGGCACAATCCTGGAACCGTGCATAACATGCAGCCCATGCTGCCTGCGGCCCAGCATCACCACACAGGCTGCGGCCCATTCCCTCGGCTACCAGGTCGGGAGGCACATTCCTGCCACTGTGCATAAGATGCAGTCCATGGTGCCTGCAGGTCTGCATAACCCCACGGGCACAATCCTGCCACCGTGCATAAAATGCAGCCCATGCTGCCTGCAGCCCTGCATCACCCCACAGGCTGCGGTCCATCCCCTCAACCACTAGGACGGGAAGCACAATCCTGCCACCATTCATAAAATGCAGCCCATGCTGCCTGCAGCCCTGCATCACCCCACAGGCACAATCCTGCCACCATGCATAAGATGCAGCCCATGCTGCCTGCAGACCTGCATCACCCCACAGGCACAATCCTGGAACCGTGCATAACATGCAGCCCATGCTGCCTGCGGCCCAGCATCACCACACAGGCTGCGGCCCATTCCCTCGGCCACCAGGTCGGGAGGCACAATCCTGCCACTGTGCATAAGATGCAGTCCATGGTGCCTGCAGCCCGGCATCACCCCATAGGCTGCGGCCCATCCCATCGGCCACCAGGATGGGAGGCACAATCATTCCACTGTGCATAAGATGCAGCCAATGATGCCTGCAGCCCAGCATCAAACCACAGGCTGTGGCCCATCCCCTCGGCCACCAGGACGGGAGGCACAATCCTGCCACCATGCATAAGATGCAGCCCATGCTGCCTGCATCCCAGCATCACCCCACAGGTTACAGCCCATTCCCTCGGACACCAGTTCAGGAGGCACAATCCTACCACTGTGCAGAAGATGAAGCCCATGCTGCCTGCAGCCCAGCATCACCCCACAGGCTACGGCCCATCCCCTTGGTCACCAGGATGGGAGGAACAATTCTACCACTGTGCATAAGATGCAGCCCCTGCTGCCTGCAGCCCAGCATCACCCCACAGGCTATGGCCCATCCCCTCAGCCACGAGGACGGGAGGCACAATCCTACCACTGTGCATAGGATGCAGCCCATGCTGCCTGCAGCCCAGCTTCACCCCACAGGCTGCGGCCCATCCCCTCGGCCAGGCACAATCCTACCACTGTGCATAAGATGCAGCCCTGCATCACCCCACAGGCTGCGGTCTATCCCCTCGGCCACCAGGATGGGAGGCACAATCCTGCCACCATGCATAAGATGGAGCCCATGCAGCCTGCAGACCTGCATCACCTCACAGGCACAATCCTGCCACGTGCCTAAGATGCAGCCCATGCTGCCTGCAGTCCAGCATGACCCCATAGGCTGCAGCCCATCCCCTCGGCCACCAGGACGGGAGGCACAATCCTGCCACCGTACATAAGAAGCAGCCCATGCTTCCTGCAGTCCAGCATGACCCCATAGGCTGCGGCCCATCCCCTCGGCCTCCAGGACGGGAGGCACAATCCTGCCAAAGTTCATAAGATTGAGCCCATGCTGCCTGCAGTCCTGCATCACCCCACAGGCACAATCCTGCCACTGTGCCTAAGATGCAGCCCATGCTGCCTGCAGTCCAGCATCACCCCACAGGCTGCAGACCATCCCCTCGGCCACCAGGACGGGAGGCACAATCCTGCCACTGTTCATAAGATGCAGCGCATGCTGGCTGTAGCCCTGCATCACCCCACAGGCTACGGCCCATCCCCTTGGCCACCAGGATGGGAGGCACAATCCTACCACTGTGCATAAGATGCAGCCCCTGCTTCCTGCGGCCCAGCATCACCCCACAAGCAGCTGCCCATCCCCTCGGCCACCAGGATGGTCGGCACAATATTGCCACCGTTCATAAGATGCAGCCCATGCTGCCTGCAGCCCTGCATCACCCCACAGGCACAATCCAGCCACCATGCATAAGATGCAGCCCATGCTGCCTGCAGCCCAGCATCACCCCAAAGGTTGCATCCCATTCCCTCGGCCACCAGTTCAGGAGGCACAATCCTACCACTGTGCAGAAGATGAAGCCCATGCTGCCTGCAGCCCAGCATCACCCCACAGGCTACGGCCCATCCCCTCGGCCACCAGGACTGGAGGCACAATCCTACCACTGTGCATAAGATGCAGCCCATGCTGCCTGCAGCCCAGCTTCACGCCACAGGCTGTGGCCCATCCCGTCGGCCAGGCACAATCCCACCACTGTGCATAAGATGCAGCCCTGCATCATCCCACAGGCTGTGGTCCATTCCCTCGGCCACCAGGATGGGAGGCACAATCCTGCCACCATGCATAAGATACAGCCTGTGCTGCCTGCAGCCCAGCATCACCCCACAGGCACAATCCTGCCACCATGCAAAAGATGCAGCCCATGCTGCCTGCAGCCCTGCAGCACCCCACAAGCTACGGCCCATCCCCTTGGCCACCAGGACGGGAGGCACAATCCTGCCACCGTGCATGCGATGCAGCCCATGCTGCCTGCAGCCCAGCATCACCCCACAGGCACAATCCTGCCACCCTGCATAAGATGCAGTCCATGCGTCCTGCAGCCCAGCATCACCCCACAGGCACAACCCTGCCACCATGCATAAGATGCAGCCCGTGCTGCCTGCAGCCCAACATCACCCCACAGACTGCGGCCCATTCGTTCGGCCACCAGGTCGGGAGGCACAATCTTGCCACTCTGCATAAGATGTAGCCCATGCTGCCTGCCACCATGCATCACCCCACAGGCTGTGGCCCATCCCCTCGGCCACCAGGATGGGAGGCACAATCATACCACTGTGCATAAAATGCAGCCCATGCTGCCTGCAGCCCAGCATCACCGCACAGGCTGTGGCCCATCCCCTCGACCACCAGGACGGGAGGCACAATCCTGCCACTGTTCATAAGATGCAGCCCATGCTGGCTGCAATCCAGCATCACCCCACAGGCACAATCCTGCCACCGTGCATAAGATACAGCCAATGCTGCCTGCAGCCCTGCATCACCCCACATGCGAAATCTGCTACCGTGCATAAGATGCAGCCCATGCTGCCTGCAGCCCAGCATCACCTCACAGGCTGCAGCCCATTCTCTTGGCCACAAGTTCGGGAGCCACAATCCTACCACTGTGCAGAAGATGCAGCCATGCTGCCTGGAGCCCAGCATCACCCCACTGGCTGCGGCCCATCCCCTCGGCCACCAGGACAGGAGGGACAATTCCACCACTGTGCATAAGATGCAGCCCATGCTGCCTGCATCCCAGAATCACCCCACAGTCTGCGGCCCATCCCCTCGGCCACCAGGACGGGAGGCACAATCCTACCACTGTGCATAGGATGCAGCCAATGCTGCCTGTAGCCCAGCATCACCCCACAGGCTGAGGCCCATCCCCTCGGCTAGGCACAATCCTACCACTGTGCCTAAGATGCAGGCCAGCATGACCCGACAGGCTGCAGACCATCCTCTGGCCACCATGACGGGAGGCACAATCCTGCCACCGTGCATAAGATACAGCCCATGCTGCCTGCAGTCCAGCATCACCCCACAGGCACAATCCTGCCACCGTACATAAGATGCAAGCCCATGCTGCCTGCAACCCTGCATCACCCCACAGGCACAATCCTTCCACCGTGCATAAGTTGCAGCCCATGCTGCCTGCAGCCCTGCAGCACCCCACAGGCTACCGCCCATCCCCTGGCCACCAGGACGGGAGGCACAATCCTGCCACCATTCATAAAATGCAGCCCATGCTGGGTGCAGCCCAGCATCACCCCACAGGTACAATCCTTCCACCGTGCATAAGTTGCAGCCCATGCTGCCTGCAGCCCTGCAGCACCCCACAGGCTACCGCCCATCCCCTGGCCACTAGGATGGGAGGCACAATCCTACCACTGTGCAGAAGATGCAGCCCAGCATCACCCCACAGGCCACGGCCCATCCCCTCGGCCACCAGGACGGGAAGCACAATCCTACCAATGTGCATAAGATGCAGCCCAGCATCACCCCACAGGCTGCGGCCCATCCCCTCAGCCACCAGGACGGGAGGCACAATCCTACCACTGTACATAAGATGTAGCCCATGCTGCCTGCAGCCCAGCATCACCCCACAGGCTGTGACCCATCCCCTCGGCCAGGCACAACCCTACCACTGTACATAAGATGCAGCCCAGCATCACCCCACAGGCTGCGGCCCATCCCCTCAGCCAGGCACAATCCTACCACAGTGCATAAGATGCAGCCCAGCATCACCCCACAGGCTGCAGCCCATCCCCTCTGCCACCAGGGCGGAAGGAACAATCCTGCCACCGTTCATAAGATGCAGCCCATGCTGGCTGAAGCCCAGCATCACCCCACAGGCGCAATCCTGCCACCGTGCATAAAATACAGCCCATGCTGCCTGCAGTCCAGCATCACCCCACAGGCTACGGCCCATCCCCTCGGCCACGAGGACGGGAGGCACAATCCTACCACTGTGCATAGGATGCAGCCCATGCTGCCTGCAGCCCAGCTTCACCCCACAGGCTGCGGCCCATCCCCTCGGCCAGGCACAATCCTACCACTGTGCATAAGATGCAGCCCTGCATCACCCCACAGGCTGCGGTCTATCCCCTCGGCCACCAGGACGGGAGGCACAATCCTGCCACCGTTCATAAGATGGAGCCCATGCTGCCTGCAGTCCTGCATCACCCCACAGGCACAATCCTGCCACCGTGCCTAAGATGCAGCCCATGCTGCCTGCAGTCCAGCATGACCCCATAGGCTGCAGCCTAGCCCCTCGGCCTCCAGGACGGGAGGCACAATCCTGCCACCGTGCATAAGATGGAGCCCATGCTGCCTGCAGTCCTGCATCACCCCACAGGCACAATCCTGCCACTGTGCCTAAGATGCAACCCATGCTGCCTGCAGCCCAGCATCACCCCACAGACTGCAGCCCATTCCCTCGGCCACCAGATCGGGAGGCACAATCCTACCACTCTGCAGAAGATGAAGCCCATGCTGCCTGCAGCCCAGCATCACTCCACAGGCTACGGCCCATCCCCTTGGCCACCAGGATGGGAGGCACAATCCTACCACTGTGCACAAGATGCAGCCCATGCTGCCTGCAGCCCAGCATCACCCCACAGGCCGCGGCCCATCCCCTCAGCCACCAGGATGGGAGGCACAATCCTACCACTGTGCATAAGATGCAGGCCATGCTGCCTGCAGCCCAGCTTCACCCCACAGGCTGCGGCCCATCCCCTCGGCCAGGCACAATCCTACCACTGTGCCTAAGATGCAGCCCAGCATCACCCCACAGGCTGCGGAACATCCCCTCGGCCACCAGGGCGGAAGGCACAATCCTGCCACCGTTCATAAGATGCAGCCCATGCTGGCTGAAGCCCAGCATCACCCCACAGGTGCAATCCTGCCACCGTACATAAGATGCAAGCCCATGCTGCCTGCAACCCTGCATCACCCCACAGGCTTCAGCCCATCACCTCGGCCACCAGGACGGGAGGCACAATCCTGCCACCATTTTGCAGCCCATGCTGGGTGCAGCCCAGCATCACCCCACAGGCACAATCCTGCCACCGTGCATAAGTTGCAGCCCATGCTGCCTGCAGCCCTGCAGCACCCCACAGGCTACGGCCCATCCCCTGGCCACCAGGACGGGAGGCATAATCTTACCACTGTGCAGAAGATGCAGCCCAGCATCACCCCACAGGCTACGGCCCATCCCCTCGGCCACCAGGACGGGAAGCACAATCCTACCAATGGCCATAAGATGCAGCCCAGCATCACCCCACAGGCTGCGGCCCATCCCCTCAGCCACCAGGACGGGAGGCACAATCCTACCACTCTACATAAGATGTAGCCCATGCTGCCTGCAGCCCAGCATCACCCCACAGGCTGTGACCCATCCCCTCGGCCAGGCACAATCCTGCCACGGTGCCTAAGATGCAGCCCATGCTGCCTGCAGTCCAGCATCACCCCACAGGCTGCAGACCATCCCCTCGGCCACCAGGACGGGAGGCACAATCCTGCCACTGTTCATAAGATGCAGCGCATGCTGGCTGTAGCCCTGCATCCCCCCACAGGCTATGGCCCATCCCCTTGGCCACCAGGATGGGAGGCACAATCCTACCACTGTGCATAAGATGCAGCCCCTGCTTCCTGCGGCCCAGCATCACCCCACAAGCAGCTGCCCATCCCCTCGGCCACCAGGATGGTCGGCACAATCTTGCCACCGTTCATAAGATGCAGCCCATGCTGCCTGCAGCCCTGCATCACCCCACAGGCACAATCCAGCCACCATGCATAAGATGCAGCCCATGCTGCCTGCAGCCCAGCATCACCCCAAAGGTTGCATCCCATTCCCTCGGCCACCAGTTCAGGAGGCACAATCCTACCACTGTGCAGAAGATGAAGCCCATGCTGCCTGCAGCCCAGCATCACCCCACAGGCTCCGGCCCATCCCCTCGGCCACCAGGACTAGAGGCACAATCCTACCACTGTGCATAAGATGCAGCCCATGCTGACTACAGCCCAGCTTCACGCCACAGGCTGTGGCCCATCCCGTCGGCCAGGCACAATCCCACCACTGTGCATAAGATGCAGCCCTGCATCATCCCACAGGCTGTGGTCCATTCCCTCGGCCACCTGGACGGGAGGCACAATCCTGCCACCATGCATAAGATACAGGCTGTGCTGCCTGCAGCCCAGCATCACCCCACAGTCACAATCCTGCCACCGTGCAAAAGATGCAGCCCATGCTGCCTGCAGCCCTGCAGCACCCCACAAGCTACGGCCCATCCCCTTGGCCACCAGGACGGGAGGCACAATCCTGCCACCGTGCATGCGATGCAGCCCATGCTGCCTGCAGCCCAGCATCACCCCACAGGCACAATCCTGCCACCCTGCATAAGATGCAGTCCATGCGTCCTGCAGCCCAGCATCACCCCACAGGCACAACCCTGCCACCATGCATAAGATGCAGCCCGTGCTGCGTGCAGCCCAACATCACCCCACAGACTGCGGCCCATTCGTTCGGCCACCAGGTCGGGATGCACAATCTTGCCACTCTGCATAAGATGTAGCCCATGCTGCCTGCCACCATGCATCACCCCACAGGCTGTGGCCCATCCCGTCGGCCACCAGGATGGGAGGCACAATCATACCACTGTGCAAAAGATGCAGCCCAGCATCACCGCACAGGCTGTGGCCCATCCCCTCGACCACCAGGATGGGAGGCACAATCCTGCCACTGTTCATAAGATGCAGCCCATGCTGGCTGCAATCCAGCATCACCCCACAGGCACAATCCTGCCACCGTGCATAAGATACAGCCAATGCTGCCTGCAGCCCTGCATCACCCCACATGCGAAATCTGCCACCGTGCATAAGATGCAGCCCATGCTGCCTGCAGCCCAGCATCACCTCACAGGCTGCAGCCCATTCTCTTGGCCACAAGTTCGGGAGCCACAATCCTACCACTGTGCAGAAGATGCAGCCATGCTGCCTGGAGGCCAGCATCACCCCACTGGCTGCGGCCCATCCCCTCGGCCACCAGGACAGGAGGGACAATCCCACCACTGTGCATAAGATGCAGCCCATGCTGCCTGCAGTCCAGCATCACCCCACAGGCTACGGCCCATCCCCTCGGCCACGAGGACGGGAGGCACAATCCTACCACTGTGCATAGGATGCAGCCCATGCTGCCTGCAGCCCAGCTTCACCCCACAGGCTGCGGCCCATCCCCTCGGCCAGGCACAATCCTACCACTGTGCATAAGATGCAGCCCTGCATCACCCCACAGGCTGCGGTCTATCCCCTCGGCCACCAGGACGGGAGGCACAATCCTGCCACCGTGCATAAGATGGAGCCCATGCTGCCTGCAGTCCAGCTTCACCCCACAGGCTGCGGCCCATCCCCTCGGCCAGGCACAATCCTACCACTGTGCATAAGATGCAGCCCTGCATCACACCACAGTCTGCGGCCCATCCCCTTGGCCACCAGGACGGGAGGCACAATCCTACCACTGTGCATAGGATGCAGCCAATGCTGCCTGTAGCCCAGCATCACCCCACAGGCTGAGGCCCATCCCCTCGGCTAGGCAGAATCCTACCACTGTGCCTAAGATGCAGGCCAGCATGACCCAACAGGCTGCAGACCATCCTCTGGCCACGATGACGGGAGGCACAATCCTGCCACCGTGCATAAGATACAGCCCATGCTGCCTGCAGTCCGGCATCACCCCACAGGCACAATCCTGCCACCGTACATAAGATGCAAGCCCATGCTGCCTGCAACCCTGCATCACCCCACAGGCTTCAGCCCATCACCTCGGCCACCAGGACGGGAGGCACAATCCTGCCACCATTCATAAAATGCAGCCCATGCTGGGTGCAGCCCAGCATCACCCCACAGGCACAATCCTTCCACCGTGCATAAGTTGCAGCCCATGCTGCCTGCAGCCCTGCAGCACCCCACAGGCTACCGCCCATCCCCTGGCCACCAGGACGGGAGGCACAATCCTACCACTGTGCAGAAGATGCAGCCCAGCATCACCCCACAGGCCACGGCCCATCCCCTCGGCCACCAGGACGGGAAGCACAATCCTACCAATGTGCATAAGATGCAGCCCAGCATCACCCCACAGGCTGCGGCCCATCCCCTCAGCCACCAGGACGGGAGGCACAATCCTACCACTGTACATAAGATGTAGCCCATGCTGCCTGCAGCCCAGCATCACCCCACAGGCTGTGACCCATCCCCTCGGCCAGGCACAATCCTACCACTGTACATAAGATGCAACCCAGCATCACCCCACAGGCTGCGGCCCATCCCCTCGGCCAGGCACAATCCTACCACAGTGCATAAGATGCAGCCCAGCATCACCCCACAGGCTGCAGCCCATCCCCTCTGCCACCAGGGCGGAAGGAACAATCCTGCCACCGTTCATAAGATGCAGCCCATGCTGGCTGAAGCCCAGCATCACCCCACAGGCGCAATCCTGCCACCGTGCATAAAATACAGCCCATGCTGCCTGCAGTCCAGCATCACCCCACAGGCTACGGCCCATCCCCTCGGCCACGAGGACGGGAGGCACAATCCTACCACTGTGCATAGGATGCAGCCCATGCTGCCTGCAGCCCAGCTTCACCCCACAGGCTGCGGCCCATCCCCTCGGCCAGGCACAATCCTACCACTGTGCATAAGATGCAGCCCTGCATCACCCCACAGGCTGCGGTCTATCCCCTCGGCCACCAGGACGGGAGGCACAATCCTGCCACCGTGCATAAGATGGAGCCCATGCTGCCTGCAGTCCTGCATCACCCCACAGGCACAATCCTGCCACCGTGCCTAAGATGCAGCCCATGCTGCCTGCAGTCCAGCATGACCCCATAGGCTGCAGCCTAGCCCCTCGGCCTCCAGGACGGGAGGCACAATCCTTCCACCGTGCATAAGATGGAGCCCATGCTGCCTGCAGTCCTGCATCACCCCACAGGCACAATCCTGCCACTGTGCCTAAGATGCAACCCATGCTGCCTGCAGCCCAGCATCACCCCACAGACTGTAGCCCATTCCCTCGGCCACCAGATCGGGAGGCACAATCCTACCACTCTGCAGAAGATGAAGCCCATGCTGCCTGCAGCCCAGCATCACTCCACAGGCTACGGCCCATCCCCTTGGCCACCAGGATGGGAGGCACAATCCTACCACTGTGCACAAGATGCAGCCCATGCTGCCTGCAGCCCAGCATCACCCCACAGGCCGCGGCCCATCCCCTCAGCCACCAGGATGGGAGGCACAATCCTACCACTGTGCATAAGATGCAGCCCATGCTGCCTGCAGCTCAGCTTCACCCCACAGGCTGCGGCCCATCCCCTCGGCCAGGCACAATCCTACCACTGTGCCTAAAATGCAGCCCAGCATCACCCCACAGGCTGCGGAACATCCCCTCGGCCACCAGGGCGGAAGGCACAATCCTGCCACCTTTCATAAGATGCAGCCCATGCTGGCTGAAGCCCAGCATCACCCCACAGGTGCAATCCTGCCACCGTACATAAGATGCAAGCCCATGCTGCCTGCAACCCTGCATCACCCCACAGGCTTCAGCCCATCACCTGGGCCACCAGGACGGGAGGCACAATCCTGCCACCATTTTGCAGCCCATGCTGGGTGCAGCCCAGCATCACCCCACAGGCACAATCCTGCCACCGTGCATAAGTTGCAGCCCATGCTGCCTGCAGCCCTGCAGCACCCCACAGGCTACGGCCCATCCCCTGGCCACCAGGACGGGAGGCATAATCTTACCACTGTGCAGAAGATGCAGCCCAGCATCACCCCACAGGCTACGGCCCATCCCCTCGGCCACCAGGACGGGAAGCACAATCCTACCAATGGCCATAAGATGCAGCCCAGCATCACCCCACAGGCTGCGGCCCATCCCCTCAGACACCAGGACGGGAGGCACAATCCTACAACTCTACATAAGATGTAGCCCATGCTGCCTGCAGCCCAGCATCACCCCACAGGCTGTGACCCATCCCCTCGGCCAGGCACAATCCTACCACTGTACATAAGATGCAGCCCAGCATCACCCCACAGGCTGCGGCCCATCCCCTCAGCCAGGCACAATCCTACCACAGTGCATAAGATGCAGCCCAGCATCACCCCACAGGCTGCAGCCCATCCCCTCGGCCACCAGGGCGGAAGGCACAATCCTGCCACCGTTCATAAGATGCAGCCCATGCTGCCTGCAGTCCAGCATCACCCCACAGGCTACGGCCCATCCCCTCGGCCATCATGACGGGAGGAACAATCCTGCCACCGTGCATGAGATGCAGCACATGCTGCCTGCAGCCCAGCATCACCCCACAGGCACAATCTTGCCACCGTGCATAAAATGCAGTCCATGCATCCTGCGCCCAGCATCACCCCACAGGCTGCAGCCCCTCCCCTCGGCCACCAGGACGGGCGGCACAATCCTACCACCATGCGTAAGAAGCAAGCCCATGCTGCCAGCAGTCCAGCATCACCCCACAGGCTGTGGCCCATCTCCTCGGCCACCAGGACGGAAGGCACAAACCTGCCACCGTGCATAAGATGCAGCCCATGCTGCCTGCAGCCCAGCATCACCCCACAGGCTACGGCCCATGCCCTTGGCCACCAGGATGGGAGGCACAATCCTACCACTGTGCACAAGATGCAGCCCATGCTGCCTGCAGCCCAGCATTACCCCACAGGCTGCGGTCCATCCCCTCGGCCACTAGGATGGGAGGCACAATCCTACCACTGTGCATAAGATGCAGCCCATGCTGCCTGCAGCCCAGCTTCACCCCACAGGCTGCGGCCCATCCCCTCGGCCAGGCACAATCCTACCACTGTGCCAAAGATGCAGCCCAGCATCACCCCACAGGCTGCGGAACATCCCCTCGGCCACCAGGGCGGAAGGCACAATGCTGCCACCGTTCATAAGATGCAGCCCATGCTGGCTGAAGCCCAGCATCACCCCACAGGTGCAATCCTGCCACCGTACATAAGATGCAAGCCCATGCTGCCTGCAACCCTGCATCACCCCACAGGCTTCAGCCCATCACCTCGGCCACCAGGACGGGAGGCACAATCCTGCCACCATTTATAAAATGCAGCCCATGCTGGGTGCAGCCCAGCATCACCCCTCAGGCACAATCCTGCCACCATGCATAAGTTGCAGCCCATGCTGCCTGCAGCCCTCCAGCACCCCACAGGCTACGGCCCATCCCCTGGCCACCAGGACGGGAGGCACAATCTTACCACTGTGCAGAAGATGCAGCCCAGCATCACCCCACAGGCTACGGCCCATCCCCTCGGCCACCAGGGCGGGAAGCACAATCCTACCAATGTGCATAAGATGCAGCCCAGCATCACCCCACAGGCTGCGGCCCATCCCCTCAGCCACCAGGACGGGAGGCACAATCCTACCACTCTACATAAGATGTAGCCCATGCTGCCTGCAGCCCAGCATCACCCCACAGGCTGTGACCCATCCCCTCGGCCAGGCACAATCCTACCACTGTACATAAGATGCAGCCCAGCATCACCCCACAGGCTGCGGCCCATCCCCTCAGCCAGGCACAATCCTACCACAGTGCATAGGATGCAGCCCAGCATCACCCCACAGGCTGCAGCCCATCCCCTCGGCCACCAGGGCGGAAGGCACAATCCTGCCAGCGTTCATAAGATGCAGCCCATGCTGCCTGCAGTCCAGCATCACCCCACAGGCTACGGCCCATCCCCTCGGCCATCAGGACGGGAGGAACAATCCTGCCACCGTGCATGAGATGCAGCACATGCTGCCTGCAGCCCAGCATCACCCCACAGGCACAATCCTGCCACCGTGCATAAAATGCAGTCCATGCATCCTGCGCCCAGCATCACCCCACAGGCTGCAGCCCCTCCCCTCGGCCACCAGGACGGGCGGCACAATCCTACCACCATGCGTAAGAAGCAAGCCCATGCTGCCAGCAGTCCAGCATCACCCCACAGGCTGTGACCCATCCCCTCGGCCAGGCACAATCCTACCACTGTACATAAGATGCAGCCCAGCATCACCCCACAGGCTGCGGCCCATCCCCTCAGCCAGGCACAATCCTACCACAGTGCATAAGATGCAGCCCAGCATCACCCCACAGGCTGCAGCCCATCCCCTCGGCCACCAGGGCGGAAGGCACAATCCTGCCACCGTTCATAAGATGCAGCCCATGCTGCCTGCAGTCCAGCATCACCCACAGGCTACGGCCCATCCCCTCGGCCATCAGGACGGGAGGAACAATCCTGCCACCGTGCATGAGATGCAGCACATGCTGCCTGCAGCCCAGCATCACCCCACAGGCACAATCCTGCCACCGTGCATAAAATGCAGTCCATGCATCCTGCGCCCAGCATCACCCCACAGGCTGCAGCCCCTCCCCTCGGCCACCAGGACGGGCGGCACAATCCTACCACCATGCGTAAGAAGCAAGCCCATGCTGCCAGCAGTCCAGCATCACCCCACAGGCTGTGGCCCATCTCCTCGGCCACCAGGACGGAAGGCACAAACCTGCCACGTGCATAAGATGCAGCTCATGCTACCTGCAGTCCAGCATGACCCCACAGGCGGCGCCCCATCCCCTCGGTCACCAGGACAGGAGGCACAATCCTGCCACTGTGCATAAGATGCAGCCCATGCTGCCTGCAGCCCTGCATCACCCCACATGCACAATCCTGCCAACGAACATAAGATGCAGCCCATGCTGCCTGCAGTCCAGCATCACCCCACAGGCTGCAGACCATCCCCTCGGCCACCAGGACGGGAGGCACAATACTGCCACCATGCATGAGATGCAGCCTATGCTGCCTGCAGTCCAGCATCACCCCACAGGCACAATCCTGCCATCGTCCATAAGATGTAAGCCCATGCTGCCGGCAGACCTGCATCACCCCACAGGCTGTGGCCAATCACCTCGGCCACCAGGACGGGAGGCACAATCCTGCCATTGTTCATAAGATGCAGCGCATGCTGGCTGTAGCCCTGCATCACCCCACAGGCACAATCCTGCCACCGTGCATAAGATGCAGCCCATGCTGCCTGCAGCCCTGCATCACCCCACATGCACAATAATGCCACCATGCATAAGATGCAACCCATGCTGCCTACAGCCCAGCATCACCCCACAGACTGCAGCCCATTCCCTGGCCACCAGTTCGAGAGGCACAATCCTACCACTGTGCAGAAGATGAAGCCCTTGCTTCCTGCAGCCCAGCATCACCCCACAGGCTAGGGCCCATCCCCTTGGCCACCAGGATGGGAGGAACAATCCTACCACTGTGCATAAGATGCAGCCCCTGCTGCCTGCAGCCCAGCATCACCCCACACGCTGTGGCCCATCCCCTCGGCCACCAGGACGAGAGGCATAATCCTACCACTGTGCATAAAATGCAGCCCATGCTGCCTGCTGCCCAGCTTCACCCCACAGGCTGCGGCCCATCCCCTCAGCCAGGCACAATCCTAAAACTGTGCATAAGATGCAGCCCTGCATCACCCCACAGGCTGTGGTCCATTCTCTCGGCCACCAGGACGGGAGGCACAATCCTGCCACCGTGCATAAAATACAGCCCATGCTGCATGCAGCCCAGCATCACCCCACGGGCACAATCCTGCCACAGTGCATACGATGCAGCCCATGCTGCCTGCAGCCCAGCATCACCCCACAGGCACAATTCTGCCACCCTGCATAAGATGCAGTCCATGCGTCCTGCAGCCCAGCATCACCCCACAGGCACAACACTGCCACCGTGCATAAGATGCAGCCCATGCTGCCTGCAGCCCAACATCACCCCACAGGCGGCGGCCCATTCGTTCGGCCACCAGGTTGGGAGGCACAATCCTGCCACTCTGCATAAGATGCAGCCGATACTGCCTGCAGCCCAACATCACTGCATAGGCTGCGGCCCATCCCCGCGACCACCAGGACGGGAGGCACAATCCTGCCACCGTTCATAAAATGCAGCCCATGCTGGCTGCAGTCCTGCATCAGCCCACAGGCACAATCCTGCCACCGTGCATAAGATGCAACCCATGCTGCCTGCAGTCCAGCATCACCCCACAGGCTGCGGCCCATCCCCTCGGCTACCAGGACGGCAGGCACAATCCTGCCACTGTGCATAAGATGCAGCCCATGCTGCCAGCAGCCCAGCATAACCCCACAGGCTTCGGCCCCTCCCCTCGGCCACCGGACAGGTGGCACAATCCTACCACCGTGGGTTAGAAGGAAGCCCATGCTGCCAGCAGTCCAGCATCACCCCACAAGATGTGGCCCATCTCCTCGGCCACCAGGACGGGAGGCACAATCCTGCCACCGTACATAAGATGCAGCCCATGCTGCCTGCAGTCCAGCATGACCCCATAGGCTGCGGCCCATCCCCTCGGCCTCCAGGACGGGAGGCACAATCCTGCCACCGTGCATAAAATGGAGCCCATGCTGCCTGCAGTCCTGCATCACCCCACAGGCACAATCCTGCCACCGTGCCTAAGATGCAGCCCATGCTGCCTGCAGTCCAGCATGACCCCATAGGCTGCGGCCCATCCCCTCGGCCTCCAGGATGGGAGGCACAATCCTGGCACTGTGCATAAGATGCAGCCCATGCTGCCTGCAGTCCAGCATCACCCCACAGGCACAATCCTGCCACTGTGCATAAGATGCAGCCCATGCTGCCTGCCGCCCTGCATCACCCCACAGGCTGTGGCCCATCCCCTCGGCCACCAGGATGGGAGGCAGAATCATACCACTGTGCATAAGATGCAGCCCATGCTGCCTGCAGCCCAGCATCACCGCACAGGCTGCAGCCCATCCCCTCGACCACCAGGACGGGAGGTACAATCCTGCCACAGTTCATAAAATGCAGCCCCTGCTGGCTGCAGCCCAGCATCACCCCACAGGCACAATCCTGCCACCGTGCATAAGATGCAGCCCATGCTGCCTGCAGCCCAGCATCACCCCACAGGCACCATCCTTCCACCGTTCATAAGATGCAGCCCATGCTGCCTGCAGTCCAGCATCACCCCACAGGCTGCAGCCCATTCCCTCGGCCACCAGGACGGGAGGCACAATCCTGCAACCGGGCATAGGTTGCAAGCGCATGCTGCTGTAGTAGTTATGATTCTCTTTGGCTTGTCAATTGGTAAACAAAAGCAACACAATAAAAAATATAACACAAAAAAGCATTGGTGGGGGTTGTATTTGGACCTGGTTCTCATGAGCTCTCTTTATCACGTTCAAAACAATGTGCATAACGCACAGAGCAACGCACGGCCAAGGAGCAGAAGTCCTACGAAAGAAAAGAATGATTCACCAACGACAATTACACTCAGATCAAGCAAGCAACGACATCCGCCTGGAACCAAAACCTTACACAAGGAAAACGCTAGGGGAATCCTCCTTCTCTCGCCTGGAACCAAAGCCTTACACAAGGAAAACTCTAGGGGGATCCTCCTTCTCTCGCCTGCAACAAAAGCCTTACACAAGGAAAACGCTAGGGGGATCCTCCTTCTCTCGCCTGGAACCAAAACCTTACACATAAGATGCGACCTGCAGCTCTGCATCACCCCACAGACACAATCCTGCCATCGTGCATAAGATGCAGCCCATGCTTGCAGCCTTGCATCACCCCACAGGCTGCGGCCCATCCCCTCGACCACCAGGATGGGAGGCACAATCCTGCCACCATTCATAAAATGCAGCCCATGCTAGCTGCACCCCAGCATCACCCCACAGGCACAATCCTGCCACTGTGTATAAGATGCAGCCCATGCTGCCTGCAGCCCTGCATCACCCCACAGGCACAATCCTGCCACCATGGCCCATGCTGCCTGCAGCCCAGCATCACCCAACAGGCTGCGGCCCATTCCCTCGGCCACCAGGTCAGGAGGCACAATCCTGCCACCGTGCATAAGATGCAGACCATGCTGCCTTCAGCCCAGCATCACCCCACAGGCTGCGGCCCATCCCATCGGCCACCAGGATGGGAGGCACAAAAATACCACTGTGCATAAGATGCAGCCCATGTAGCCTGCAGTCCAGCATCACCCCACAGGCTGCGGCCCATCCCCTCGGCCACCAGGACGGGAGGCACAATCCTGCCACCGTTAATAAGATGCAACCCATGCTGGCTGCAGCCCAGCATCACCCCACTGACACAATCCTGCCACCATGCATAAGATGCAGCCCATGCTGCCTGCAGTCCTGCATCACTCCACAGGCACAATCCTATCACCGTGCATAAGATGCAGCCCATGCTGCCTGCAGGCCAGCATCACCCCACAGGCTGCAGCCCATCCCCTCGGCCACCAGGACGGGAGGCACAACCCTACCACTGTGCCTAAGATGCAGCCCAGCATCACCCCACAGGCTGCAGACCATCCCCTCGGCCACCAGGATGGGTGGCACAATCCTGCCACCATGCTTAAGATACAGCCCATGCTGCCTGCAGTCCGGCATCACCCCACAGGCACAATCCTGCCACCGTCCATAAAATGCGAGCCCATGCTGACTGCAGCCCTGCATCACCCCATAGGCTGCAGCCCATCACCTCGGCCACCAGGACGGGAGGCACAATCCTGCCACTGTGCATAAGTTGCAGCCCATGCTGCCTGCAGCGCTGCAGCACCCCCCTCGCTACCTTCCGTCCCCTCGGCCACCAGGACGGGAGGCACAATCCTACCACTGTGAAGAAGATGCAGCCCATGCTGCCTGCAGCCCAGCATCACTCCACAGGCTACGGCCCATTCCCTCGGCCACCAGGACGGGAAGCACAATCCTACCACTGTGCATAAGATGCAGCCCATGCTGCCTGCAGCCCAGCATCACCCCAGAGGCTGCGGCCCATCGTCTCAGCCACCAGGACGGGAGGCACACTCCTACCACTGTACCTAAGATGTAGCCCATGCTGCCTGCAGCCCAGCATCACCCCACAGGCTGTGGCCCATCCCCTCGGCCAGGCACAATCGTACCACTGTACATAAGATGCAGCCCAGCATCACCCCACAGGCTACGGCCCATCCCCTCGGCCACCAGGGCGGAAGGCACAATCCTGCCACCGTGCATGAGATGCAGCACATGCTGCCTGCAGCGCAGCATCACCCCACAGGCACAATCCTGCCACTGTGCATAAGATGCAGTCCATGCGTCCTGCAGCCCAGCATCACCCCACAGGCTGCAGCCCCTCCCCTCGGCCACCAGGACGGGCAGCACAATCCTACCACCTTGCGTAAGAAGCAAGCCCATGCTGCCAGCAGTCCAGCATCACCCCACAGGCTGTGGCCCATCTCCTCGGCCACCAGGACGGGAGGCACAAACCTCCCACCGTGCATAAGATGCAGCTCATGCTGCCTGCAGTCCAGCATGACCCCACAGGCGGCGGCCCATCCCCTCGGCCACCAGGACAGGAGGCAAAATCCTGCCAGTGTGCATAAGATGCAGCCCATGCTGCCTGCCGTCCTGCATCACCCCACATGCACAATCCTGCCACCGAACATAAGATGCAGCCCATGCTGCCTGCAGTCTAGCATCACCCCACAGGCTGCAGACCATCCCCTCGGCCACCAGGATGGGAGGCACAATACTGTCACCATGCATGAGATGCAGCCCATGCTGCCTGCAGTCCAGCATCACCCCACAGGCACAATCCTGCCATCGTCCATAAGATGCAAGCCCATGCTGCCTGCTGACCTGCATCACCCCACAGGCTGTGGCCCATCACCTCGGCCACCAGGACGGGAGGCACAATCCTGCCACTGTGCATAAGCTGCAGCACATGCTGCCTGCAGCCCAGCATCACCCCAAAGGCTGCAGCCCATTCCCTCGGCCACCAGTTCGGGAGGCACAATCCTACAACTGTGCAGAAGATGCAGCCCATGCTGCCTGCAGCCCAGCATCACCCCACTGGATACGGCCCATCCCCTTGGCCACCAGTTCAGGAGGCACAATCCTACAACTGTGCAGAAGATGCAGCCCATGCTGCCTGTAGCCCACCATCACCCCACAGGCACAATCCTGCCACCGTGCATAAAATGCGAGCCCATGCTGACTGCAGCCCAGCATCACCCCACAGGCTGCGGCCCATCCCCTCAGCCACCAGGACGGGAGGCACAATCCTACCACTGTACATAAGATGTAGCCCATGCTGCCTGCAGCCCAGCATCACCCCACAGGCACAATCCTGCCACCGTGCATAAAATGCAGCCCATGCTGCCTGCCAGCCTGCATCACCCCACAGGCTGTGGCCCATCCCCTCGGCCACCAGTGTGGGAGGCACAATCATACCACTGTACATAAGATATAGCCCATGCTGCCTGCAGCCCAGCATCACCCCACAGGCTGTGGCCCATCCCCTCGGCCAGGCACAATCCTACCACTGTACATAAGATGCAGCCCAGCATCACCCCACAGGCTACGGCCCATCCCCTCGGCCACCAGGGCGGAAGGCACAATCCTGCCACCGTGCATGAGATGCAGCACATGCTGCCTGCAGCGCAGCATCACCCCACAGGCACAATCCTGCCACTGTGCATAAGATGCAGTCCATGCGTCCTGCAGCCCAGCATCACCCCACAGGCTGCAGCCCCTCCCCTCGGCCACCAGGACGGGCAGCACAATCCTACCACCTTGCGTAAGAAGCAAGCCCATGCTGCCAGCAATCCAGCATCACCCCACAGGCTGTGGCCCATCTCCTCGGCCACCAGGACGGGAGGCACAAACCTCCCACCGTGCATAAGATGCAGCTCATGCTGCCTGCAGTCCAGCATGACCCCACAGGCGGCGGCCCATCCCCTCGGCCACCAGGACAGGAGGCAAAATCCTGCCAGTGTGCATAAGATGCAGCCCATGCTGCCTGCCGTCCTGCATCACCCCACATGCACAATCCTGCCACCGAACATAAGATGCAGCCCATGCTGCCTGCAGTCTAGCATCACCCCACAGGCTGCAGACCATCCCCTCGGCCACCAGGATGGGAGGCACAATACTGTCACCATGCATGAGATGCAGCCCATGCTGCCTGCAGTCCAGCATCACCCCACAGGCACAATCCTGCCATCGTCCATAAGATGCAAGCCCATGCTGCCTGCTGACCTGCATCACCCCACAGGCTGCGGCCCATCACCTCGGCCACCAGGACGGGAGGCACAATCCTGCCACTGTGCATAAGCTGCAGCACATGCTGCCTGCAGCCCAGCATCACCCCAAAGGCTGCAGCCCATTCCCTCGGCCACCAGTTCGGGAGGCACAATCCTACAACTGTGCAGAAGATGCAGCCCATGCTGCCTGCAGCCCAGCATCACCCCACTGGATACGGCCCATCCCCTTGGCCACCAGTTCAGGAGGCACAATCCTACAACTGTGCAGAAGATGCAGCCCATGCTGCCTGTAGCCCACCATCACCCCACAGGCACAATCCTGCCACCGTGCATAAAATGCGAGCCCATGCTGACTGCAGCCCAGCATCACCCCACAGGCTGCGGCCCATCCCCTCAGCCACCAGGACGGGAGGCACAATCCTACCACTGTACATAAGATGTAGCCCATGCTGCCTGCAGCCCAGCATCACCCCACAGGCACAATCCTGCCACCGTGCATAAAATGCAGCCCATGCTGCCTGCCAGCCTGCATCACCCCACAGGCTGTGGCCCATCCCCTCGGCCACCAGTGTGGGAGGCACAATCATACCACTGTACATAAGATATAGCCCATGCTGCCTGCAGCCCAGCATCACCCCACAGGCTGTGGCCCATCCCCTCGGCCAGGCACAATCCTACCACTGTACATAAGATGCAGCCCAGCATCACCCCACAGGCTACAGCCCATCCCCTCGGCCACCAGGACGGGAGGCACAATCCTGCCACCGTGCATGAGATGCAGCACATGCTGCCTGCAGCACAGCATCAACCCACAGGCACAATCCTGCCACCGTGCATAAGATGCAGTCCATGCGAACTGCAGCCCAGCATCACCCCACAAGCTGCAGCCCCTCCCCTCGGCCACCAGGACGGGCAGCACAATCCTACCACGTTGCATAAGAAGCAAGCCCATGCTGCCAGCAGTCCAGCATCACCCCACAGGCTGTAGCCCATCTCCTCGGCCACCAGGACGGGAGGCACAAACCTGCCACCATGCATAGGATGCAGCTCATGCTGCCTGCAGTCCAGCAT